>NC_079969.1:13112464-13437464 GCF_029852145.1 Microplitis mediator | reverse complement strand
AGCAAAACAATGTTTGGCATGAAATTGATGTAATATACTCTTACCATATTTCTATCACCATCACCATCGAACGCTGCTCCCATATTATAAATTCCATTTCTTACGGTATTGACCATATCTGCAGCGTATGTTAGATTTGGATCAGGGTGAAGACCTCCAAAATCTTCTAATGGAGTTGCATGGACGATGTTCTCGTTATCAACACCAAGTTCCATTCCGAAGATACGTTTAGCATACGGTCCAGTTACTGAAAATTATTCATTTTTTACTAAGTATACTTTCTAAATATGAATTAGTGATTTTTCACTAATTTCAAGTGAATATTCACTAATTGTCAATGCTACAATCGTACCACGCAGAATTAGTGAATATTCACTAAATAAATATGTGAATATTGGAATTCACTGATTTGATAAGTGAATATGAGAATCCACTAAATTGAAAAGTGAATATGGGAATCCACTGATTTCATCGGTAAAAAAAAATATTATATTTCGAAACTAAATATAACACACTTGTAATTAGATCCGAAATGTGATTAATGTATTAGAGTCATTACTTAGAGGAAGTATAAATGATTTTGATTGATGAAAAAATCCTGGTGACTGCTGGGCTCGAACCTGCATCCTTCCGATTCAAAGTCTTTGATGCTATCCACTGCGTTGACCTACGCATGTGATCGCGTGAGTGAAGCTGTAATTTTATTAAGGTACGACACAAGTGGAAACATATCGTATAAAAGAAGGCGAATGGCTGAGTTTCCTGAAGTCGTACTATGCTTTATATAACAGAAATCAATTGTTTTCTTGATTTTTGGTCTAATCTACTTGCAAATTAAGAACATCTTGTGAAGTCGAAAACTCGTTAACTCGACGTTTTTATCACTTCCCTTGAAGTTCGAGTTATCGAGCGTCCACTGTGATACAAATTATTATCTCCACAGTTTAAAAATATATATAGGAGTAGTACAATCAACGCCTTTTTAATTGAAAAGCTAAGAATTTATGAGTGTAAAAATTACAGTTGATAATATTCAAAAATAAGTAACATATTTAAACAAAATAATTAAATGAATATGAAAAAAAATAGAATTTAAAAAATTTATTACTAGGATTGTAACAAAAATATAACATTTAAATAAATACATTTTTAGAATACGGAACTGTCAATATAAAATAAATTACTTTGTTTATTCAAATCTATTATAATTAATAAATGATATGTATCAGGAATGTGGGCAATACATTGAAAAAAAATCGGTCTGTCAGTTGACCCTGCGGGCCAGCCCCAAAACTTCCCGCTGTTTTCGAGCACAAGAACCTCGAAAACATTATTGTGAATACATTTTCGAGCTCGAAAATACGTTTGTATGCTGTTGTTTTAAAAAGAAAAACATTTTTTACCATTTTTTCTCCAACGATATCTCTCACACGAATTAACTGATTGAGACGGTTGAGGTGGCGATCGACGCGTTTTATCAAGTTCTAAAGCTGATCAAATTTTGAAATTGATTTATTCAGTCGATTTTGAGATATTTCAAAAAAACTAAAAAAAAAAAATTTTTTTTATTCTTTCGACAACGGTTTCTCTACAACGAATGAAGCGATTTTGATGGTTGAGGTGGCATTCAACGCGGCTTATAAAGCTCTAGAGCCCAGTCTATTTTGGAATCAATCCATCGAGCACATTGAAAGTTATCCAAAAAAAAACATTTTTGAAAAAACATTATTTTTGGAATATCTCTAAACGAGCCCTACCGATCAAGCTCAATTTTCGTTCAGCTTCAAGGTATTGACAAGCCGCGTCGAATGACACCTTTTTTTTGAGATATTTCAAAAAAAATAAAAAATAAAATTTTTTTTAATTCTTTCGACAATTCATTCTGAAAATAGTCAGAATAGCTTCCTAGGACCGCAAAACGTCGACATCTGATAATAACTCGATTTTCGAAAATCAGGGTGAAAACAATAACTTCCCGAATTTCTTGATACACAGAAAAAAAGGAAATCTTGAACCAAGAAATAAAATGTCTTCGAAATTTTTTTCTTGAACTAAGCGAAATTTCTTACTTTATTGAAGTAAAAAAATTATTTGGATCAAGAAATTATTTCCTTCGCGGAAGACATAACTTTCTTAGTCTGACACATAAATTCTTTAAACCAAGAAAAAACTTTCTTGGTCCCAAAAATTTTTTTTTTTGGTTCGAGAAGATTTTTTTTTTTAATTCAACGAATTTTTTTTGGCTGAAAATTGTTACGTTTTTAAGTCAAGAAAAAATGTCTTGAGCTGAAACGAAAAAGTTTTTGAACCATGAAAAATAATGTTTTAAACCAAGAACAAACTTTCTTGGGCCAAGAAAGTTTGTTCTTGGTTTGAAGCATTACTTTTCTCGGGCCAAGAAAGTTTGTTCTTAACTCGAGAAATTTTTTTCTCGTCTAAAGACTGTTACCTTATCGAGTCAAGAAACATTGTCTTGAGCGAAAAAAAGAAAGTTTTTGTACTAAGAAAAAAAAATTTTTTAAACCAAGAAAAAAATTTCTTGGGCCAAGAAATGTTTTTTTTCGACGCAAACAAAAAAAAATTTTTCAGCCAAGAAATTAATTTTTTTAATTAAGCAAATAAATTTATCGAGCTAAAGAATTTTATGTTTTTTTTCATTTTTTTATTGATCAATTTTTTTTTTTTGTTTAAATATTACAAACAATGCTGTGAAGCAAATACATACTGAATCAGAAGCATTTATAAGGGATAGGCCAGTTTCGCAATAAGTTAAACATTTAAAACAAATTGAGAAAAAAAAATTATCGCTTAACCCAGGAATCGAACCCAGATCGATTCGGCGCCACGCGAGAGCTTTACCAATTAAGCCATTCCAGCCTTTGTCAGAAAACGTTTACTTTGCCCACATATACTGAGCCATACTGACTTATAGTCAGTCACATTTTTAGATCCTAAACACAATTAATATTACAAATGTTATGCCAATAATTTAGAAAAATGTTAGTTTTGACATTTTACCAAAATACTGAACGGATCGTATGAATCGTTCATAAATGAATTTCGATATAAAAATAAACAAGTTTTAAAAACAGAAAAAAAATTTAATTACAAAAAAAAATGAGATATTATTCAATATTATTTAATTAATTTATTATAATAATATAATTTAGTTATTTAATTTTTAATTTATTTAAAATAAAAAGGTCGACTCAAAATCCATTTGCTACGCTAGTGTGAGAAAGAGAGAGAGTGGGGAGTATTCATTCCTTAGGATGCGAAGGAGGGAGCATCTATGAGTGAGAATCCAAGAGAAAACTTTCTTGGCTTGAGACTCTAGTAATCTTGGTTTGAGATTTTTCGTGTGATTGGTCAGAGAAAGTACACGACACTCAAACCAAGATTTTAAATTTTTTAAACCAACTTCCTTTATTTTTAGTTCGAGTTCGTACCGTTTATTGTTTCAAAACATCATAGTTCTTTTAATTAGGTGTATAATTTTCTTGAACTAAGTATTTTTATTTCTTGGTATAAGTAAGTAACATACTTAGGTTAAGAAAAATTTTTCTTATAATAAGAAATGCAAGTTATTGAAATAAGTAATTCTATTATTGGAACGAGTATGAAATATGTATTGGCTTAAGAATTTTTTTTCTTAATTCAAGATTTGAAATTCAAGAAATTTTTTCATTTCGTTCAAGACATTTCCGGTTTTCATTCCACTCGCTGAAAAATTTCTTGGTTGAAGAAAAATTATCTTGAGTCAAGATTTATTTTTTCTGTGTAATCATCGATTTTCTTAGCGAGAAGTTAAAAATCTGGACAACGATTGGCCCTGAGGACTAGCCCCAAAACTTTCGCTGTTTTCAAGCTCAAGAAGAGCTGGTTAGATTTTGGAATTTATTAATTCAGTTGTTTTTGAGAAAGTTCCGAAAAACTAAAAAAAAATCTTTTTTTTCGTATTTCTTAATTATTTCAAAGTGTGTTCAAGCAAATGATCTGAAATTCACAGGAAATTTGATGGCTAACAAGCTCTTTCGATTGCCGCAAAAACCATCTAAGTCAGTTAATTAGTTGAAAAGTTATAGAGCGTTCACACACACATCATTCTGAAAATAGTCAGAATAGCTTTCTAGGTCCTTATAGAATTTCGGTTTTTGAAAATCGCGGTGAAAACAATAACTTCCCGAATTTTCCAAAAGTCATCGATTTTCTTAACGAGAAATTAAAAAATCTACCAGTTTAAGGAGTGTTTTAGTGTACACTAACTGCATTTCTCTTTGCACTTACATATTGCATATTACACTGAAAAAAAAAATCGGTCTGTCAGTTGACCCTGCGGGCCAGCCCCAAAACTTCCCGCTGTTTTCGAGCTCAACGAGCTCGAAAACATTATTGTGAATACATTTTCGAGCTCTTCGAGATCGCAAATACTTTTGTATGCCATTGTTTTGTAAAAAAACCATTTTTTAGCATTTCTTTCTTCCACGATATCTCGTCTTCTTAAACGACTCGAGGCTACTGCTCATGAGTTTATTCCTGAACACCAATTTGGTTTCCGAACTAAGCACTCCACCATCGAACAAGTTCACAGAGTAGTTGACACAATAAATGAGTCTTTCGAGAACAAAAAATATTGTACTGCAGCATTCGTTGACATTCAACAAGCGTTTGATAAAGTGTGGCATCCAGGCCTCCTATTCAAAGTGAAAAAAACGCTACCACAATATTTTCTATTAATGAAATCTTATCTGAGCGAACGATACTTTAGAGTCCATCACGGGGACAGTAAGTCTGATTTTCACCTAATCAGAGCAGGTGTACCACAAGGCAGCGTGCTGGGCCCCACACTTTATACCATCTTTACAGTTGATCTACCTCATGAAGACAACATTAAAGTTGCGACGTTCGCAGACGACACAGCTATCTTGACCGCACATAAGGACCCGGTTGAAGCGGCTAACTTACTCCAAAGACAGTTAGATAACATCCAAACTTGGCTCTCGAAATGGAGAATTAAAGCCAGTGAAACCAAATCACTCCAAATTACATTCACGCTGCGTAGAGGTAACTGCCCTAAAGTCAAACTAAATAATCGGGAGCTGCCAGTTGCTGAAGAGGTCAAATACCTAGGACTACATCTCGATAGACAACTAACTTGGAAAAAACATATAACCACAAAAAGAAACGAACTCAACATCAAACTAAACAAAATGTACTGGCTGATTGGCAGAAAGTCTCAATTGTCCACTGAAAATAAACTCTTGCTGTACAAGACCATCCTTAAACCAATTTGGACCTACGGTATCCAACTCTGGGGCACTGCTAGCAATAGCAACGTCGAAATTCTCCAGCGATTCCAATCGAAGACACTCAGAACCATCATCAACGCTCCGTGGTTCGTATCCAATAAAACTCTTCACAATGATTTACATGTAGCCACAGTCAAAGAGGAAATCTCGCGGTATAGCACAAAATATCAAGTCAGACTCCACAAACATCCGAACCCTCTAGTGAAAGACATTTTAGACCACAGAAGAGAACCCACACGCCTTAAGCGTATCAAGACCCTGGACCTCCCACAGCGCTTCTAATACTCCGCCCGCACTAGAGTATTTACCATCGGGTAGAGCTCTAATTTACCACGCTTTTCTCTTTCATCCTAATTATTCATTGTCAATAGACAGATTGTAATTCTGCATTTTCTAGATAAATAAAAAAAAAAAAAAAAAAAAAAAAACGATATCTCGCGAACGAACTAACCGATTTTAATGGTTGAGGCGGCAATCGACGTGTTTTATCAAGTTCTAAAGCTGATCAAATTTTGAAATCGATTTATCGAGTCGTTTTTGAGAAATTTCGAAAAAACCAAAATAAAATTTTTTTTTGAATTCTTTCGTCAACGGTTTCTCTTGAACGAATGAACCGATTTTGATGGTTGGGGTGGCATTCGACGCGGCTTATAGAGTTTTAGAGCTGATTAGATTTTGGAATAAATCCATCGAGCAAATTAAAAGTTATCCAAATAAAACATTTTCGAAAAAATTTTATTTTTGGAATATCTCTGAACGCACCCTACCGATTAAGTTCAAATTTTTACGGCTTCGAGACATTAACAAGCCGCGTCGAATGACACCTCAACGATCAAAATCGGTTCATCCGTTCAGGAGTTATGAATATTTACATACATACATACACTCGCACATCATCGTGAAGTTAGTCAGGATAGCTTCCTAGGACCTCGAAACGTCGACATCTGATGGAAATTCGATTTTCGTAAGTCGGACCGAAACCAATAACTTCCCGAATTTTTGAAAATTTACAATTTTCTTAGCGGGAAGTTAATAATCGCTAGCTGCTAATGGAAAAAATGCAAGCGGCTGGCGAAAAAATTGCTAACTGCTAGCGAAATAATCGCTTGCAGCTAACGATTAAACATTGCTTGTTGCTGAAAAAAATAATCGCTAGCTGCTAATGGAAAAAATGCATGCGGCTGGCGAAAAAATTGCTAACTGCTAGCGAAATAATCGCTTGCAGCTAACGATTAAACATTGCTTGTTGCTAAAGAAAATAATCGCTAGCAGCTAGCGATTATTTTTTCAGTATAAAAACAAAATGCCATCTGACAGCCAGAATGGAAGGTAAATTTTCCTAAAGACGTTCTCAAAATTTTGAATTTTTCTAATAGCAGCGAAATTAATTATAGATTGAAAATCATAAAAAGTTATAGACTCTCTGTAAAAATGTTATCAGCGAATAACGCCAATTATCCACATGCTCATGAAACCACCCTCGCGGACTTGGAATCACTGTAAAATCATGGTGAAATCCCAGTGAGATTATAGTAAAAACATTGTGAAACCATGGTGAAATTACGGTGAAATCACTGTGATTTTGTGCCATTCGGTCACTGTAGATTTATGGTTATCTCACAGTGGTATTGCTGTGAGTTTAGTGTGGTACCGCAGCCAATTCACAGTGAATTCACAGTGAATTCACAGTGAATTTACAGTGAATTTACAGTGACCTTATAGGAAATTCACAGTGAATATACAGTGAATTGACCGCGAATTTTCGGTAAAGTCACAGTAAATATACAGTAAATTGGCAGTGAATTTTCTGTGAATTCACAGTGAATATGCAGTGGATTTCCTGTGAATTTCTGACTATTTTATTTGTAAACTTTAAAACTGGAAATATTAATAAAAATAAGAATAACAATATTAATATTAATATTAATATTAATAATAATAATAATAATAATAATAATAATAATAATAATAATAATAATAATAATAATAATAATAATAATAATAATAATAACGAGCCATCTGCAGTCACTACGTGAAATTCCAAGATTTCGGACTCTTTCAGAAGAGTTATTCTGAGTTGATAGAACTCTCAGTAGAAAATTTGTGCAGCTGTCAAAAGAGTCATTTAGAGTTTTTTAGAAAAATAATTGATTTCCTTAACACGTATTTTTCTTTGTACTTTGACAAAAATTGTTCAAGAAAACATTAATGTCATAGTGTAATACAAGATACCCCTGTATTACTATCAAAAATGGATTATTATCTCTCTGCTAACATTCAGCGAGTAACGCATTCCATGATTGCTTCAAGATCAGAATTTATAACTTCTAAAATAAGTATCTTACCAGGGACACTACAAAAGGTGGGCGCGATCTAGTGGTGAGCACTGAACTACTTCCGCTGCTGCTGCCTAGCATCATAACTATTAAATCAATAATCATTAGGATTAAATATATATTCATTAATCTCGAACAAATATATATATATATATATATATATATATATATATATATATATATATATATATATATATATTCATTCTGAATGGATATATTTTTTTGTGTCTAAGTAATATTTATTAGAGTTGATATAATAATATGTTGCTTTAATATTTGGGGTTGCTGGCACTGTAAAATAATTTAGTTGTCTATTAAATAAATATTTTCTTAACTTAACCAAATGATTTTATTATCTTAGAGAGAGAATTATTAATGTCAACCAAATAGAGTCTATATTAAATCATTTATTAAAAATGAGAAAATAGATCATGTCAACGTAATAAAATTTAGTTGTCCTAAATCAATTTTCGTTTAATAGAATTTAACAAAACCAATTTAATTGCCGAAGAGGAATTTTTTTCGTGTATTAAAACTTCCTGTAGAAAATTTGTGCAGCTGTGAAAAGTGTTATTTGGAGTTTTTTATATTTATTAAAATGTAAAAAAAATATTCATGTTATTTTTTTTTAACTGTTGATTATTTCTGATTTTTAAATTTAAAAAAATTTAGAAATAGTATGAGTGTTTAAACACATGAGTGGAATTATCAAAAAATTTTTATAAATTTGATAAAAAAAAAAAAAATGTTTTTAATTACTTCTTTAGATTCCACCAGATGATTTATTATCTAACATGTTTAAGCCACAATTATATTTATATTTTAATATATGTATAAATAATTACCAGCCGTAACAAGTAATTGAAGTATCAATTATCGTCGGCATTATAAATTCGTCTCTTGACACTTAAGCTTCTAGCAACAAATTATTTTGCACACGGCAACGTAATCCGCCAAAAATTTTAATAAATATAAAAAACTCCAAATAACACTTTTGACAGCTGCACAAATTTTCTACAGGAAGTTTTAATGCACGAAAAAAATTCCTCTTCGGCAATTAAATTGGTTTTGTTAAATTCTATTAAACGAAAATTGATTTAGGACAACTTAATTTTATTACGTTGACATGATCTATTTTCTCATTTTTAATAAATGATTTAATAGACTATATTTGGTTGACATTAATAATTCTCTCTCTAAGATAATAAAATCATTTGGTTAAGTTAAGAAAATATTTATTTAATAGACAACTAAATTATTTTACAGTGCCAACAACCCCAAATATTAAAGCAACATATTATTATATCAACTCTAATAAATATTACTTAGACACAAAAAAATATATCCATTCAGAATATATATATATATATATATATTTGTTCGAGATTAATGAATATATATTTAATCCTAATGATTATTGATTTAATAGTTATGATGCTAGGCAGCAGCAGCGGAAGTAGTTCAGTGCTCACCACTAGATCGCGCCCACCTTTTGTAGTGTCCCTGGTAAGATACTTATTTCAGAAGTTATAAATTCTGATCTTGAAGCATTTATGGAATGCGTTACTCGCTGAATGTTAGCAGAGAGATGATAATCCATTTTTGATAGTAATACAGGGGTATCTTGTATTACACTATGACATTAATGTTTTCTTGAACAATTTTTGTCAAAGTACAAAGAAAAATACGTGTTAAGGAAATCAATTATTTTTCTAAAAAACTCTAAATGACTCTTTTGACAGCTGCACAAATTTTCTACTGAGAGTTCTATCAACTCAGAATAACTCTTCTGAAAGAGTCCGAAATCTTGGAATTACTCTGACTTTATACGTCAAATTAAAAGTTATTCCGAGTTTATAAGACTTTTTCAAACTTCGAAGAATGCTTGAACAGCTTTTTTTTTGATAATTTAAAATCACCATAAATTTACTGTGGAATCATGGTGAAATCACCACAAATTTACGGTGGAATCATGGTGAAATCACCACAAATTTACGGTGGAATCATGGTAAAATCACCATCAATTTACTGTGAAATCACCATTAATTCACTGTAAACTCGCAGTGAAATCACAGTGAAATCACTGTAAAATCATAGTGAAATCACCATAGTTTACTGTGAAATCATGGTGAAATCACCATAAATTTACTGTAGAATCATGGTGAAATCACCATAAATTTATTGTGAAATCATGGTGAAATCACCATTAATTCACTGTAAACTCGCAGTGAAATCACAGGGAAATCACTACTAAATCACAATGACAAAATGGCACAAAATCACTGTGAATTCACTATGAATTCACCGTAAACACACCGTAAACTCACGGTGAAAGTGAATTCACTGTGATTTCACTGTGATTTCACAGTGATTCCAAGTCCGCGAGGGCACGTATTAAACAAAAAGCACATTTCTCAATATAGTCATGATAGTGTTATTTAAACTATATTTCGTAGGTGACAACATACATGTTACTGAACTTTGTTATGACGTATCATACAAAATTTTTCTGAAATTAAAGCCGCAGAAATTTTTTTTCGATATTTTTTCAATGTTTTCAAGCTTATTCAATTATTGAAAGAATAGTCGTATTAAGCTAATTATCTACAAAATAAGTGTAGAAAATTCGATTATGATCTGATAAGAATTGTAGGCACAATTGTGATGACAAGGCTGGTTATATTATATATATATATATATATATATATATATATTGTAACGGGATTTTCACTACCGGGGATCTACCGGAGTGAGGTCCGAATACAATTACTATTGGCAACCGTGTTCAAATTATTATTAGTTGGGCGCTAGGTGATTTAATAACCACCAATAAACAATTTTTCTATAATACGACTCAGGGTGGCGGATCGGGGAAAGGTCAAGCACTTACGATTAGATTAAATAATTGTTCAGATTTAAAAAAAATAAAATTATCGTATATTCAACACAAAAAAAATCAAATTGATCGATATAACAAAAAAAGCATAATCAATTTACAAAGCAAAACAAAATGAAAGTCGCCGGAACTCGGCTTAAGACTCGGTATAAACAAAATAAACAAAAAAAAACTCAACTGTCGTACGGACAAGAGACAGATAATCCGCAGTTCTCCGAAATTTTCGAATAAAATAAAATAATATAATATAATTTTATTTCAATTACTCGTTTATTTATCATCCGACAGTTAATTAATTAATATTCATAATTACAAAGCCAACGCACAAAAATACACTTCGCTTGTGCATCACAAAAAAAAACGGTTTTGCGCGAATATCACCACGTCACTTGATCACGTCGCACCGATGCTTCGGCTAATTCAATTGTACAAGAAAAGAAACTCGGCTTATTGTTCACCGTTACTTATTGTTCGCGATTCAATTGTTCTTTTCACAAATCGAAGTTTTCCAAAATCTCGAAACGTGTCACATCCAACGTCTCGACCGGATCTCTCAATCCATGCGTTCGATCGATTCCTTGGTCAAAGTCGAAATTCCCGTCATAGATGGGACCAAATTTTGCTCATCAGATAACTTTTCCTTATTTTCAAATAATCTTTCATCCCGGGTCGACGTCGAATTCTTCACATGTTACAATATATGGGCAGATCCATTACTTTTCGACGAAAGTGGATCTGCGCAGGTGGATCACCGATTTGGACGCCGATTTTGTTCTCGAAAGTAGGCCAGAATAGAAGGTGATCCTGAAAATTGGAGCTCAATACCCCTAAACCCGGCCACTGGAGAATTTCTTGAAATTTCGAAAAAGTTAACTTTTTGGTTATTTTTAAAAATTTATATCTCAGCATCTATATAACTTAGAGAGACTTTTCTGGCGGCGTTTTTCTCTGTGTACACTCTAATTTCCAGAAAAGAATATATATCAGCTCTAAACTAATATCCGGCTTAGTTGGAAGCTTCCACCTAAACCACTGAATTGGCAAAATTATCCCTTTTTTTAAAATCCTCTCAAATTACAGTTTTCAGAGTGGAAGGATAAATAACAGCTGATATTTTTTGTGTAGGTGTATTCTGTTGATATCCACCGTCATTTTCCTTACTTGCTTTGATTTTGTTTATAGACGGCTATTCAAACTCGATCAATTTTTCAAAAATCGCTATTTTCAGATAGCTATTATTTTTTTCTTGGAACTTCGATTTGCTTCAAATTTTCAGGAAAGTTGCTTTGTTATATGCCTCAAAAGCCCTGAAAATTTCAACTTTGGTATCGATCTTGGATCCGAGTTATAAACTCTCAAACATCCCGAAAATTGCTTTGTTTAAAATAATTTTTGCGAATAAGTTTTCATATATTTAATAAATTATTTGTTTGTTTTTAAGTTTGTTTTCAATACCTGATTGAAATTTTTTATGCTTCTGCTGTTGATTCTCATTTAAGTAGTGTATTAAGTATATATTTCGTGTTTAAGATCGCTGCGATCGTCCCTATGTTACGTCCCAGCCTGCTCATCAGATGGCTCTGCCAATTTTTAAATCTTAAATAATAATAGACCGACCTGAGACCCGCCAAATCGATATATTTAAATAATGGAATTATTAATAATAATATATTTTCTTTATAATAAATGTTAATAAGTATGCATCTAAAAATAGTCAAATAGATAAGATATTTTTAATGCATCAGAATATTTATTCATCATCGACGATTTCTCTAAAAGAATGTTAATGAATAAAAATAGATAAGAACAATTGTACGACAAATAATGACTGTTAATAGAATAAAAAAGTGAAATTAGTTTTTCCACGAAAAAGTGAAAACATTGAAAAACATCGTCCGACTGCTGACGCAACAGCATCCGCGTCGAACGATGATAACGAACTCCCTCTTTTGGGGAATAAGGCCCTAAAACCTTATCCCACTTTTCTCTAGGGTGTTGACTCATGTAAAGATATAAAAAGTGATGCCTGATGCATCACTCTCTCTCATCAACCAGAAATTATAGTAGTGCGGTTTAGAACACGCAAGTAAACTCCCGGTTTAATTAAATTATATTATTCTTTTGACACGAAGTTATTTGTCAAATAGTAATTGTAAAACTCAAGTGTATTTTCATCTAAATTCTTCGACTATTCTATTTTATATGAATAAATCAAACATATTTATTCTTTAACTAACGACCAAGTTATTTCGAGCTTACAAGAACTACCCCGTATCCGAAGATCTACAGTCACGTCCAATTCAAATAATTTGCGCCGGCATATCACAAGCCGACACAACTCCAGGACGTAACACCTATTACTTAGTATATATATATTTTTAATCATTGATACGTACAGAGTAATACCATATTCATATCAATATATACATCTATGTACATTTACTCTCAGTTTAGGCGTATCCCACACCGACACTTCTCTTTTTAACGCTGAAGACGGAGGGGCAAGAGAGGAACCCCAATTTCACGCGTAAGACTCAAAACACACCAGTATTAGTCCTCTAATTTCTTTATTTCTCTATTTCCATTCGAGACCCGCAGTCGCGTGATTTATGAGCTATAAAACCTCGATGCCGACATCATTTTTTGTCGCCTAATGATTCTGGTGGTCTACCAAGAGCTCTCGTTTTAATTACCAAACGATTCCTTTTTTCTATTTATTTATAATCGTAACCAGTAGCCGCACTAACGCCTTAGAACTTTTTTCTAAACGACAGTAAGCGCGATATTACACCTCGGAATTTACCATTTTATGTTCTCTTTGTAGAGATCCGGACTAATTCTTTACCACCTCTGGTGCTGAGCGGTACCCCTCAGACGCCACTCCCCCATCTGTCAAATTAGAGGTCAAGCCAAGACGATGCGGGTCGTTGTACCAACAAGGACATAGCTATTTATTTAACTAACCAAGGTGCTTGTTTCCAGAACCTTCTTACCTAAAACTAAATAACTTCTTATCCTCCCAAGGGGATGCTCTATTCTTCGGATAACTTGCATCAGCAATAAAAATATTTATTATGAATGAACCAGCCGAATACTGAAAAATTAGAATACATAATTTAGATATTCTACATTAACAATTTTTCTCTTATTATATTCACGCTGACTCTTGCTCCATCACCTTTATTTAACCTCGGCTCCCACACATGCGCCATAGATCCACAAGAGGAGAAGTAACTTAGAAGTCACTAAAAAACACATAAAAACTAAGACGCTAATACAGCTTGCATTTATTTTTTGTAGAAGAGTAAGGACTCGGTCCATGATTTATGACATTTCTCTTCAATTTCGGACTGCATAAACCGCAGTTATTCGGTCTAATTGACCAGTACAATCCAGTCCAGTCCACGCGATCACAATCGAGCTTAAGCCTCAGTCGCGATTTAAAATTACTGTTCGTCGCTTATAAAAAGTTATTCTGCGAACCTCTGAACGATCCAAATACTGTTAATCCGCGAAGCCAGCCTAGAGTACTAACTAAATAGAAATTGAACGTGGAATCTCTACCTTGCTCATCATACGATTTGCAATTACTGAACGATCTTTCAACCAACAACAATTCAATTGTACAACAGAAGCTGAATAAAATTTATGTAATCAACTATAAGTTCTCAAGTTTTTCAACTTCCCGCTAAGACAATCGATGATTTTAAAATTGACTATTTTTAGAATGATGTCCGAGTATCTGTGTGTGTGTGTGTGTGTGTGTGTGTGTGTGTGTGTGTGTGTGTGTGTGTGTGTGTGTGTGTGTGTGTGTGTGTGTGTGTGTGTGTGTGTGTGTGTGTGGCCATCAACTTTTCTGAAAATTTCAGATCATTTGATCAAGTAGACTCGAAAATATTGGCGAATTACGAAAAAAAAAAATGTTATTTTTTTAGTTTTTTACTGATTTCTCAGAAACAACTTGAACGATCGATTTCAAAATCTACTCAGCTCTAGAACTTTATAAGCCGCGTCCAATGCGACCTCAACCATCACAATCGGTTAATTTGTTCGAGAGATATCGTTGGAGAAAGAAATGGTGAAAAACGGTTTTTTTTCGATTATCTTCGAAGTGACTCATCCGATCAATTTTAAAATCTAATCAGCTTTAGAATTTATTAAAACGCATCGATTGCCACCTCAACCATCAAAATCGGTTAATTCGTTCGAGAGATATCGTGGGAGAAAGAAATGCTAAAAAACAGTTTTTTTCGAAAACAACGGCATACAAAAGTGTTTCCGAGCTCGAAGAGCTCGAAAACGGATTCATAACAATGTTTTCGAGCTCCTCGAGCTCGAAAACAGCGGGAAGTTTTAGGGCTGGCCCGCAGGGTTAACCGATAGACAGATTTTTTTTTATTATTTTAAAACAATTCTTCAT
Source organism: Microplitis mediator (assembly GCF_029852145.1). NCBI lineage: Eukaryota > Metazoa > Arthropoda > Insecta > Hymenoptera > Braconidae > Microplitis > Microplitis mediator. The sequence goes on along the minus strand of NC_079969.1, from coordinate 13,422,503 downwards.
ACTGGTTACTATTTCATGCTCATTAACGTAACGATGAGATCTCCGTTGCCCGAGTAAAGGACTTAAGTGTCTTGACTCAAAACAAGAGACTGTGCATAACAATTGTCTTCATTTTGCATGTTAAACGTAACGGCTGATCCACGAAATTTTCATTACAACAAATTAAAATTAATTTATTAAAATAATGATTAAGCAATTTTATTTATATGATGAATAAATATTATGGAAACGTAACATAGATCTATACCATTTTTCATCATACCTACGCCGAAAGTTTACATTCTTGCCCTGTTTCGAGGCAAAAAAGTCGTACTTTCCTTTTATGAGAAAACAAATGATAAAAATAAGCGCATACGCCATTCTTCCCTCAAATAGAGGCCAAAATTTAAACTTTCAGGTGCAGATCTGGTGAAAAATTATATACACACCACGGAGCAAGATAAGATGTCCCGATTCGCGTGTTTGCCACCCAGGCACTTATACACGCGGGTTGGAATACCCGCATTCGGCGCAATACCGAATTGGTCTGGATTCGATTCCCAGTTCGGGCTATCTATATTTTTCTCAATTTATCTATAAATTGTCTTATTGAGAAGGTCATTTGCATGTTTAGATTTCCACTATATTTAAATGGTACCCTACTTTCGTCCTTAAGTGTGTTATATACTATTCTCCCAGAAGCCCAGGTTGATAAGCATCCGCCTAATCAATGTTTTTTTCTCTGATTTTGAGTTCGAAACGGGATAGATCATTAACAATCTAATGATTTACATAGGGAACAAAATACAGTTTTGTTTATGGAAAGTATATTTCAAATCACGCATGATTGAAACTTAAAATATTAATTGTTTACTAATTATTTAATTTAAGTTATTATTCATTTTAAGTGTTGCGTAATCACAACTACATTCAAATTTGAATGTAGTTGCACTTCCGGCAAATAGAGGCAGCACCTACTGGGGCCTAGTGTCTAGCAATTCAAACTTGACTAGCGCAGTGCGACGCATGCGCACCGATTTTTCCTGCCTCGTGTTGAGAAGACCGACGCCATTATCATCTTGCGTTCATATAATTTCTAGTGACACCACGTGTTTTATATAATCTATTAAAATTGCGCTCATCTCTAGTAAGTCATTAAAAGTAATCAATTAATTACATTAAGAGTTCGTAACTCTATATAAAATAGCTCATAAAATAAATAATAAACAACATCAAGACATCCAGTGTTCTACAACCTGTTCCTGAGGAGGTTATTTTCGACGGAAAATCGTACAGGTGCTTAATTTCTACTTTATAAATTAATTCAAGTGTTCATCAAAACAAAAGACTCCGTTTTATTATTTATTTGATTATTATTATGCTCAATTTCTTAATTAAACTAAAAGTTATTTTTCGCTCAGTAGCCTCTGCTATCATGCTACCACGTGTTCAACAAATAAATTAAAATCAGTGTAATTTATCATGAGCTCATTAAATTCAATTTAATTAAGTGATCATTACTATTAAAACTCAATAACAAAATTATTTATGTATTCAGTGCTATTAAAAATAGTAATCTACGTGTTCAATAATTTACTTCGCTCAGTAACCTCTGACATCATGTTACTTATTATCATGACATTTTTGCGATCAACTCAGTGTTTAATTAAACTCAACTTGATTATTTTTAATTCATTTATTTACTCGAGCTCAATTCAATAATTTGTGTTCAATCCTTCACGTATTCATGAGCTCAGACATTTAACAGTATTGATAAATTAAATAAACTATTTGCAACCCAGTGATATTTTGTGCTGTGACAAATAAAAATATTGTTATATTTTTAAATATGCGTATTTTTCCAACATCCTAACCACCAACCAGTCCTGGCATGTCTTTATTTAATTATTATTACAACATTAAGGAAAGCAATTTCTTTACGAAGTTTTTATTTATAAATTCTAATTCATTAATTAGCTGGCAATGTCAAACAAGTTTTTTTAGCTACCATATGACTGATATTCAACATAACAAATGACAATAAATAAATCTCGAATTAAAAAACTTGGTTTGAAAAATGATTTTCTGGTATTCTAGGTAATTTTAAATTTTGTCTTCAGGTCTCTCGGCCAAAAAACGTGAAAGTTTTCATTTCTTGCGCCCCACACATCCCCACTAATGTTAATTTAAAAAAAAAAGTAATTTACAACATCGATTTTCTCAGTTCGTCAGTAATTTTTATTTTGGTATGACAACGGTTGCTTTGCCAATGTTCACTACGTCATCTGGTAGTAGTCAATCAGAGAAGTGCATTTGGTAAGTAGCCAATGAGAAGTGAGGATTCGGTAATATACTATTAAGATGAATTAAAATAATAGTCGAATTTTAATAAATTTCTTAAGAGGCTCATTTTGCCCCAAATTTAAAAATTTTCAACAGATACGGCATATTAAGACTAAAAACATGGTAAGGGGCTAGAAAGAAGTAAAACACTTGAGAACCACTAAGGATATAGTCCTTTTTTCTTTGGGGGCCCATTTTGCAGCCCCTTCCCCCATATGCAATTCTATATAATTGAATATAATACAAGAAACAGAATTTGTTTTCACACAAATTTTGATTTCAAAATATCGCTTAGATATTAGTCGATTGTTTGTAAAAAGTGTCCATAGTTCAATAAATCGATTTCTATCGCCTGTCCCTATTTCCACCCAATGCCATACGTTTGTATGTGTCTGTCTATTTATAAATGCATAATTCATGCAGATGTAAGAGAGCATGCGTTGTATTTTAGTTTTTAAGAGAGAAGAGGCATCTGTTAACTTAAAAATTTCAAGAAATTTCCGCTCCTCCGTAGACTAACTATCCAAATTCATGGAATTCGACTGCATTGATTGAAAATAATTGTTGTTCAGCAATAGGTTATTTATTTTTAATGTTAATATAGAATATAATTTCAATTATTGTAGTAATTACCTCCATTTAGACAGTCTACTAGTATTTTAAATTCTCCTTTTTCTGAGTTCCCGTCAAAAAGTTTTTTGATATTTGGAAAATCAAAAATTTCCTTCATCAACATAACATAATCTTCAACTGAATCAATAACATCAATGATACAAGTTCGACCATCAACTTGTACACTGTTACTCTGAATCTTTGTGATATCTATATCAATGGTTGGAACAATGCTATACGATTTTAAAGTTTTAGTAATTTCATAGATTTTTTCCGTAATACTATCAGGCGCTGGTCCACCATTTTCACAATTCAATTTTATCCCAAAATCAGCATTTGGACCACCCGGATTGTGGGAAGCTGTAAGTACGATTCCTCCAAGCGTTTTATATTTCCGAATAATTGTTGATACTGCCGGAGTAGAGAGAATTCCATTTTGCCCAATAATTAGCTGTTTTATCTAATTAAAAAAAAACTAATTATATAATCACCTATAAATACTTTTTATTTATTTGAAGAATGTTGAAAAGTAATAGATACGATTCTGTAGTTTTAAAATTATTCTTGTTACTCAAGAGGAATCAATAGTTTCAGCATTACTTAGATATAGCAAAGAAAAATTGACTACTATACTGTTAAAATTTTATTCGATTTCCAAGGGAAATTGTTATTGAGTTTTAATTCAGTTTCAAATAATTGAATTTGTAAATGTAGCTAAAAATCAATGAAAGGATAAGTTTTTGATTTTTATTAATTTCTTGAGGTATAAATTGTTTTTTTTAGCAATAAACTAAAGTTTCGTCATAAAAAATGTGAGTTACTGTAAAAAAAAACCCATAAAACAATTTCAATTTCGAATTGCTGGTCAAGACACTATTCACCAGAACCATTTGATAGATTCTACTTGGTCTTGTCCAAGACTACGTACACAAGACAAACTTCTGATAGTCTTGCGCAAGCCTGGTCACAAGCCCACTAGTTAGTCCGCTAAAATTACTCTCAAACGTTGTGGAAAAGAATTATATATATATATATATATATATATATATATATATATATATATATATATATATATATATATATATATATATTGTAACATGATGAAAATTCGACATCAACCCGAGGTTTGAAATTATTTGAATAAAATAAATAGTTATCCGGTGAGCCAATTCTGGTGACACCTATGAGCAAAAATTCCGACTTTGACCGAGCAATCGACCCGACGCATTGATTGAAACGAGAGATCCGGGATAGACGCTGAACTGAACGGCCACGTTTTTTTATTTGAACAATTCGACTCCGACCAACGACCAATTTCGATCCCGACTAGTGAACAATTCGATTTACGCCGTTAAGAACAATCCGAGTTTGAACAACGAACAATTAACCGACATAAAACTGATCTCGACCGACAGTAACCGCCGTTTTGTGAACAAGTGAGCAAGCCGAAGCCTCGGCGTGAAACTGAACAAAGTGTACTAGTGAATTCAGTATTGAACAAGTGAACCGCGTTCGTGTAATAATTGAATAATTAATTAATTAATTACGCGTAATAACTGTGTGATAGTGAAATTTAATGCTTTACCGAAATAACATATTATTTTATATTTTATTTTATTTCATCAAGCAATTCTGAGAATTACGGATTATCCGTGTCTCATTCGTACGGCAGTAGAGTCTTGCCGTTTACAATACTCTGACGTCATTCGTCAAGTATTCTGTGTGGAAAATAAAATAAGTTTATTTTATGTCGACAACCGAACTGAATTTGTGTTTTGATCAAGTATTATTCTACGAGCCATTTTAATTTCGTTTATATCGAGTCAAGCCGACAACGGCATTTATTTGTTTTGTTTTGTAAACCGATTACTTTTGATATATGATACCGATCAATGATTTTGTTTAATTAATATCCGACTGATTGTTTTGTTTAATTCTGATCAATTATTTTATTGTAATCTTAAGTGCCTGACCTTTCCCCGATCCGCCACCCTAAGCCGAGTTATATTTTGATAATTATTTATTTGGTGATTATAAAATCACCTGGCGCCCAACTTCATAATTTTGAACAAGGTTGCCTTAATATATATATATATATATATATATTAGGGTGGGTCAAAAAAATCAATCATCTTTTTTTTTACAAGTCACACGGAAGAATGGGTTGCTAGACACCTTAAAAAAATTCTCACCAAATATGAGCTCTTAATTTTAATAGGAAGATGGCCCTCATCGCAGTTTTTTATTTTTTTCTCAGTCAAGTAGAGAAAAATTCATACCTCATCATTAATTAATTGTACAGAAAAATATTATAAAAGAATTTTGTAGGAAATTTAATGTTCTACAAAAAAGGTGTCTTATATTTTTCCCGTAAACCTCACCATTTGAATGGTATTGAAGATTTAAGTTTGATTATTTTAAGACAAATTCCATTTTTGTTTATGAATTTTATTACTCGACAATAAATGACTATTATAAAATGCGCAATGTTAATTTTTGTAGGAAATTAACTGCTCTATGAAAATGGTGTCTTATGTTTTGGCAATCAAATTAAGCCTTCAAAAGGTATTCATCATCAAACTTTCATGTGTACTGATTTTAAGAGTTTTTGATTAGATATTCGAAAAATATCAATTTAATTTATGAATTTCATACAAATTTCATTTTTTGTCATTAATATTTTTATTATTTGACTTTTATTTTCAAAATTTTTTTCCAATAATTCTAAACGTTTTATTTTTAATTATTAAAAATCACGATTATGTAAATTTTTTTCGATAATGTCTTCAAAACGGCTTTAAAAATTTTTCCACTATAGCTGGATATTGTCCTCGGAAAAATTTCTTCTCTAGAAAATTTTTGTTTTGTATTTTATTTCTTATGCAAGTTGTTAAAGAGCATCGAAAAAATTACCCTACTCACAGCAAAAATTGTTTGAAAATTAATAACTTAGCTGAAAACTGAAATAAAAAATTTTTTCATAACTAATTGGACATTTTTTTCCTCTAAAACTGAAACATATCATAATATATTTATAATGAAAACTTCGCTTTTTCTACTTGTAAATAATTAACTAAGCGATAAATAATGTAAAATTAATTTTTGTTAAATGTAGACAAAGATACTTACACATAAAAGAAAACTTAAAAATATTTTGAAGTTTCTCAGTTGACAAAAACTAAAATTCGTGTATATTTTCTCAATACTTATAAATTAAAATGATATTTTTCGAATATCTAATCAAAAACTCTTAAAATCAGTACACATGAAAGTTATATGATGAATATCTTTTAAAGGATTAATTTAATTGCCAAAACATAAGACACCATTTTTATAGAGCAGTTAATTTCCTACAAAAATTAACATTGCGCATTTTATAATAGTCATTTATTGTCGAGTAATAAAATTCATAAACAGAAATTGAATTTGTCTTAAAATAATCAAACTTAAATCTTCAATATCATTCAAATGGTGAGGTTTACGGGAAAACTATAAGATACCTTTTTTGTAGAACATTAAATTTCCTACAAAATTCTTCCATAACATTTTTCTGTACAGTCAATTAATGATGAAGTATGAATTTTTCTCTACTGGACTGAGAAAAAAATAAAAAACTGCGATGAGGGCCATCTTCCTATTAAAATTAAGAGCTCATATTTGGTGAGAATTTTTTTAAGGTGTCTACACGGAAAAAAATAAATAGAACTGGCTACCATGTCAGATAGTAGTCAGTGCCATCTGTAGAAAAAAAAATTGAGATAGCAGTGGGACCTATCTACGTAGTACTGGCTACTCTCTACATTGTACTCCGCACCATGTCGGATGTTACTCACTACTATCCTACATAGTACACTCTTACATATTGCCCAGTTCTATGTACATAGCAGCCAGTCGTATGTCAGATAGCAAAGGTTACTTTTTAAACATATTACCGACTGCTATCTGCAGATAGCGCCTGCGTCTATGTCAACATATTGCTGGTTACTGTGTATCATAGTAGAGAGTTCTATGTAAGATAGCAATGAGTACTATCTGAGATATTTTTTTCCGTAAGGACTTAAATAATTTTTTTTAGGGATGGCGCTAGTATTTATTATTGACAACGAACAAATAAAATTATTATCATAACTAAATTAATTATGACTTATTCAACTACGTTTACGTTTAAATATATAATTATTAATTATATATGATATTTTTTTTTATTTGTTGATATTTATTTATATTACGTATTTAAAAATATAATTACATCATATGAGTTCGTTAATTGCTGAACACTTAAATTTTTAATTTTATTGTATAAAATAAGTTTTTTTCATTCATGATAATAACCTTATTATAACAACAATTATTATACAATTACAATTAGTAACTATAATTAATGAACACTTGAATTTTGAATTTTATTTTATAAATTAAGTTTTTTTCATTTATGGAAATAAATTAATTATAATAATAATAATAATTATTATAAATTTACTACCGTAAATGAAAAAAACGTATTTTATAAAATAAAATTTAAAATTTAAGTGTTCAGCAATGAACAAACTCATATGATGTAATCATATTTTTAAATACGTAATATAAATAAATATAAACAAATAAAAAAAAATATCCTATATAATTAATAATTATATATTTAAATACGTAAACGTAGTTGAATAAGTCATAATTAATTTAGTTATGATAATAATTTTATTTGTTCGTTGTCAATAATAAATACTAGCGCCATCCCTAAAAAAAATTATTTAAGTCCTTACGGAAAAAAATATCTCAGATAGTACTCATTGCTATCTTACATGGAACTCTCTACTATGATACACAGTAACCAGCAATAGTTGACATAGACGCAGGCGCTATCTGCAGATAGCAGTCGGTAATATGTTTAAAAAGTAACTTTTGCTATCTGACATACGACTGGCTGCTACGTACATAGAACTGGGCAATATGTAAGGGTGTACTATGTAGGATAGTAGTGAGCAACATCCGACATGGTGCTGAGTACAATGTAGAGAGTAGCCAGTACTACGTAGATAGAACCCACTGCTATCTCAATTTTTTTTCTACAGATGGCACTGACTACTATCTGACATGGTAGCCAGTTCTATTTATTTTTTTCCGTGTAGCAACCCATTCTTCCGTGTGACTTGTAAAAAAAAAAAATAGTTGATTTTTTTGACCCACCCTAATATATACATATATATGTAGCGTTGCTACTAGGTGACGCAATCGATAAAATTCGACAGTTTCCGTCGAACATCGATTTATTCATTTATCCATCTCTACCACATTGGTGGGGACAATTAGTCATAGACCGTGGGATTGTACACACGCATCCAGGCTTCTTACTTTACTGTATACTTACAATCACTGTGTTACTTACGTTTATTTAAATAAAACATTTGTTCAAATTAATTAGTTGGTTTTAATAATTTATATTATCACCTCAACCACTAAATTGGTGACCCCGACGTGATTTTTTTTTAAGGGAAGCGTCGAACACGTGCATTACACAGTATAAAAATTTCGCGAGTTTTCGTGTTGATTTCCCACGAATATTTTGTCGCGTTGCCGTTTAATCGGCGAGATCGTGATTTTTGTATTCACAGTTATTTTTGTGTGACTTTGTTCTAAGTTAATTAGTGCAGTGAATTTTTTATCATTGTGCAGTTTTTCATATTTTATCACCGCTGGTGCATTGCGGAGCATCTTATGGACGTTATGCCGCATCAGTGTTGATTCGAGGGACCTTTAGTGCGATTCGAATAGTGATAAAAGTTTTTGCGCGCTGAAAATAAAATTGCCTATTTCGTGCAGTGTCGCATTAAATTTTCCGGTACCTACGTCATCGGCAATAGTTTCGACGATTAAGCCAGAGAGTCAGCCGAACATTCCTGAGTGACGAGTCATCGCTGGATACGTAGTAAAATTAAAATAATATAATTTTACGTGCAGGTGACATTATTATTTGAAATATTATTTTATATTTCAAAATGTACGCATCCGCCGCAGACGAACTCACTGCTTCGCGTAAGCAACTTGCACTGTTGACTGCCGAGTATAGCGAAATGCTTGCTCAGGAGCAACTTCCAAATACACGATCCAGAGCATACCAACACCGTCGTCCTCGGAGAGTTAAAAAATTCGACTATTGCTGGTATCATTTTAAGCATGGTAAAAATGCCCGATCGTGCATTCCCGGCTGCAAATGGCAGGGAAACTTAAACGAAAATCACTAGAGGCGGCTAATGATTCTCAATCGATTTCTCGCCGCCTGTTTATCCGAGACCGAACTACAGGAACGGAATATCTTGTCGATTCCGGCTCCGATTTATCTGTCTTTCCACGTGGCTGGCTGAAATCAAATAGCACACCCATAGGTTATCAACTGTATGCCGCAAACGGCTCGATAATTCAAACCTATGGTTTAAAATCGATTAAATCGAACCTTGGACTTCGCCGTGATTTCTCATGGAATTTTATCAATGCTAACGTCACTAAACCGATTATAGGTGCAGACTTCCTAAGTTATTATGACTTACTAGTCGACCTAAAGCGAAAATGCCTTCGTGATGGCATCACTGGTTTATTGACACCCGGAAATTCTCATACGACATCGGCAGAAACAAATATTAAAGCAGTCGATGGTAATTCTGCGTACATGGAATTATTAAGAGAATTTACTGATATTACAAGACCTGATGCTACTCAGCGTCAAACAAAAAAGCATTCAACGATGCATCACATACGAACGTCACCTGGCCCGCCAGTTTCGTGCAAAGCAAGACGCCTGGCTCCAGATAAGTTGAAAATTGCACAAACAGAGTTCCGAAAAATGATCGAGGAAGGTATTGGCAGACCATCCAACAGCGCCTGGGATTCACGACTTCATTTAGCGCAGAAGAAGTCTGGAGAATGGAGACCGTGCGGTGATTACCGACCGCTTAACGATAGAACACTCATCGACAAATACTCGCTGCGTTATCTTGACGACTTTGCCGCATTTTTACACGGTAAAAATATATTTTCAGTCGTCGATTTTGCAAAGGCATTTTTGCAAATACCCGTTGCACCAGAAGACGTGCCGAAAACGGCGATCATTACGCCTTTCGGATTATTCGAGTTCCGGTTTATAACGTTTGGGCTTAAAAACGCGGCTCAAACGTTTCAACGATTCATTGACGAGGTCACTCGCGACTTTGAATTCGTCTTTCCGTACATTGACGATATTTTAATCGCATCTACCGACGAAAAACAACACATGGAGCATCTGAAAATTCTATTCGAGCGTCTCCGTGAATATGGACTGGTAATTAATGTACCAAAATGCCAATTTGATCTACCGGAAGTAAAATTTCTCGGCCATCTCATCACCAAAGATGGAATCAAGCCGTCATCGAAAAAAGTAGAGGCTATTGTCAATTTCGAGCCTCCTACCACCGTAAAAGCTCTTCGTCGATTTCTCGGCACAGTGAATTTCTACAGAAAGTTCATCAAGAACGCTGCAGAAATTCTAGCACCGTTAAATAAAATTTTGGAAGGATCCAAAGTCAAAGGCTCTCATCCAGTCAACTGGACATCTGAACTTCAAGAGTCTTCCAAGTCAGCTAAACGAGCTCTCGCGGATGCTACGTTGTTGGTACACCCTAAAATCGATGCCGACTGGGCAATTTTCACCGACGCATCCGAAATCGGTATTGGAGCCGTTTTACAACAAAAAGTGGATAATAACTGGCAACCACTGGCATTTTTCAGTCGAAAAGTGTCTCCGTCGATTCAAAAATTGTCGACATACGACCGCGAGTTGAACGCCATCTATGAGGCTGTAAAATACTTTCGGCATATTTTCGAAGGCCGGCATGTTACAATCTACACCAATCACAAGCCGCTTCAGCACGCTTACAAACAGCGCACCGAAAGAGCATCGCCTTGGCAATTTCGTCGACTCGATTTTATCGGTCAATTTACTACCGATATTCGACATGTGTCGGGTACCGACAATATGGTCGCTGACACATTGTCACGCGTCGAAGCAGTATTAACTGCTATAACGTCGCAAGAACTTGCCGACGCTCAACAAACCGACAATGAACTTCAGCAGTTGTTACGTCAAACAACTGCTTTAAATTTAAAGACCATACAACTCGATAACGGACCCGCACTGTATTGTGACACTGCGTCGGGTACAGTGCGTCTATATGTTCCAGAGCCGCTGAGAAAGAAGGTGTTTAATTCACTGCACTCGCTAGCTCATCCCGGAATCAGAGGATCATTAAAAATGATCTCCAAACGATACGTCTGGCCATCGATTAATAAAGATTGCCGTGAATGGGCGAAATCCTGCATCGATTGCCAGAAAAATAAAGTTCAGAGACACGTGTCATCGCCGATTGCCAGTTTTGAACCTCCAAATGAACGATTCGAGCACATGCACATCGACTTAGTGTCATTAAAAACATCAAGCGGCTTTAACCAGTGCTTAACGATCATCGACGGATTTACGAGGTTTCCTGAGGCTGTTCCGTTATCCAATGGAACCGCAGAGACGATAGCACATGCACTATCGCTGCACTGGATTTCACGCCACGGAGTACCGAAACGCATTACTTCGGATCAAGGTCCGCAATTCGAATCGTCGTTATTCCAATCGTTGATGAAAATGTACGGAATAAAACACTTACATACCACGCCGTATCACCCGCAAGCCAACGGTCTCGTCGAACGTTTACATCGTCAACTGAAATCAGCACTTTTGTGTCACCAAGAGTCATGGTATGACGTATTACCAGCCGTTTTGCTCGGCTTACGCGCTGCCTGGAAAGACGACATACAGACGACACCGGCTGAATTAGTATACGGTGAGCCAATTCGTTTACCTGGTGAGTTACTCACTCCCAGTAACAAAACTTCACCTCATGATATCATTAACACATTAAAACTTCGTTTTAATTAATTGTCACCGGCCGAAATGTCGCGTCACGGCAAGCATTATGTTTTCTGTTTCAGGAACCTTAGTACTTGCAGCCACGTACTAGTACGGAATGACCAGGTTGGACCATCTTTCTCGCCGCCATACGAGGGTCCATATCGTGTAATAACCCGACACGATAAATACTTCATCGTTGATTTTTGTGGACGACGAATTGCCATTTCTGTGGACAGATTAAAGCCGGTCTACGAGGCAAATTCAGTCGACAAGACGACGATAATAACAAACTCCCAGCCGAATAACACAGCAACCGAGACCGTAAAACGCCGAGTCCAGTTTAATAATTAAAAATTTACGCGATTTAATAATTTTTTTTCACATAAAAGTTTTTTTTTACAAAGTAATAATTCACTACTTTATAATATTCATCCATTTAATTATTTATTTATTCATTTGTAAATATTCCATTACTTTAATTATCGTGTATTAAATTTAAAAAAAAAGAAAAAAAAAACAAAGGGAGTTCTGTAGCGTTGCTACTAGGTGACGCGATCGATAAAATTCGACAGTTTCCGTCGAACATCGATTTATTCATTTATCCATCTCTACCACGTTGGTGGGGACAATTAGTCATAGACCGTGGGATTGTACACACGCATCCAGGCTTCTTACTTTTCTGTATACTTACAATCACTGTGTTACTTACGTTTATTTAAATAAAACATTTGTTTAAATTAATTAGTTGGTTTTAATAATTTATATTATCACCTCAACCACTAAATATATATATATATATATATATATATATATATATATATATATATATATATATTAGGGTGTGCCAAAAAAAATCGATAATTTTTTTTTGACTCTCCCACGAAAAATTTGTTGGTCAGCCCTAAAAAAAAATTCAGTTAAAATTTCAGCCCTTAATTCCAATTTTAAGAGGTCCATCAACGATCAAAGTTTTCCCATTTAAATAACATGGGAAAACGATTTTTTTACATTATTTATGGCTGCAAACTGTGGAGATTTTTTTTTTTGACAATATTGATCAGTGAACCTTCTTAAGCAATAAATTGTCTATAAATAAGTCCGAAGAATCAAATCTGTGCACTCAATATTTCGTCTATTAATGACGTTAGAATATGCGAATTTTACGAATATTCGTTATTTTTACATCTGGAGACTAAACTGTGGGTTGTAGAAAAAAAAGTTAAATAGTAATTTTGTACCCGGGAAAAAATCAGCATGCATGATCATGCCTGAGCAGGCTTAAATCTCATGCATGATCAGGCTTGAATTTTGGCCAGACATGAACAGGCATGATTTTGCCTGAGCAGTCATGATCATGCATGATTCTGCCTGAGAAGTCATGATCGTGCCCAGTCATGCATGATCAGACCTGGATTTTGGCCAGGCATGATCATGCATGACCATACATTATCATGCATGACCATACATTATCATGCATGATCATACATTATCGTGCATGATCATACATTATCGTGCATGATCTTCCCTGAGCAGGCATATGATTTTATAATCTGTGATTCCTCTCGAGCACGTTTGGTCGTATTTAAATATTGGCTGCTTATGAAAAATACGATCAGGCATTCCCATACATGAGCACGCGTTATTATGCATGCACATGCATTCTCATAGTTTATTTATTTGAAAGATGTTGCTGTAAGTATTAGAAACTAAGGTATATAATTAATCGTACTATACAAATGATAGAGAGTAATTTATCAATTTTCATTGGTTATTTTATTTTGAACTTTCATTAAAAACTGTTTTTAACATATTATTCACTTAATGCATTAAACAATTAATATTTATGAATACAAATTGTTTTTTTATTTATTTAACTATTAATATGTTTAGTTTTCCACTATATTTAAATAGTGTATTACCGTACGATGGACGGTGTGGCTCAATAAGTTATATATCAAATTGAATGGAATATAGTATAGTGCCGGATAGCTCAACTGGTAGAGCACTCGGCGCGATACCGAATTGGTCTGGGTTCGATTCCCAGTTCGGGCTATCTATATTTTTCTCAATTTATCTATAAATTGTCTTATTGAGAGGTTTGCATGTTTAGGTTTCCACTATATTTAAATGGGTTTCCACTATATATAAAAAAACTCGAGATACAATGATTTCTAACGTAAGTCATGAGCAAGCCTGATCTAGAATGAATCATGCATGATCATGCTTGATCACAAATGAGTTATACATGATCAAGTATGAACCATGTATGGTCATGCATGACAGAGCATGCTCAATCATGACCTTTCCTGATAAATAATATCTCTGTAGACAATTATTCATAACGTAGGTTATGAGCAAGTCTAATCTAGAATGAGCCATGCATGATCATGCTTGATCACCAATGAGTCATGTCTGGCTATGAATGAGTTATGCATGATCAAGTATGAACCATGCATGGTCATGCATAATAGAGCATGCTCAAGCATGACCTTTTCTGATGGATAATATCTCTGGATACAATTATTTCAAACTCAATGCATGCGCAAGCTTGATCTAGGATGAGTCATGCATAATCATGCTTGATTACGAATGAGTCATGCCTGGCCATGAATGAGTCATGCAGGGACAAGCCTGAATTATGCATGAATCATGCACGATCAGGCACAAATCATGCATGAATCCTGCATGATTATACATGATCATGCATAGTGATTTTTTCCCGGGTAGTACATATGATTCTCTACAAAATTGCCATTGAAAACTTTTTTGTATGATGAACAGATCAATAGTTACGAGCTCACGAAGTCTTATTATTTAAATTATTTACTTATAACAATTAAAATATTGACTATAAAAAAAAAGTTGAATGGTCATTTTGTAGTACATTTGATTTTCTACAAAATTGTCCTAATGAACTCTTCTGTATGATGAACTTTTTTGTATGATGAACAGTTCAATAGTTACGGAGCTCTTGAAGTCTCATTATTCGAATTATTTACTTATAACAATTGAAGTATTAAGTATAGAGACAACAGTTATTTAAAAATACGGTAAAAAATCCAATATACTACGTATATAAGCGGAAATTTTATCTTCAACGACTCAATAAATTTGAGCTCCAAAAGTCTCAATTACAGATTTATTTAAATTATCAGTTTAACCTATTATCTGTTGAAAATAATTTGAATCAAAATTCTTTAGCGCTATTTTAAATTTAGAAAAAAAACTCGTAAAAAGTCCATCATATCATTAATAGTTGATTTTTTATTTACTATTTCTATTCCTTGATTACAAAAATCTAATAAAATAAAATTTTTTTTTTGTTTTCAATAAAAAACAAAAAGATTTTTTAATTTCTTCTTTGGAGTATCCGACACTTAAATATTACTAACGTATGCTATTAAATATTTTTTCATTATTTAAAGGTAATTATTGCGGAAGTTTACCAAAAGTTAATAATATTACATTTGAATTTCGATTTCATTATGCAGTTAAAAAAAAACTCAAGCATAATTTTTAACGAGAATTCCATTTACCAAATTAAAAAAAGCCATTCGGCAGCCGAAATGGAAGTAGATTTCTTTCTATACTATTTATATAACTTCTAAACTAATCGACCGATTGAGCTCATTTTCAAACTCGAACAAGGTAGTCACCCACAAAATACGCATACTTAGTTTCAAGGTGATCGGTTTGAAATTGTGGCTATAATCAAAGTGAAAACCTGCATAAAATTAGTTTTTATAATATTTTGTAAATGTTCAAAACCATTTATCTATTAGAAAAAATGGTTTAATCAATGAGCTGTATGGTCAAAATTGTAGGCAATCGGGCGAGCTTTTACATAGAACAAACGAAAATAAGCTATCTCTTTCCGTTTAGAAGTTACATCTAGTTAAAGCGGCAAACAAATTTTTATTGAAAATTTTACAAAATTTCAATTAACCATAACTTCTAAACTTATGGGCCGAATTGGGTCATCTTCGAACTCATCCAAGGTAATCGTCCATAGAATAAGTATACTAAGTTTCATTAAGATCGGTGTAGAATTGCGGACGCTATCGTTGGAGAACGGCGCGTTATATTATATATATATATTAGAGTGTCTCGAAAAATCGACTTTTTTTTTTTTCTTGAAGAACATTGAAAAATCGACAGAGTATCTCTAGACAAAGACCCTGTTAAAATATGAGATCTTAATATTAATATTTAAAGGTGGCGATTCACGATTTTCTATTTTCCATTTAAATAACATGGGAAAAAAAAAATTTGAATTTTGGAATTTTATACCTCGGCGATGGCTTATTGAACAGATAAGTTCAGGATATATTTTTGTAGGGAATTAAACGCTCTACAAAAAAAGTTTCTTATCATTTTTTGATAAATCCATCTGTTCAAAAGTTATTGGAGTTCGAAGTCAAGTTAGAATAAATTTCGAGATCTTTTTACTTTTCCGGCGAAGCTATCGGACTTATCATAAAATGTCATGAAATCTTATTTGTAGACAATTTTATTCCCTACAAATTATCATTGATAAATTTTTTTCATATTCTGCATTGTTTTCTAGTTGTTTCCATTTTAATGCCAAGCTCTTAAAATCGATCAGAACACTACTTTTTTAGGAGCTTGGCATTAAAATGGCAATAACTAGAAAAAAATGCAGAATTTGAAAAAAATTTATCAATGATAATTTGTAGGGAATAAAATTGTCTACAAAAAAGATTTCACGACACTTTATGATAAGTCCGATAGTTTCGCCGGAAAAGTAAAAAGATCTCGAAATTTACTCTAGCTTGACTTCGAGCTCCAATAACTTTTGAACAGATGGATTTATCAAAAAATGATAAGAAACTTTTTTTGTAGAGCGTTCGATTCCCTACAAAAATATATTCTGAACTTATCTGTCCAATAAGCCATCGCCGAGGTATAAAATTCTGAAATTAAAATTTTTTTTTCCCCATGTTATTTAAATGGAAACTAGAAAATCGTGAATCGCCACCTTTAAATATTAATATTAAGGTCTCATATTTTAACAGGGTCTTTGTCTAGAGTTACTCTGTCGATTTTTCAATGTTCTTCAAGAAAAAAAAAAAAGTCGATTTTTTGAGACACTCTAATATATATTTATATATATATAAATACATACATTTTGAACTGAATGTATTTCCTGACTCAGCTCATCGAGCTGAGTTTAGAGGTAGCAAAATTTTTCGAAAATTCTATCATGAGGACAAATACAATAGTTAGATTTTTATGAAATCTACTAAAAATATCAACTTATGTGCTATGATATTTTATGATCTTAAAAATTAATTGTAAATGAAAAACATTATCTTTATTATAAAATTTTTTAAAATAAAAATTATGTATTTTTTGAATAACTGTGAGCTCCCGATGAAAAAAGATTTTGTCTAATCATATATGATTATGTACGTTCATATATATGATCATATATGATTATATATAAAATTTTAAATTCTGGCAAACCAATTAATAAAAAAAATAATTTTTTTTTTTATGGCGTAGGAATTATGACAGAGTGATTAGCTTGCCAAGTCTGGTCGCACCTAAGTATTATAGTCGAATATTAGGGCGCCACTGGAAGATGGACTCGGCCTTCCAGAACCGGATGTTAATTGTAATTTTGGATTCTCAGGGTTGTTCGTAAATTTTATATTTTGTGAGAGAGGAGAGGAATAGTGAACAGGCTGAAATAAATTATATTTAAACTTTACTTTTAATTTTAATAACCTTAAGCACCTTGCTTATTATTTATTTAACCTTTTTATAACAATTAATTACTTATGACAAACTAAATGCCTTATGACAAACTATATTCTTATGACAAACTAATATTCTTATGACAAACTAAACGCGTCCCCTGGACGTTTCCAAACTCCCACACACACGTATTTCAAGCGTCTTCCAGACGTAACACACACACTCTCTTTAAAAAACCGTCCACCGGACGTTAAACCTTCAACCTTAATACACTTTGATTAAAAAACCGTCCACCGGACGTTAAACCTTATTTTCCTTAAATTCTACTTTAAAAAACCGTCCACAGGACGTTATCCTGCATATTCTTATTTCCTAGTGTCCACCGGACATATCCTAAACCTAACTTAATCTTTGTCCACCGGACTTACATCACAGACACAGTTCCTTTACTCTAACTTGACTCTACAAATTAATTGACTCTAATTTTAACAATACCCAATAACTTTTCCCATTTAAATTTTTACAATTCATAATTTCCAATACTCAATATAAAGTTTCTCATACCATAATTCACTGTATTTCCAATCAATTAATTTATTTTTGTTTAATGTAATTTATAAATTAATTAATTTTACCACTTATAAATTTTTCACTAATTATTTTGACTGATTAAATTTTTCTAATTAATTTGCCACAATTCTTATTCATTTATTACTTTCAATTCCTAAATGTTTCACTGACAATTTTCACAATTAAATTTATTTCACATTCAAAATAATCCGTTTTCTCAATTTTACTGACAATTTAATTTACCCAAACTCTAGTATCTTTTATTTAGTTTTTAGATATTTTGATTAACTTAAAAATTAATTTAATAATCACGTAATGACTAGAATTTGATTTCGGGTTGACTAGAATTTTCGGCCGGTGAATTGGCGTCACGCGGTTCCCGATTTTTATTGACGTTATTTGAGTAAATCGATTGAATTAATGAATCTTAGAATTAATGCGGCCGACGGAATAAATTCCAACCTGTATTAATCTTAAGATCAATTAATAAATTAATTTAGAACGGCTGGAGAGCCTGGAATAAATTAATAAATTAATAGTTTTAATGACCGGATTATTTATGCGATAATTTTATTTTATTCTGGCTGTGGAGCCTTGAATAATTATTACAGAGTTTAGACCAGATATTAACGACAAATGACGCGACGGAACTTTCGAGAACACGAGATTGAACGGCTGGAGAGCCTGAACTATCCGTTTCTTTACGCGAGATCAACGGAAAGATATTAAGTAATATATTATAATTAATTTGCCAGATTAATAAAATTAATCAGAGGCCTGAATTAATTATGATTTACCTCCAATTATAAGTTCAGCAGTCCTTGGAACTTTTAGTGATGATCTGCTCCGGGCTGCTATCAATCTCTCGATGTTAGTTGAGTTTTCAGGTTTCCGTTGTCTGGCTTACTTTGTCCTCGTAATTCCACTCCCACAATAATATTATTTATTTCACAATATGATAGATAACCTTTTATGTATACGGTCTAATCCCTTCGGATGTCCGATGAACTCTTGTCTTCACTTAGGCGTCCATCGCCTTCGGTCGTCCGACTGACTCTCTCGATTTTTGGCATTTCACTCCCTTATAACTCTTCGATTCAGGTCTCTTTGATTTACCCCCGGATAACTCATCCCTACTAACTTAATTAGTCAAAGAGAGGGACGGATGTTCGGGTCTCACTGATTAGCGACACCCGGTGACATGTCGAATCAATCAATTTACTAAACCGGGTTATAATTAGGACCCGTTATCGACCGTGGACAAATCAAAATTTAGATCTTAATAAATAGTCATTGGAATCTATTTTACCCTGTTACAGAATTAAGTGCTTATTGAGTGCTCCCGAAAAACTCGATGCAATGCCTGAAAAAAAAAGTTATTTAAAAAAAATATATAACAGCCGCCAGGAAAACTGGGTATCCATCACGAATAGATATAAATTAGAGCATATGTACTACACTGTAAAAAAAGCGGTGTTAAAATATAATAACACCAGTGTAGGACGTGTACTTGGGCGGTGTTATATGGGTGTAAAGACGAAATAATACCAATGTAAAAGTGAGGTAAAATGCGTCCATTCAGAGTTTTAATTTTATAAAGCTTAGAGAAGACGAAAAATGTCAGTTTCTTATGAAAATTAATAAAAAATATCATTTAAAAAAAAATTCAACGTATAGAACTTGGAAAAAAATGTAATACAAACAAGAAGATATAAAAATTTAATGAATATTATCAGGAAGAAATTTCAATTGCGATATGTACTTATTTACATAATTATTTATGTTGTACATAATTTATTTAAGAATTACACAATTTTATGTCCACCATTTCAATCACGAATGTATCTAATGATATCATTAGTTAACTATTAGTCAATAATCGACTAAAGAATCACAGAACATTAATTTTTTGTAAGTTCCGGTTTGGTCTGCCAGCTTGAGATTTTTCAGCAGTAAAGCTCAGAACTTATCGTCTCAGAGTAAATTGAATGAAACGTTATTTAGGTGCTCATTAAGTGCAGGAGATTCCAGGTGAGAGCTAAGCTTGAAGTGATCCTCTTGTTCTGGGAAAATTTAATGAAAACTTTTTTAATATTTGAGCTATCACTTATACTTTTTGAGATTTTTTCAAAAAGCTGGACGGCTAATTTTTTTAACGGTTTCTTGTTAATAACAATAGCAATTTTCTTTTCCAGAAAAAATCCAAAACACTTTTTTTTCTAGACGCCATTCCGGATCGTATAAGCCATCAACCATATTTTTAGGAGACCTGTAACTATTTTTCACAGGTCTTCATCTTCTCGACGTAACTAACAGTCATCCCGTAGACTATACATTAGACATTGTATAGCCTCATACATAGACTATACATTAGACACTGTATACCCTCATACATAGACTATACATTAGACACTGTATAGCCTCATACATAGACTATACATGATAAATATATACTGAACTACTATACTGAATTTTCATCAGATGTCGACGTTTTGAGGTCCTAGGAAGCTATTCTGACTAATTTCAAGATGATGTCCGAGTGTATGTATGTATGTACGTAGGTACGTATGTGAATACCTGTATCTTTTGAACGGATGAACCGATTTTGAACTTTATGGTGTCATTCGACGCGGCTTGTCAATATCTTGAAGCTGTGAGAAATTGAGCTTGATCGGTAGAGCTCGTTCACAGATATTCTAAAAAAAAAATTTTTTCAAAAATGTTTTTTTTGGATAACGTTTAATGTGCTTGATGGATTGATTTCAAAATCGACTGGGCTCTGAAGCTTTGTAAGCCGCATCGAATGCCTCCTCAACCATCAAAATCAGTAAATTCGTTCAAGAGAAACCGTTGTTGAAAGAATTAAAAAAAAAATTTTTTTATTTTTTTTGAAATATCTCAAAAGCGACTCAATAAATCGAATTCAAAATTTGATCAGCTTTAGAACTTGATAAAAC
This sequence comes from Microplitis mediator, assembly GCF_029852145.1. Classification (NCBI taxonomy): domain Eukaryota; kingdom Metazoa; phylum Arthropoda; class Insecta; order Hymenoptera; family Braconidae; genus Microplitis; species Microplitis mediator. Next base: position 13,401,395 of record NC_079969.1, on the reverse strand, counting down.
GCGTCGATTGACACCTTAACTGTCTCAATCGGTCAATTCGTTTGAGAGATATCGTGGGAGAAAAAATGGTGAAAAACGTTTTTTTTTTTTAAACTTCAGCATACAAAAGTATTTTCGAGCTCGAAGAGCTCGAAAATGTATTCACAATAATGTTTTCGAGGTTCTTGAGCTCGAAAACAGCGGGAAGTTTTAGGGCTGACCCACAGGGTCAACTGATAGACCGATTTTTTTTTCTCGCGTTACGGACGTATTTTGCCGGCTAGGGTACCCCTCCGCAACGCGCCATAAAGAACTTCGTTCCAAAAACACCAGCATGAATTCAGAAAGGGTCCACTATTTCCGTCATGAAAAACAAAAATAAAAAATCTGTCTATCGGTTGACCCTGCGGGCCAGTCCCAATTCTTCCCGCTGTTTTCGAGCTTATTGAGCTCGAAAACATTGTTGTGAATACATTTTCAAGCTCTTCGAGCTCGGAAATACTTTTGTATCCCATTGTTTTGAAAAAAAAACGGTTTTTTAGCATTTCTTTCTCCCGCGATATCTCACGAACGAATGAACCAATTTTGATGGCTGAGGTGGCAATCAACGTGTTTTATGGAGTTGTAGAGCTGATCAAATTTTGAAATTGTTTGGTTGAGTCGTTTCAAAGATATTCGCAAAAAACCATTTTTTATCATTTCTTTCTCCCACGATAACTTTCGAACGAATTATACGATTGAGATGGATAGGGCGGCAATCGACGCTTTTTATTAAGTTCTAGAGCTGATTAGACTTTGAAGTCGATCGATCAAGTGGTTTCTGAGTTATCAATAAAAAACCAAAAAAAAAAAAATTTTTTTTTCCGTAATTCGCCAATATTTTCGAGTCTACTTGATCAAATGATCTGTTTTTTTCAGAAAAGTTGATGGCCAACAAGCTCTTTCGATTGCTGCCTTAACCATTAAAATCGGTTCATTAGTTGAAAAGTTATAGATCGGTCACACACACACACACACACACACACACACACACACACACACACACACACACACACACACACACACACACACACACATACATATACAGACACTTGGACATCATTCTGAAATTCGTGGATATTTCGGAATCTATCAAATCGATCAATTTCAAAATCTAATCAGCTCTAGAACTCGATGTAAGCATTCTATTGCCACCTCAACCGTCCCAATCGGTTAATCCGTTCGAGAGATATCGTCGACGAAAGTATAGAAAAAAAATGTTTTTTTTTTCATTTTTCGTGAATATTTCGGAAACTATCGAATCGATTAATTCCAAAATCTGATCAGCTCTAGAACTCAATAAAAGCATTCGATTGCTCCAAAGAACGTCCCAATCAGATAATCCGTTCGAGAGATATTGTTGACAAAATAATGAATGTAAAATCTATATCTTTTTTTTTCATTAAAAAACATCATAATTACTGAACATAACTACTCAAAACTAATATGTTCCTCTTTATATGTCATTTAAAGTGATTGCTCAAAAATCGTCATGTTCGCGAGTATCACGATATACTTACACGATATAGATACAACGTATCACGTAAATACTTATTCTTGAGCTAATTATTGAACATAATTGTAAATAAATATATAAAAAACGCTCATGCATTCATCATTTTGGATTCTAAATTTTCAAACTTTAACATAAACCGAAACCCTTTTGAGCTTGAAAAGCTCATAAGAAAAGAGAAACAAAGGTTTTCTCGAGCTCGAAAATGTATCTATACTAATGTTTTCGAGCTCTTGGAGTTCGAAAACAGCGGGAAGTTTAGGGGCTGGCCTGCAGGGCCAACCGATGCCCAGATTTTTTTTTCTCGCGTTACGGCCGTATTTTGCGATATTTCATCAGATGTCGACGTTTTGAGGTCCTAAGAAGCTATGCTGATTATTTTCAGAATGATGTCCGAGTGTCTGTATGGTTTTTTGCGAATATCTTTGAAACGACTCAACCAAACAATTTCAAAATTTGATCAGCTCTACAACTCCATAAAACACGTTGATTGCCACCTCAGCCATCAAAATTGGTTCATTCGTTCGTGAGATATCGCGGGAGAAAGAAATGCTAAAAAACCGTTTTTTTTTCAAAACAATGGGATACAAAAGTATTTCCGAGCTCGAAGAGCTTGAAAATGTATTCACAACAATGTTTTCGAGCTCAATAAGCTCGAAAACAGCGGGAAGAATTGGGACTGGCCCGCAGGGTCAACCGATAGACAGATTTTTTATTTTTGTTTTTCATGACGGAAATAGTGGACCCTTTCTGAATTCATGCTGGTGTTTTTGGAACGAAGTTCTTTATGGCGCGTTGCGGAGGGGTACCCTAGCCGGCAAAATACGTCCGTAACGCGAGAAAAAAAAATCGGTCTATCAGTTGACCCTGTGGGTCAGCCCTAAAACTTCCCGCTGTTTTCGAGCTCAAGAACCTCGAAAACATTATTGTGAATACATTTTCGAGCTCTTCGAGCTCGAAAATACTTTTGTATGCTGAAGTTTAAAAAAAAAAAACGTTTTTCACCATTTTTTCTCCCACGATATCTCTCAAACGAATTGACCGATTGAGACAGTTAAGGTGTCAATCGACGCGTTTTATCAAGTTCTAAAGCTGATCAAATTTTGAATTCGATTTATTGAGTCGCTTTTGAGATATTTCAAAAAAAATAAAAAAATTTTTTTTTTAATTCTTTCAACAACGGTTTCTCTTGAACGAATTTACTGATTTTGATGGTTGAGGAGGCATTCGATGCGGCTTACAAAGCTTCAGAGCCCAGTCGATTTTGAAATCAATCCATCAAGCACATTAAACGTTATCCAAAAAAAACATTTTTGAAAAAATTTTTTTTTTAGAATATCTGTGAACGAGCTCTACCGATCAAGCTCAATTTCTCACAGCTTCAAGATATTGACAAGCCGCGTCGAATGACACCATAAAGTTCAAAATCGGTTCATCCGTTCAAAAGATACAGGTATTCACATACGTACCTACGTACATACATACATACACTCGGACATCATCTTGAAATTAGTCAGAATAGCTTCCTAGGACCTCAAAACGTCGACATCTGATGAAAATTCAGTATAGTAGTTCAGTATATATTTATCATGTATAGTCTATGTATGAGGCTATACAGTGTCTAATGTATAGTCTATGTATGAGGGTATACAGTGTCTAATGTATAGTCTATGTATGAGGCTATACAATGTCTAATGTATAGTCTACGGGATGACTGTTAGTTACGTCGAGAAGATGAAGACCTGTGAAAAATAGTTACAGGTCTCCTAAAAATATGGTTGATGGCTTATACGATCCGGAATGGCGTCTAGAAAAAAAAGTGTTTTGGATTTTTTCTGGAAAAGAAAATTGCTATTGTTATTAACAAGAAACCGTTAAAAAAATTAGCCGTCCAGCTTTTTGAAAAAATCTCAAAAAGTATAAGTGATAGCTCAAATATTAAAAAAGTTTTCATTAAATTTTCCCAGAACAAGAGGATCACTTCAAGCTTAGCTCTCACCTGGAATCTCCTGCACTTAATGAGCACCTAAATAACGTTTCATTCAATTTACTCTGAGACGATAAGTTCTGAGCTTTACTGCTGAAAAATCTCAAGCTGGCAGACCAAACCGGAACTTACAAAAAATTAATGTTCTGTGATTCTTTAGTCGATTATTGACTAATAGTTAACTAATGATATCATTAGATACATTCGTGATTGAAATGGTGGACATAAAATTGTGTAATTCTTAAATAAATTATGTACAACATAAATAATTATGTAAATAAGTACATATCGCAATTGAAATTTCTTCCTGATAATATTCATTAAATTTTTATATCTTCTTGTTTGTATTACATTTTTTTCCAAGTTCTATACGTTGAATTTTTTTTTAAATGATATTTTTTATTAATTTTCATAAGAAACTGACATTTTTCGTCTTCTCTAAGCTTTATAAAATTAAAACTCTGAATGGACGCATTTTACCTCACTTTTACATTGGTATTATTTCGTCTTTACACCCATATAACACCGCCCAAGTACACGTCCTACACTGGTGTTATTATATTTTAACACCGCTTTTTCTACAGTGTAGTACATATGCTCTAATTTATATCTATTCGTGATGGATACCCATTTTTCCTGGCGGCTGTTATATATTTTTTTTAAATAATTTTTTTTTTCAGGCATTGCATCGAGTTTTTCGGGAGTACTCAATATGCACTTAATTCCTACGCCATAAAAAAAAAAAATTATTTTTTTTATTAAATGGTTTGCCAGAATCAAAAATTCTGGCAGTCCATCCGTTTTTTGTAAATTTTGCGATTTTTTGACCTAATTGACCTAATTTGCTATTGGCGCACCTCAATAGCACTTAAAAAGCCCCTAATTTTTACTTAATCTAAATCCAATTTTATCGAGATGGGTTAGCTAATTTTACAGGCATGAAATATTGAGTGCACAGATTTGATTCTTTGGACTTATTTGTAGACAATTTATTGCTTAAGAAGGTTCACTGATCAATAATGTCAAAAAAAAAATCTTCACAGTTTGCAGCCATAAATAATGTAAAAAAATAGTTTTCTCTTGTTATTTAAATGGGAATACTTTGAGATCGATGATGGACCTCTTAAAATTGAAATTAAGGGCTGAAATTTCAACTAAACTTTTTTTTAGGGCTGACAAACAAATTTTCGTGGGAAAGAAAAAAAATTATCGATTTTTTTTGGCACACCCTAATATATATGGGGCATTCCACCAAATAAAATTTGAGCTTTTTATTTGCAGCTGTTTCAAAGTTATGATTTTTTGGATTTTTTAAAAATTTTTGTTTTCAACTTTTTCATTAATTTTTTTGACGGAAAATTTTTTTTTTTTAAAATGAGCACATAACAGTTTTTCGTAGGAAAAATTCTCAGCTTTCCAATAAGAATATCCATTTTTTATTTTATGTTACAGAAGACCTTTTAAAATTCGATTTAAGACGAAAAAACGATTTTTATGACTGTGCGGCGCTTGATACATCTAATTTGATATTTTTTTCTGAAAGTTGAGATTTTTTCCCACAAAATATGTAATTTTCACGATGTGCATATTTTTTGTTTGAACAAAATCAATAATTATTTAAATGCAAGTCATTAATTTTATAGTTTTAACAAACTGTAATAGTTCATTGTGTGGCAAGAGATGAAACAAAACGACGTCAGACGAAAGTAAAGTAGGCTGCCCGAGCCGTAGGCAAAAGCTGACAGTAATTGCAATCTGAAGTCGTGTTTCATTTAGTGTTACACACTATTTTTTTCATGATTACCTGCATTGAAAATTATTATCAGTGTCAGCAGCTAGTTAGAATCAAGTTATATTAAGACCAATGGTGTGATCAACCATTAGTGTACGCCTAACTTATGATTTGCAATTTATAACTAAACAGAAACCATAAATACTATTTATTATGTACACAAATTTTTATAAAACTTGATTACAAAGTCAGAACTGTCATTAACGCAGATGACAAACTCAAGAATCAAAGTTCAAATTACTGATTCCTAGACTTGAACCATTGATGCTGGTATCATGAAAAATAGTTTTATAATTTTTGTTTTTAGAGCTTTACTGCAGATACATACCTGAAAACATATCCTCACACCACAAAATTTATACATCCGGATATTCAAAATTCTACCAGCGTTGATTTCACTGTTATAATCAACCCTTATTAAAAGAAACGACTCAAAACGATTGGAAAAAAAATTTTAAATACTTTTTAATGCTTTTGAATACTTTTGAATCACCCTTTTTATGGGCATTTAACATTACAAATCGTTTCGAATCGTTTTGTTTAATCAGGGAATGATGACTTTTTATAGAAAATAAATGTTTTAGACGTACGATACTTGGAGTCAAAAACGGTGAAAGAAACACAAGCAGTGCACTATCTCACCTCTTCTTGATAACTTAAGATATATATGTGTTAAAAATGTATCAACATCCTCAAAACAAATAAGAATTAACGTTTTTTAATCATAGAGAGTTTATATTTTATTTAATTTTGTTCAAACAAAAAATATGCACATCGTGAAAATCACATATTTTTTGGGAAAAAGTCTCAGCTTTCAGAAAAAAATATCAAGATAGATGTATCAAGCGCCGCACAGTCATAAAAATCGTTTTTTTGTCTTTAATCGAATTTTAAAAGGTCTTCTGTAACATAAAATAAAAAATGGATATTCTTATTGGAAAGCTGAGAATTTTTCCTACGAAAAACTGTTATGTGCTCATTTAAAAAAAAAAAAATTTTCCTTCAAAAAAATTAATGAAAAAGTTGAAAACAAAAATTTTTAAAAAATCCAAAAAATCATAACTTTGAAACAGCTGCAAATAAAAGGCTCAAATTTTCAGAGAATTTTTTTTTTAATATATAGAACGACTCCACAAAGTTTGAACCAAATCGACGAGGGTCGCCCCGTAAAAATAATTTTATTTGGTGGAATGACCCATATATATATAGACAATTTTACGCTGATTTTCTCAATGCAAATCGCAAATCATAATAGCGTCAGAAAGTTCGCGAAAAAAGTAAAAGAAAATTGAAAATTATGAGAATTGATGTAATTTTAATAAAAAACTTATTATCATATAAGTTGTAACATGATGAAAATTACGACATCGACCCGTGGTCCAAAAGTATTTGAATATAATATCTAGTTATCCGGAGAGAAAATCATAGTGACATCTATGATAAAAATTTCGACTTCGACCAAGCAATCGATCTAACGCATGGATTGTGACGGGAGATACGACTAAGACTTCGTATTGAACAGCCAGGTTTCGGTATTTTTAACAATTCGACCCCGACCAAACGAACGATTTCTATTCCGACTCTTGAACGACGCGATTTACGACTTGTAAGAACAATCTGAGTTTGATCAACGAACAATTGCCCGCGAGAAATAATTTTAAACTGACAATTACCGCCTTCGTGAACGAGTGAACAAGCCGAAGCCTCGGCGCGAAAACTGAACAAAGTGTACGACCGAGTTTCGATAAGCAAGTGAAGTGCGTTTTTGCAATATTATTTAAATAATTAAATACGATTAATAATTGTATGATAGTTCAATTTAACGCGTTACCGAAATAAAATATTATTTCTATTTTATTTTATTTCATTCGAGCAATTCTAAGAATTACGGATTATCTGTGTCTCATTCGCAACAGCAGTCTTGTCGCCTAGCTGTGTAAGAATAGTCTGACGTCACTCGTCAAGTAATTCGTTAATACTTACGCTGTATGTGTGTCTCCGGACAATAAAATGACATTTTTATTTCGTCAACCGACTGTTTTTTTTTTTTTTTTAATTAACGAATTGACTTGGTGTTTCGATCAAGTACGACTTATGCGAGCAAATTTCTTCATATCGAGTCAAGACGAAACCGGCAAATTATATTTTGTTTTGTAACCGATAATTTAATTTCTGTGTTCAATATACGACTATTTAATTTTTTTGTCATTATAATCAATTATGACTACAAGAACCCTTTCGTTAATCACTATCAAACTCTTTCTAGTTTTATTGTAATTAATAAAAACTTAACCCTAGTCAAAATATTGAACTTACATTTAACTTACGTTAACTTGTAGAACTGACATTGAACTTACATAAGCTTAATGAACTTAAATAAGTTATTAGGCTTGATTATAACTTGAATCGACTTAAATAAAAATAGTGACTTAATTATAACTTACCTGAAATAAAATTAACCCAAAGTGAACTTGAATGTACTTCTGAGTTGAAATTTTGATTGTAAGTCAGACATAATGAACGTTGGAATCGTCATTTAGATATTCAATCTTAAAAATGATGGACAAAATCAATTCCCTTCGGCTTTCACAAAATGGATTAAAGTGGGCTGAATAATAAAAATACCCCCGTTTTTGCATTATCCGGCTTACAGATTTTAACTTTGGCACAAATATTTCCGACAATCTTACAAATCCCCCGCCATAGGTATTTTTTCCGAAAACGAACTCCGAGGGGGGTTTAAGTGGGGTCAAAAATTAAAATACTCGCGTTTTTGCACTATCCGGTTTACAGACTTAAACTTTAGCCCACATATTCCCAACAATCTTACGAATCCCCCGCCATCGGGGTTTTTCCCGAAAACCAACTCCGACGGGGGTTTTACTGGGGTAAAAGATTAAAATACTTGCGTTTTGATGTGATGAGACTGACAAGCGCGAACTTTGGCATTAATGTTCTCAAAAATCTTAGAAATCTTCTACAATCTGTATTTTAGAAATTTCCCACTCTCCCACAAAAAAATACAGATCGTGGGAGATTTCTAAGATTGTTGGGAAAATTAATCCCTGAGTTCACGTCTGTAAATCTCATTATGTCAAAACGCAAGTGTTTTAATCTTTCGCCCCTGTAAAACCCCTCTCGGATTTGGTTTTCGGGAAAAACGTCGATGGTGGGGGATTCGTAAGATTGTTGGGAATATTTGTGCCAAAGTTCAAGTCTGTAAACTGGATAGTGCAAAAACGCGAGTATTTTAATTTTTGACCCCACTTAAACCCCCCTCGGAGTTCGTTTTCGGAAAAAATACCTATGGCGGAGGATTCGTAAAATTGTCGGGAATATTTGTGCCAAAGTTCAAATCTGTTAACCGGATAATGCAAAAATGGGGGTATTTTTATTGTTCAGCCCACTTTAATCCATCTTGTGAAAGCCGAAGGCAATTGATTTTGTCCATCATTTCTAACATTTAATATCTAGATGACGATTTCAACGTTCATTACGTCTGACTTACAATCAAAATTTCGACTCGGAAGTACATTCAAGTTCACTTTGGGTTTATTTTATTTCAGGTAAGTTATAATTAAGTCTCTATTTTTATTTAATTCGATTCAAGTTATAATCAAGCCTAATAAGTTATTTAAGTTTGATTTAAGTTCATTAAGCTTATGTAAGTTCATATTAAGTTCTATAAGTTAACGTAAGTTAAATGTAAGTTCAATATTTCGACTCGGGAAAAACTTATAATTCACGAAAAATTTAGCTGCCATTTTTCGTACTGTTGTTATTTTTTATGCACTTATTTTCGTTTTACTCCACCAACTACTAGCAGCAGCACTGGCGTAACTGTATAGGATTAAAAAAAAGCGATATCTAAAACAAAAACGCGGGATATTTTTAAAAAATTAAACTGAAAATAAGAAATGAAAAAAAATCAAATCAATAATTTAAAAGTGGAATAAAAATTCATAATTAAATAAAAACTAATGTTATTAAATAAAAATAATGATTAAAAATAAAATGAGCGATTGAGGTGTGTCCTTTTAGATTTTCCAACTTTTTTTACATATAGAGTATTTCATTTTAGGAAATTGATTTTTATAAAAAACGGTATAAAAATTAATTTCCTAGAATAAAATACTATATATGTAAATAGATTTTTTTTGTCGATAATTTATTTATGACTTGTGTCTAAATAGATGTTTAAAAAGTAAGAAGTTAATTTCACAGTATTTTCAAGAAAAGACGAAGATTAATAACTTTTTAACTAATAAACAGATTTGGATGGTTAAGGCCGCAATCGAAAGAGCTTATTGGCCATCAACTTTTCTAAAAAAAACAGATCATTTGATCAAGTAGACTTGAAAATATTGGCGAATTACGAAAAAAAAAATTTTTTTTTTAGTTTTTTATTGATTTCTCAGAAACAACTTATACGATCAACTTCAAAATCTAATCAGCTCTAGAACTGAATAATACGCGTCGATAACCGCCTTAGCCATCTCAATCGGAGAATTCGTTCGAGAGCTATCGCGGGATAAAGAAATAGTAAAAAACGGTTTTTTGCGAATATCTTTGAAACAACTGAACTAACAAATTCCAAAATCTTATCAGCTCTAGAACTCAATAGAATACGTCAATGGCCCTCTCAACCATCAAAATCGGTTAATTCGTTCGTGAGATATCGTGGGAGAAAGAAATGCTAAAAAACGGTTTTTTCGAAAACAATGGTATACAAAAGTATTTTCGAGCTCGAAGAGCTCGGAAATGTATCTACAACAATATTTTCTAGCTCCTTGAGCTCAAGGAGCTCGAAAACAGCGGGAAGTTTTGGGGCTGGCCCGCAGGGTCAACCGATAGACAAATTTTTTTTTTTGTTATTAGAAAAAATATAGAGGAGGCTATAGGCTGTAGCCCTTTTAGTCTTGTATAAAAATTTTATTACGCTACACTGCTTAAACGTTAAATAACAGTACTATATTTTAAAAACACTTTTCTGTTTTGACTTAAGGTTCGTTACAATAGCTTAGTATACTATCTCAGAATTTGTCAAGAATTTGACCAGAAATCTGGAGCCATCTATTGCTAAACTTTGGGACTATCCTAGAGAGTAGAGGTTCTCATTCTATATTAGTTTCATTTACAATACTGTAGTCGAGAAGTGAGTCCTCTGTAAAAAATGAATCTAGTTTTTTTCACAAATACGAGTGACAGCTTATTGAATCCTTCATCAAAGTCGTCAATACATTTTTTTTACGAATAAAAATAGCAATTTTAGTCAAAATCAAATAGAGAAAACGAGAGACTCTGATAATTAGCAATAACTCAAAAATTAATAAAGGAAGCGTAAAATTAAAAAACGATTATTAAAGAAGAAGCAATTTTCTATAAAATTGTCACAACTTCCGGAATTCTATTCCCATGATTTATAATTTTAATTATTCATCTTAATCTATTAAAAAACTTCCGAAATTTTTTAAGTGCTAGAAAATTCTGGAAACCTATTTGTCTAGGCATTACTACAAACTGAATGCGTAATTGTAAAAAAATAACATTTTTAAACTTGTTGACTAGACTATAAATGAGAACCACTGCAAAACTATACTTTTCACATTCAGGTGGAAAGGAGGGAAATAGGTGCGCGCTCGTCGTCTTTTGCGTTTCTCGTGCGAGTCTATGTCATGAATCTGGTCAAATTCTGATCACAGACTGGCCCAAGTCTGCCGCCGGTCTGAATCAAGAATCTTGATCAAGTGTCTTGGTCGAGAATTGTCCAATTCTTTACAAAGTGCTTCTCCAAGTATCTTGCCAAAGAATCTTGCCCAATTCCATTGCTACTAGGGCAGGTGGCCAGCTTTTTGGTACCGAAAAAGTTAACAAAAAAAATGTTACTATTTATTTTGCGATGTAAAAAGGCAGATTTATTCCAACAAATATCACTACTAATGTCCAGCAGAAATTTAACGTTTTTATATTTCAAAAAAATAACTTTATGGTAATAATTTGTCAACTTTTTGTCACTATTTTGGTAACTTTTTGATAACAATTTGTAACGTTTTGTTGACAAATAGCAGTTAGTTCTTTGGTACCAAAAAGGTAACAAATTGAAAACTTTTGATGTTGACATACAAGATTCAGGATGTTATCTTTATATCCTGTTAAAAAAATCTCATAGAATCCAATAGATTTTCATAAATACCCAAAGAGATTTTGTAAGAATCAATGAGTTCTGTAAGAAGTGTTATAGTTGAGTATACGGCTTTATTCATACACCTATAAGAATCTATCGGATTTTCTAAGCAGGGTGTTAACAAATTAAACATTTTTATGTTGACTTAAGGAGGTTCGACCGAAACTAGTGAGTCAAAGTAGTGTTTGAATTTTTTAGTTTGCTAAATTCTCCTTATAGTTATAAAAATTCATTATTTTAATTTATAATAACATAACGAATTCGTAAATTGATATTTATTACTTATTTACTTAATGAAAGTAATGAAATTACTTGGTTATTTTTGACTCATATGATTTAATAAAAAGATTTGGCAACAGCGCGTTCTAACTTCTTACACATCGATATTCAAATTAAAACGGGAAAAATTCATTTCTAATCTCGACTCTCTTATTAATGTATTTCTATCTTTGTTTTTTCTCTCAGCTGCTTCCGCGACGTTGACAAACCCTCAATAATATGTGTCTCTGTCAATGAATGATATTAAATAATAAAGTTTAACTTGAATTATTTAAATAATTACAATTGTAAATACTGACACCGTTATGCATCCACATTGAACACAAACTGATACCAAAGTGTTTCCAGAATGTTTCCAGAGTGGGATCAGAGTGGGATCAGAGTGGGATCAGAGTGAATACATACTCAACCCAGAGGGTATTCAGAGTAAATGAATACTGAAAGAAAAAAAAAATTTACTGAAATATATTATTTTAAGAATATTCAAGAGCATTTATTGAATACAAAAATCAATTTTTTTTTGTCATTACCTGAAACGTATTTTATGTTTCTGGATTGTAAAAACAATTTTTTCAAGAAAACAAATATATTTGACATTATTGTCACAATGTAATATAGCATCTACTATATGACCATCCAAACAGGCACTTGTCACTCTGTCAAATAACAGAGAAATACCCGTGACAGAATTATTTTTAAATATAGAATATAAAAACTCTGAAACACCTATCTAACCAGGAACAGGACAATCATAAGTTGGGCGCGATCTAGCGGCGAACACTGAACTACTTCCACTGCTGATTAGCACCAGTGACTTTCTCCTCCTTCACATATATCTTCTCCCAGCAAATTTTTCTCTCAAGTCTTTCACATTAAAACCTGGGTCAAAGCAAAAATTTTTTTTTGGGATAAAAATACTTAATGAAAATAACAATTTTAAAAAAAACAATTGTTTCTTAAAAAATGTTTTTTATTGCTAAAAAGCGAATTTGCTAATTAATAATTTTTTCGTATTTATTAAAAAGTATTCATAAAAATTACTGTTATTCATAATTCCTTAAGCAATTGAGTTAGAGCTTCGGTTACAAGCTCGATTTGATTAATGATTAATGGATAATAAAAAAGACTTGAAGTGTTGTAGTTGTGTCTTCAATAAGTTATTTTAATAACAATAGAGAAGAACAGAAAGGTAGCGACAAGTCCAAGTGTACAATAATTTAAAAAATTATATAAAAGATTAAAAAAAAATTTTTTCTACAAAATAAAACGCATGGTTATTTTTAGTATTTGAAAAAAATATTGCGTGAAAATTTATTTGTTTACAACAAATTGTTTGTTTAATAAACAAATAATAAATGAATGAAAAAAAATTTTTTTCTAATATAACAGAACATGATAAATGATTATTTAAAAAAAATAATGGTTCCTTAATATCAATATTGAGTAAAAAAAAAAATTGTTAATTGGCTAATGCGCTGTTTAGCAAAAAAAAATTTTTTTAAGAAACGATATTTTCTTAAAATTCCTTATTTTTATTAAGCGTTTTTTTTCCCAAAAAAAAATCTTATAAAATCTAATTAGCAATTTATTTGTTTATGACAATTATTTAAACAATGCAAGTAAAAATTTATTTCAAATTATTGTTATGTAGCTTTCAGCAATAAAAAAACAAAAAAATCAATTTTCTTGATTGCTTTATTTACGTTTTTTATTTTTCAATGGCTTAGATTGTTAATAAAATCGAAATTTTTTTATTTTTTCACCAGCTATCTTTTCTAAACCCTTTCAAGAATAGCTTTAAGAAGTAAAAAAAATTCGGGGTTTTTAGTTTGGAAATAATCAGGGTTTTTATGTAAACTTTCAACAAGTAAAAATTAACTAATTAACAAAAGCATAGTTAATTAAAAAATTGGGGTTAAAATTGTTTTTCTGTAGATTATTATTGATTTATGAGTTTAGAAAGTACTCAATTTTTTTTATTCCTTAGTATTTAAATTTTATCGACTCTGGGCCCATTTTGAAAACACTCTGATTTCATCCTGTACTCATTTTGAGCCCATTTTGAAAACACTTTGATTCCATTCTGGACTCACTGTGGGCCCATTCTGAAAACACTTTGATTTCATTCTGGATTCACTTTGAGTCCATTCTGAAAACACTTTGATCTACTCTGGATCAATTCTGAAACCACTTTGGTTTCACTCTGGAAAAAGGGCACAAAACCACTCTGGAAGCATACTGGATTTAGAATGTTTACATTCTGACTATGATTCCAGAGTGTTTCCAGAGTGGGTTGAAGGTCGCAAGGGAACGGTAACACTATATTGTTAAAATCTTATCATATTCTAAAAATATTCAGGTTTATGGTATGTGGTTTTTTATTTCTTAAATTTGGGAGGTTAATAATGAAAAAAATCTCATAAGTCATGACGGAAGCCTGTCCGCCATAAGAGTCTGTGTATACCCGAGTAGAATCCTGGCTAATGAAGATGAGTTTAGAGCCAGCCCTGTAGAAAAGCTCTCATAAATTCTGATAAGATATTAAATATTTTTTAGAAGAATCTATGAGCTTCGAAAATATCTATGAGATTCAAAAAAATTCTCATATGAATTTTTATGAGAATCTATGAATCAAAGCTTTTAATGTTTTCCTATCATGATTTCCGTACTAGATTTTTAAAAGAATGAGTAAGATTTTTTAATTTATGAGATTTTGTGACTGGAATTCCGCCAACGATTATAAGATTGAATAAGTACTCTCACTTCTATAAGATTTTTACAGTTTATTCTAATATATTTCCAATAAGAATTGATCGGGCGAATTCCGATGCTGTAATACTTAAAAAATCTCAATAAGATTATTTTTTTATACGAAATTTTTAGAATTTATAAGTTTTAATAAGAGTTATCCTAGGAGATGATATCTTATTGAATATCATACAATATTTGTCATATTTTATGAGAAAATATTTAACAAGTATTTCTTCGAAATTTTATGAGACTGAATCAGGAATCACATGGACAAATGCAGACCTTTTTCTCATAAAAATTGTATGAGAATTAGTAAGAAAATCTATAATCGAATTAACTTGTGAAAACTTAAAAGATTTAATTTTAATTTAAAAGCTATGTGATTTATGAGTTTTTGAAAGTTTTAGTTAGAAGGCTATTACTTATAAAATATTATGTACTTATGAGATTTTATAAATAATTTCCATTCACATAAAATATTAATTTTATCAGATTCATTCAAAAATAATTGCTTAACTTTATTTTTTTTTATAAGAATTTACACCAAGAATACTAATATAATCACTTTTTCTTGTACTTTGAATATTTTAACTGTTCGGAGATGAGTAAAAATATAAGTTTTTATGCAATTTTTTACAAACCCAGTATTAATTATAATATCTATGTTGACCGATGCGTAATTTCCTAAGTTTAAATAAGAATTTCCTGAATAGAATTGATCTATTTTTTTTTTCGTGGTTTCAAGCTTATAAAAAAATATCCTAAGGTAAATTTTTTTGCTTAAAAACTTTCAATTTTGTGACAAGCTTTAATCTGCCATTTCTTTGACTTGGTTGTTTTTTGCACTTTTGTTTATTATCTGGACATTTTTTATGCACCATAGCACATTAATGCACATCTAACAAATAGTCCAATTTTTAAATTGTCTTCCCAAAACTTGTATTCGAAACAAAATTCCGCAAATATCTCTCAGTTTTATGAAATTTATCACAATAGATATTTTAGAAATCTGTAACAGGGCGAATTATAAATTTTTGAGAAATTAAATATTTGAATTTGAATATTATTCCCGCCGTTAACCGGCCAATGACCTCGTAAGTTGCGAGTTAGGGTTGCGACTTGTCACCGGGTGTCGCACGATCGCTAAGGCCCGAACATTCGCCACTCCCCTAGTCTAAGTTTCGGGAGTGAACCAGAATAGAGGGAATGATAATATAAAAAGGACTGCGGAACATGGAATCATCAGTTAAGTTCTAGAGTTGATCAGACGACCAAAATGATCGGACGCAAAACAAATTCAAGGTTATAAATTATAAATTCAAAAAGGGATCTTATAAAATTGGTGACGGAAGGAATTACGAGGATAAAGAAAGCAGGACAACGGAAACCTGGAAATATAATTAACACAGAGAGATTGAGAGCAGCCGAAGCAAATTATCACCTGCAATTACCCAGGACTGCTGAATTAAAATTGGAGGTAAATTATAATTAATTCAAGCCGCTGATTAATTTTATTAATCTGGCAAATTAATTATAATATATTACTTAATATCTTTCCGTTGGTCTCGCGTAAAGAAACGGATAGTTCAGGCTCTCCAGCCGTTCAATCTCGTGTTCTCGAAAGTTCCGTCGCGTCAATTGTCATCAATATCCGGTCTAAACTCTGAAATAGTATTCAAGGCTCCCTAGCCGGAATAAAACTAAAATTTCCGCGTAAATAATCCGGTAATTAAAACTATTAATTTATTAATTTATTCCAGGCTCTCCAGCCGTTATAAATTAATTTATTAATTGGTCTTAAGGTTAATACAGGCTGGAATTTATTCCGTCGGCCGCATTAATTCTAAGATTTATTAATTTACTCGAATTACTCAATTTAACGTCAATAAAAATCGGGAACCGCGTGACGCCAATTCACCGGTCAAAAATTCTAGTCAACCCGAAAACAAATTCTAGTCAGAACGTGATTATTAAATTAATTTTAAGTTGGATAAAATATCTAAAATTTAATTAAAAGATACTAGAGTTTGAGTAAATTAAATTGTGAGTAAAAAGTGAAACGGATTATTTTAAAGTGAAATAAATCTATTGTGAAAATTGTTAGTGGAAAATTAGGAATTGAAAATAATAATTGTATAAAATTTGTGGCAAATTAATTATAAAATTTAATCAGGGAAAGTTAATTAGGAAAATTTATAAAGTGGAAAAGATTAATTAATTTATAAATTATATTAAACAAAAAATAAATTAATTAATTGGAAAGGACAGTAAACCATAGAATGAAAAATTTTATATTGAGTAATGGAAATTATGAAGTGTTGAAAAATTGAGTGAGAAAGTTAATGAGTAGAGTCACTTAGTTATAGAGTCAAATTAGAATAAAGAAAACTGTGTCTGTGATTTAGGTCCGGTGGACATGTTAAGATTAGATTGGTTATACATCCAGGGGATGTTTTAATTGTTTAAGGAAAATTTTAGTTAATGTCCAGGGGACAAATTTATTAATTGGTATTAAGGTTCAACGTCCAGGGGACGGTATTTTAATAATAATTATTAAGGTTAATGTCCAGGGGACAAATTAATAAGGTTTAACGTCCAGGGGACGATTTTTTAACGTGGGAGTGTGTGTGTGGAAACGTCCGGGAGACGTATTAGTTTGTCATAAGATTCCGTCCAGGGGACGAGGAAAAATTTAGTTTGTCATAAGGAAAACCGTCCAGGGGACGAGGTTATTAGTTTGTCATAAGAAAATTAGTTTGTCATAAGGAAAACCGTCCAGGGGACGAGATTATTAGTTTGTCATAAGAATATAGTTTGTCATAAGGAAATTAGTTTGTCATAAGGTAATTAATTGTTATTAAAGGAAAAATAAATAAGAAGCAAGGTGCTTAAAATAATTAAAATTAAAAGCAAAGTTTTAATAAAAATTTATTTCAGCCTGTTCACTATTCCTCTCCTCTCTCACAAAATATAAATTTACGAACGACCCTGAGCATCTAAATAAAATCTAATTAACATCCGGTTCTGGAAGGCCGAGTCCATCTTCCAGTGGCGCCCTAATATTCGACTATAATACTTAGGTGCGACCAGACTTGGCAAGCTAATCACTCTGTCATAAATCAGTCTGCGAGTGATTGATAAACCGTAAAAAAAAAAAAAAAAAATTCGTCTTTACTGAGATCCGAACTCACGTTACTTCAACCACAGGAAAAGAAGACTGTCACTGGCGTATGACACCCCTCACAATATTGGTATTTTTTTTCTTATCACTTATGTTTTGCTAATTTTTTTTTCTTCATGTTCCTTGTATACGCGCACAGAAAAAACAGTTAACTTGAATCAAGGAAAATATTCTTGATTCAAGAAATTTTTTTTTGATCGATTTGGAAAATAAAAATTTACTTGCACCAAGTAAACAATTATCGTCAAATTTTTATCTTGAATCAAAATATTTTTTCTCACGTCAACATATTTTTACGCTTTAATCAAAAAATTTTCACTTGTCTCAAGAGTTTATATTTCTTGAAGTAAGAGATATTTTTTTTGGTGCAAGATACATTATTTTTTTGTATATAAAATTTCTCGGAACAAGTACTATTCTTTTCACGCAAGTATTTTTGTATTCTCCGACTAAAATAACAAAAGTTACTTAAGCCAAGAGAAAAAATTTCTCGGGAGAAAAGATCGATATGGAGAAGGGGAAAGTCACCGGTGCTAGGCAGCAGCAGCGGGAGTAGTTCGGTGCTCGCCACGAGATCGCGCCTACGATTTGTAGTGTCCCTGGTAAGACATTTATTTCAGAAGTGTTATATTCCAAATTTCAATACGACTTTATTCGAGTACTCCTCTGTCATTTGACAAACCAACAAGTACCTGTTTGGGTTGTACTATGGTATATCCCATAATACATCATGACTTTAATATTTAATATTAATGTTTACTTGAGTAATTTTTGATGAATAAATAAACGGACTCAATTTCATAGATTTTTCGTCAATAGATTGCTAAAGATTTTCCGCGTAAATACTCATACAAATATTCTTGAGTATACATAATAGAAACTTGTTGAATTCATGCTAAAAAATTCAATAATTTAGCATATAAACTAAATGGAAAATAACTGTACTCACATTGATTAATCAGTATCAAATCTTGTATGATTACTTCGGAAATCGTCTCATACAATCTTATTCATTTCCAAAATCTACTCAATTGTAAACTTTACATTTTTCGAAAACTTATAAATACTTATAATCACAATATTACAGCTTCTGTTTCTTATAGATTCTGATAATTTATATGAGAATTTTAAGAAAAAAATTTTTTTGATGCACCATCTATGAGAAAATAATTGTATCAGAATTTTTGAGATTTTTCGTGGACAAATACTGATCGTTTTCTTATAGCCAATTTTCTTTATGAGATTTTATAAGACCTTTTCCACAGGGTAGTTACATTTTTATGTAACGCTGTCTGTAGGCAGTGATGAGGTATCACTCAAATCTGTTAGCTACGGGCTGGCCCCCTATGAGTTTCAATTCCACTCGGATAAGAACTTTAAAAACGTCATTTTAAAATCTTTTTTTCTTCTTAGAGCTATTTTTGAAAGGGTTTAGAAAAGATCGCCTTTGAAACAATTAAAAAATTTTCATTTTTTACTTTTTTATTAACAATCTAAGGCATTGAAAAATGAAAAACGTAAATAAAGCAATCAAGAAAATTTATTTTCTTTATTTTTTTGATTGTTTTGTTTTTTTATTGCTCAAAGCTACATGCGAATAATTTAAAAAAAAATTTTACTTGCATTATTTAAATAATTGTTATAATCTTAATATTATAAAAAAGATGCTCAATGAAAATAATGACTCAAAAAAAAGATCATTTTTAATGGTTTATTAAATAATTTACATAAGTTAAAAGTTATTTTAAGGCATTTATCATTTTCTTGAGCGTACTTTGATGTATAACGATCGACATCCCGATGAAAAAAGATTTTGTCTAATCATATATGATTATATATGTTCATATATATGATCATATATGATCATATATGTTCATATATATGATCATATATGATTACACATAATCATATATGAAGTTATATATAATCATGCATGATTATATATGGGGTAGACTGGGCCAAAAAAATCGACTTTTTTTTTTTTTAACGATACTGTGTAAATATTATTTGGGATGACAAAAAAAAATTATTGTGAAAATTTGAGCTCTTAATTTTGATATTAAGAGGTGTATCATCGCAATTTTCGATTTTTTTTAAATGAGCGGGTTTTTGTCTCATAACTCTTAATCCATCGAGATAAACAAAATCGACTCGGATGCATTTTTTGAAGGAAATTTGATGTTCTACAAAAAAGGTCTGATTGAAATTTTTCGTCAGATGAACCGTTTCCTTATAATCATGCTTTAAACATTGGTATGATTTTTAAATTTGATTGTTCAACTTTGGAATTTTGTAATTCATGTAAAAATAAGTTTCTGGGAAAAGACAATGAATATTCTTGAAGGAAATTGAATGCTCTACAAAAAAAGTCTCTTAACAATTTTTGCTAAATTCACTCCTTCAAAAGTTATTCAAGATTATTGAAGTCGTTTTACATCACTTCAACCTTGAATAACTTTTGTAGAAGTGAATTTAGCGAAAATTGTTAAGAGACTTTTTTTGTAGAGCATTCAATTTCCTTCAAGAATATTCATTGTCTTTTCCCAGAAACTTATTTTTACATGAATTACAAAATTCCAAAGTTGAACAATCAAATTTAAAAATCATACCAATGTTCAAAGCATGATTATAAGGAAACGGTTCATCTGACGAAAAATTTTAATCAGACCTTTTTTGTAGAACATCAAATTTCCTTCAAAAAATGTGCCTAAGTCGATATCGTTTATCTCGATGGTTTGAGAGTTATGAGACAAAAACCCGCTCATTAAAAAAAAATAAAAAATTGCGATGATACACCTCTTAATATCAAAATTAAGGGCTCGAATTTTCACAATAATTTTTTTTTGTCATCCCAAATAATATTTCCACAGTATCGTTAAAAAAAAAAATAGTTGATTTTTTTGGCCCAGTCTAATATGGGGTCATATATAATTATATATAATTATTAGGGTGATCCAAAAAATGACAAATTTTTGTTTTTTCTCGGAAACAGGTTCAAAAGTTTCATTTAGATAAAAAAAGACGCCTGTGAAAATTAGAGCTCTTAATATTAACATTAAGAGGTTCCTCATCGCACTTTTCTATTTTCCATAAGAATAACATGGAAAAAATTTTTTTTACGTCTTCTGATTTTTATAAGTAGCTAACGATGCGTCATAGGAATAAATGGCAGACACAATTTTGTAGGGAATTGAATGCTCTACAAAAAAAGATTCTTATCATTTTTTGATAAATCTATTTGTTCAAAAGTTATTTGAGGTTGAAGTCGAATTCATATTAAATTTTGAGATTTTTTCATTTTTTTCGGCGAAACTATCAGACCTATTACAAAATATCATTGGACCTTTTTTGTCGACAATTTTATTTCCTAGAAGTTATTTCTAATAAAGTTTTTTCGAATTCCGCATTGTTTTCTCGTTTATTTTATTTTAATGTCATGCTCATAAAAAAAATAGTCTTCTGATCGATTTTAAGAGCTTGACATTAAAATAAAAATAAGTAGAAAACAATGCAGAATTCGAAAAAACTTTATTAGAAATAACTTCTAGGGAATAAAATTGTCTACAAAAAAGGTCCAATGATATTTTGTAATAGATCTGATAGTTCCGCCGGAAAAGTAAGAAAATCTCAAAATTTAATATAAATTCGACTTCAACCTCAAATAACTTTTGAACAAATAGATTTATCAAAAAATGATAAGAATCTTTTTTTGTAGAGCATTCAATTCCCTACAAATTATGCCAGCCAATTATTCCTATGGCGCATCGTTAGCTAATTATAAAAATCAGAAGACGTAAAAAAAATTTTTTCCATGTTATTCTTATGGAAAATAGAAAAGTGCGATGAAGAACCTCTTAATGTAATATTAAGAGCTCTAATTTTCACAGGCGTCTTTCTTTATCTAAATTAAACTTTTGAACCTGTTTCCGAGAAAAAAAAAAATTTGTTATTTTTTGGATCACCCTAATAATTATATATGACCCCATACATAATTAGATCTGATCATAGCTGGCTGTTATAAGCCCATATATAAGTCTATATATGATCAGATCTATTTATATATAAGTCTATATATAGTTAGATCTGATCATACCTGGCTGTTATGACCCCACCCTCGCAAACTTGGAATCACTGTGAAATCACAGTGAATTCACTTTCACCGTGAGTTTACGGTGTGTTTACGGTGAATTCATAGTGAATCCACAGTGATTTTGTGCCATTTTGTCATTGTGATTTAGTAGTGATTTCACTGTGATTTCACTGCGAGTTTACAGTGAATTAATGGTGATTTCACCATGATTTTACAGTAAATTTATGGCGATTTCACCACGATTTCACAGTAAATTGATGGTGATTTCACCATGATTCCACCGCAAATTTGTGGTGGTTTGACTATAGTTTTATGGTGATTTTAAATTATCAGATAAAAAGTTGTTCAAGCATTCTTCGAAGTTTGAAAAAGTCTTATAAACTCGGAATAACTTTTAATTTGACGTATAAAGTCAGAGTAATTCCAAGATTTCGGATTCTTTCAGAAGAGTTATTCTAAGTTGATAGAACTCTCAGTAGAAAATTTGTGCAGCTGTCAAAAGATTCATTTAGAGTTTTTTAGAAAAATAATTGATTTCCTTAACACGTACTTTTCTTTGTACTTTGACAAAAATTGTTCAAGAAAACATTAATGTCATAGTGTAATACAAGATACCCCTGTATTACTATCAAAAATGGATTATCATCTCTCTGCTAACATTCAGCGAGTAACGCATTCCATAAATGCTTCAAGATCAGAATTTATAACTTCTGAAATAAGTATCTTACCGGGGACACTACAAAAGGTGGGCGCGATCTAGTGGTGAGCACTGAACTACTTCCGCTGCTGCTGCCTACACGGAAAAAAATTTTTTGTGACCACAAGATAAGATAACTTACGGTAACGAAATTCTGCCTTAATATACGGATAACGAAGCATTCGTTGGGATTACAATGTTTTTGTAATGCTAGCAAATTCTTTGTTGGGCCAAGGAATGGTTTGTAACTGTAACAAAACTGTTTTGTTCCAATAAAAAAACAGATTTGTTAAAGTAACAGAATGAATTTGTAGCTTTAACAAAATTTTTTGTAATCATAAGCTAAGATTACTTACGGTAGCAAATGTCGGCTTTAAAATACGACGATATTATTATAATAAACATCATGTGTTCTTATAACAAATCGACTTCTTAATTACGACACAAATTCGTTTGTTACTATAACAAATTGATTTGTTACCGTAAGTTAATCATGTTTGTCATTATAACAAAATCTTTCGTTATCCCGTCTTTTGTTATCAGGACGAAATTTGTTTTTTTCGTGTAGCATCATAACTTTTAAATCAATAATCATTAGGATTAAATATATGGGTCATTCCACCAAATAAAATTATTTTTACGGGGCGACCCTCGTCGATTTGGTTCAAACTTTGTGGAGTCGATCTATATATTAAAAAAAAAATTCTCTGAAAATTTGAGCTTTTTATTTGCAGCTGTTTCAAAGTTATGATTTTTTGGATTTTTTAAAAATTTTTGTTTTCAACTTTTTCATTAATTTTTTTGAAGGAAAATTTTTTTTTTTTAAATGAGCACATAACAGTTTTTCGTAGGAAAAATTCTCAGCTTTCCAATAAGAATATCCATTTTTTATTTTATGTTACAGAAGACCTTTTAAAATTCGATTAAAGACAAAAAAACGATTTTTATGACTGTGCGGCGCTTGATACATCTATCTTGATATTTTTTTCTGAAAGCTGAGACTTTTTCCCAAAAAATATGTGATTTTCACGATGTGCATATTTTTTGTTTGAACAAAATTAAATAAAATATAAACTCTCTATGATTAAAAAACGTTAATTCTTATTTGTTTTGAGGATGTTGATACATTTTTAACACATATATATCTTAAGTTATCAAGAAGAGGTGAGATAGTGCACTGCTTGTGTTTCTTTCACCGTTTTTGACTCCAAGTATCGTACGTCTAAAACATTTATTTTCTATAAAAAGTCATCATTCCCTGATTAAACAAAACGATTCGAAACGATTTGTAATGTTAAATGCCCATAAAAAGGGTGATTCAAAAGTATTCAAAAGCATTAAAAAGTATTTAAAATTTTTTTTCCAATCGTTTTGAGTCGTTTCTTTTAATAAGGATTGATTATAACAGTGAACTCAACGCTGGTAGAATTTTGAATATCCGGATGTATAAATTTTGTGGTGTGAGGATATGTTTTCAGGTATGTATCTGCAGTAAAGCTCTAAAAACAAAAATTATAAAACTATTTTTCATGATACCAGCATCAATGGTTCAAGTCTAGGAATCAGTAATTTGAACTTTGATTCTTGAGTTTTGTTCAATAGTGATTTCAAACTATTGATGTCATCTGCGTTAATGACAGTTCTGACTTTGTAATCAAGTTTTATAAAAATTTGTGTACATAATAAATAGTATTTATGGTTTCTGTTTAGTTATAAATTGCAAATCATAAGTTAGGCGTACACTAATGGTTGATCACACCATTGGTCTTAATATAACTTGATTCTAACTAGCTGCTGACACTGATAATAATTTTCAATGCAGGTAATCATGAAAAAAATAGTGTGTAACACTAAATGAAACACGACTTCAGATTGCAATTACTGTCAGCTTTTGCCTACGGCTCGGGCAGCCTACTTTACTTTCGTCTGACATCGTTTTGTTTCATCTCTTGCCACACAATGAACTATTACAGTTTGTTAAAACTATAAAATTAATGACTTGCATTTAAATAATTATTGATTTTGTTCAAACAAAAAATATGCACATCGTGAAAATTACATATTTTGTGGGAAAAAATCTCAACTTTCAGAAAAAAATATCAAATTAGATGTATCAAGCGCCGCACAGTCATAAAAATCGTTTTTTTGTCTTTAATCGAATTTTAAAAGGTCTTCTGTAACATAAAATAAAAAATGGATATTCTTATTGGAAAGCTGAGAATTTTTCCTACGAAAAACTGTTATGTGCTCATTTAAAAAAAAAAAAATTTTCCTTCAAAAAAATTAATGAAAAAGTTGAAAACAAAAATTTTTAAAAAATCCAAAAAATCATAACTTTGAAACAGCTGCAAATAAAAGGCTCAAATTTTCAGAGAATTTTTTTTTTAATACATAGAACGACTCCACAAAGTTTGAACCAAATCGACGAGGGTCGCCCCGTAAAAATAATTTTATTTGGTGGAATGACCCATATATTCATTAATCTCGAACAAATATATATATATATATATATATATATATATATATATATATTTATTCTAAATGGATATATTTTTTTGTGTCTAAGTAATATTTATTAGAGTTGATATAATAATATGTTGCTTTAATATTTGGGGTTGTTGGCACTGTAAAATAATTTAGTTGTCTATTAAACAAATATTTTCTTAACTTAACCAAATGATTTTATTATCTTAGAGAGAGAATTATTAATGTCAACCAAATATAGTCTATTAAATCATCTATTAAAAATGAGAAAATAGATCATGTCAACGTAATAAAATTAAGTTGTCCTAGATCAATTTTCGTTTAATAGAATTTAAAAAAACCAATTTAATTGCCGAAGAGGAATTATTTTCGTGTATTAAAACTTCCTGTAGAAAATTTGTGCAGCTGTGCAAAGTGTTATTTGGAGTTTTTTATATTTATTAAAATTTTTGGCGGATTACGTTGCCGTATGCAAAATAATTTGTTGCTAGAAGCTTAAGTGTCAAGAGACGAATTTATAATGCCGACGATAATTGATACTTCAATTACTTGTTACGGCTGGTAATTATTTATACATATATTAAAGTATAAATATATTTGTGGCTTAAACATGTTAGATAATAAATCATCTGGTGGAATCTAAAGAAGTAATTAAAAACGTTTTTTTTTTTTCATCAAATTTATAAAATTTTTTTGATAATTC
Source organism: Microplitis mediator (assembly GCF_029852145.1). Taxonomy (NCBI): domain Eukaryota; kingdom Metazoa; phylum Arthropoda; class Insecta; order Hymenoptera; family Braconidae; genus Microplitis; species Microplitis mediator. The sequence continues at coordinate 13,375,716 of NC_079969.1, read as the reverse complement.
CACTCATGTGTTTAAACACTCATACTATTTCTAAATTTTTTTAAATTTTAAAATCATAAATAATCAACAGTTAAAAAAAATAACATGAATATTTTTCTTACATTTTAATAAATATAAAAAACTCCAAATAACACTTTTCACAGCTGCACAAATTTTCTACAGGAAGTTTTAATACACAAAAAAAATTCCTCTTCGGCAATTAAATTGGTTTTGTTAAGTCTATTAAACTAAAATTGATTTGGGACAACTAAATTTTATTACGTTGACATGATCTATTTTCTCATTTTTAATAAATGATTTAATAGACTATATTTGGTTGACATTAATAATTCTATACACACATAGCATATGACAAGGACAGAGTTACGTTTTTGATAGTGTTCCTATGTGGTAGTGTTTTTATTGGGTAGGCTTAAAAAATGGTAGAGATGTTTTTTGGTAGTGTATTCTCTTGGCAGAGATTTATGCTGGTATAGTTGAAATGTGGTTGAGTTATTTATGGTAGACTTGTAAATGGTAGAAATGCTAATGGTAGGCATTTTTATGGGTGACCTGTATTGTGGTAGAGATCCCTGTGGAAAAGCTCTCATAAATTCTGATAAGATATTGAATATTTTTTATGAGAATCTATGAGCTTCGAAAATATCTATGAGATTTAAAAAAATTCTCATATGAATTTTTATGAGAATCTATGAGTCAAAGCTTTTGATGTTTTTCTATCATGATTACCGTACTAGATTTTTATAAGAATGAGTAAGATTTTTTAATTTATGAGATTTTGTGACTCGAATTCCGCCAACGATTATGAGATTGAATAAGTACTTTCACTTCTATAAGATTGTTACAGTTTATTCTAATCTATTTTCAATAAGAATTGATCAGGCGAATTCCGAAGTCATAATACTTACAAAATCTCAATAAGATTATTTTTTTTATACGAAATTTCCAGAATTTATAAGTTTTAGTAAGAGTTATCCTAGGAGATAATATCTTATTGAATATCATAAAATATTTGTCATATTTTATGAGAAAATATTTAACATGTATTTCTTCGAAATTTTATGAGACTGAATCAGGAATCACATGGACAAATGCAGACCTTTTTCTCATAAAAATTTTATGAGAATTAGTAAGAAAATCTATAATCGAATTAACTTGTAAAAACTTAAAAGATTTAATTTTAATTTAAAAGCTATGTGATTTATGAGTTTTTGTAAGTTTTAGTTAGAAGGCTATTACTTGTAAAATATTATGGAGTACTTATGAGATTTTATAAATTTCCATTCACATAAAATATTAATTTTATCAGATTCATTCAAAAATAATTACTTAACTTCATTTTTTTTTTATTAGAATTTACACCAAAAATACTAATGTTATCACTATTTCTTTTACTTTCTACCAAAAATACTTTCGACCAAAATAACAAAAGTTGCTTAAGCCAAGAGAAAAAATTTCTCGGGAGAAAAGATCGATATGGAGAAGGGGATGGTCACCGGTGCTAGGCAGCAGCAGCGGGAGTAGTTCGGTGCTCGCCACGAGATCGCGCCTACGATTTGTAGTGTCCCTGGTAAGACATTTATTTCAGAAGTGTTAAATTCCAAATTTCAATACAATTTTATTCGAGCACTCCTTTGTCATTTGACAGACCAACAAGTACCTGTGTGGGTTGTACTGTAGTATATCCCATAATACATCATGACTTGAATATTTAATATCAATGTTTACTTGAGTAATTTTTGATGAATAAATAAACTGACTCAATTTCATAGATTTCTCGTGAATAGATTGCGAAGAGTTTTCCGCGTAAATACTCATACAAATATTCTTGAGTATACATAATGAAAATTTTTTGAATTCATGCTAAAAAATTCAATAATTTAGCATATAAACCTTAATCAATACTACAGAAACTATAACTTAATCAATCTCATAAATTTTTTCGTTACTATATGGAAAATTACTGTACTCACATTGATTAATCAGATTCAAATCTTGTATGATTTCAGAAATCGTCTCATACAATCTTGTTCATTCCCAAAATCCACTCAATTGTAAACTTTACATTTTTCGAAAACTTATAAATACTTATAATCAGAATATTACAGCTTCTGTTTCTTAAAGATTCTGATAATTTATATGAGAATTTTAAGAAAAAAATTTTTTTGATGCACCACCCATGAGAAAATAATTGTATCAGAATTTTTGAGATTTTCCGTGGACAAATACTGATCGTTTTCTCATAGCCAATTTTTTTTATGAGATTTTATAAGACCTTTTCCACAGGGATGTATATGGTTGAGTTCGTTACTGGGAGGGTTGTAATCTGGTAGAGTTGTAACGTGAGAGAGCTCTTAAGTGGTAAAATTGTTGATTGGTTGAGATTTTCGCGGGTAGTGTTCAAAACTGGTATAGTTGTTGTGTGGTACAGTTACTTGTGGTAGGCCTGATTATGGTTCAGCTGTCGTAAGGTAGAGATTTTTCTGGTACACCTATTAATGTGCCTGTTGGTTTTGTAAATTTTCTAAAATTATTCCAAAAAAAAATTTAGATAGAGGAGGTGATTCTAAGCATGAAGTTCCTTTGCCACTTTTGAAAATTTTGAGTAGTTTTTGAGTTATTCAACATTTTAATTGACCAATCATATGTGAGAACTGGAATTTGAAAAACAGTGAAAAAGAATAAATGTTAAGTTTGGCAACGACGCAATTGTTAACTTCAAGTCATACTTAAATTTTTTATTTCAAAAAGTTCGAATTCTGCAAAAATTTGAAGAACGAAAACAAAACACGTACGCAATCACAACCTCAAATATACTATATAATCCATGATGTATATGTCCTTGTCTTATTAATATTATAATTCTTAGTGGGAAATAAGCCCTAGCGGTTTCAGCGGCACGATAAAATTACCGTTTATTAACGTTAAATCATCGTAAGTTCTGCCGTCGAACATTCGACTGCATGGAGTGATTTGACGATCATTTCCGAGTGCGGTTGTGAAAAATCTTCACCATATATTTTTTTAGCACTTACGGCAATGACACCATCTAATCGTTTATTATATATCGCTAAATAACGATAGTATGAGCGTCGATCACCAATGTCATAATAGTTGATTTACCGACTGTGGATACCGAAAGTACAAACATATGTGAATAATTGCACTGAATTTTGACCGACATTTTACGCTCAATTTACGGTAGATTTATTCTCTAATCACACGCATTTAGATGTAAAATTTGCAAATTCATGGGACTGCCCGGGAAAAAAAATATAGTATAATTTTATATAGTGATTTATATGTATACAATAACTGCCGTGAAAAAAAAAAATATTAACCTCGCCGAGTTATGGACTCGAACACAAGACCTTCTGATTTAAAGTCTGACGTGTTAACCACTGTGCTGAATCACACACTTGAGATGAGAAGTTAATTGTATATATTTATTTGGATACAAATGAACTTTAGATAATTAAAAATTTTATTATTTAAGTGTTTTTTACATTTTTTCACGACACGAATAATTTCAGTATACTTGGAGTCTTTCACTGGCTATCAGAGACATTTAAAAAATGAAAAATCTGACCGACAACTAATCGATAGTTCACTAACAAAAAGTTTCTCACTTACCGACACTATACGCTCGATTGACAAGTGTTTGACTCACTCAATACTGTAAATGAACCGCCAAGATTTCGGTTTTTGACAATCCCTATACTTATCAATGACCATAGAAGGACCGTCCATTACCTGTTAATTTACGGTCACTAGTCAGCTGAAATATAATGCACATACAAAACATAAAGTTACTGTCGAGAATTTTCACAACGGCACTTGTCTTTTACTATCAAATAACGCTTCTTTAACAATTAATTAATGTAACGGGGCCGTTAAGCCCACCTCCAGTAAGACGTCTTTAAAAAGAGTTCTCGAAGAGTTCTTTTTTCTGACTTCACAAATAAGACTTTAGTATGAATTTTGTAACGGGGTGACCTGGTGCTCGACTGCCAGGTCAGCAAAAATTAAATTTCGCGCCCTTTTTAATCTGCGCACCCGCCCTTGCGTCAAATTTGGTTTAACGGCGCGAAGGTAGGGGTAAACTGGACACCTCGTCGCCAGACGACACAACCGAAAATTAATTACCATCCACTTGTCGAACCGAGCGGTCGCTCAAGTTTTCTATCACATCGCAATTTTTCTACAGTTTATTATTCAGGCAGACGCCACCAATTTTAAGTATAAAATCTATCGTCTAAGTTCCACTTCAAGTGTTTTCCCGTTGGAAGGAAAAGATCCTGTTATTCTCGCCATCAAGATGACCAGCACCACGAAACACCTGGGACAGGTCGATGTAAGTTCTTCTGGATAAAGGTTTTTGAAATTTACAATTTTACATTTGTCAAACACGTGGAGGAGATCCCCTCACTTATTTTATCGTCTTTTTATTCTAAATTCTTTTTATTAAATTTGTCAAAATTATTTCCTGCTTTCTGTGCATGCGAAAAATTTATTACCGGTTAATTTTAGTTGTCAGGATTTTTCCTCGACATCGCTGAATCTCTTTATTCGTCTAAATTAAATAAAAGACTCGGAAAATTATTATAATTAAACTGTTGAGAAAATTTATATTAATAAAGTTGGGACTGGTATCCCGGTGAAACGGAAGCGGCGCATGCGCAGTAAAACTATATTGCAAAACTCTTGATTATTAATTGCTAATTATAATTAAATTTAGCATTAAGTGTATATTAAACAATTAATTATTTATTTATAATAAAAGAGCCAAAGTTATATTTAGAATCAATTGTTACATTTTTTTCAACAACCTTCCCCTATTCCAAATCGAGCTGCGTACTCAGCTACGTCAGGCATTTCAGAACCCAAAACTTCAAATACTCAAGTTACTACCGAAGGATTGTCCGAACTTCCTGGTACGGGGAAGCAAGGACAAACCCTTACAATTTACCATGGCGTCTTTGAGCTCCTAATTTTGACTTCATAAAGAAGTTTAAAAAAGAATACATTTAGTCGTCACAAAACTGACGTCTTATTTATGGAGTCTTCAAGAACTCTCAATTAAGAGTTCTTAAAAATGACACCTTTAAGAAGTCATTATAAGACTTCTTGAAGACGCCTTCAAAAAGACGTCGTAAAGCAGTCATTCCGACTTGAATGCTGTCTGGGAAGCGTTGATTCGAAATACATTTTTTTTACAAATAAATCTAAATGCTTTATCTTGATCTATTTATGCTTGGAGAATGCCAGAAGACAACCTGGTGCATGCCAGTCAGCTCACATGCAAGGAGAACTCCTAAACATTTTTCAAAAGGTCAATTTTTAACCTAAAAATGCTTTACTTTTGTCCTATTACGCTTGGAGAACGCCAGAAGACGACCTGGTGCATGTCACACAGCTTGCTTGCAAGGAGAACTTCTAAACATTTTTCAAAAGATTAATCTTTAATCTAAAAATGCTTCATCTTTGTCTTTTTATACTTGGAAACGCAAAAAGATGACCTGGTGCTTGATATGTACCGGTGCTGCTTGTTTTCCAGGCGTTCGATGCTCTTTGCTAACCTAATTTGGCTTCATATCTTCTTTTCAAACTTTTATTCTTTTTAAAGGTTTTCAAGTCAAGGTAATATCATTTCAAGTCCATCAATATCAGGTAAGTTATTTCTAAGCTGTTTAAGTTAACTTAAGTTCAATCTAATCCAAATACACTAATGCAAAAAATTAAAGGAGCAGAAAAATTTTATAAATTTTTTAGTGATTTTTGGAAAGCTGTAACTTGGTGAAAAAAAATCTTATCGAAAATTTAAAAAAAGCATTTTATAGCTTGAAATCTCTAGTTTAGGTGTATTTTTTTCAAAATTTTTTCAAAGCTCCGATTATTGCGCAAACATGAGAAATACCGCGAGCCAAAAAATTTCTAAATTTTTTTTTTTTTCCGAAGAGCCCACGGACCGCGGAAAAATTCTTTCAACTAAATGAATGCATACATCGTTTAGCAAATTTATTCAGCTTCAATTTGGTTTTTTTTTTTAACCTCGTAGGACGATTTGTCGCAGAGATATCAGCCTTCAAACAAAAAATGATCCTTTTGGCTTTGATCTTCGATATTTCAGGTACCAATGATCGCACAGAACGTTAAAGGGCGGCGTTGAAAACTTGAATAAATTCCCTACAAGACCCTGTCATCATTTTTTGAAAAAAAAAATTTTTTTTATTTTTAACATCCACTAGAAGAAAGTACAAAAAAATGACTTTTTTTGGTTTTTTAGTAAATCAACCGCTACTCTGCAAATATCGATAAAAAAAATAATGATGCCAGGGACTTTTTTAGCTTAATGTACCCCCAAGACCCCTGTAAATTTTTAAATTGATCTATCGAACCGTTTTTTGGGAATCATCGATCAAAGTTTAGCTAAACAATTAAAGGAGCAAGTTTTATTCCTTTAATTGTGTAATCATAATCAAAATGAAAAAATTTTTTTTTTTCGACTTTTCTTTAAAAAAATTAAAAATTTCCAAAAAATATCAAAAAAAAAATTTAGAACACAAAAAACAAGTTTCAATTTTTTTTTTTTGATATTTTTTGGAAATTTTTAATTTTTTTTGTCATTTCCTTGCATTTGCTGAGTTATCAACGCAAAAATTTGAGAAAAGTCGAAAAAAAAAAATTTTTTCATTTTGATTATGATTACACAATTAAAGGAATAAAACTTGCTCCTTTAATTGTTTAGCTAAACTTTGATCGATGATTCCCAAAAAACGGTTCGATAGATCAATTTAAAAATTTACAGGGGTCTTGGGGGTACATTAAGCTAAAAAAGTCCCTGGCATCATTATTTTTTTTTATCGATATTTGCAGAGTAGCGGTTGATTTACTAAAAAACCAAAAAAAGTCATTTTTTTGTACTTTCTTCTAGTGGATGTTAAAAATAAAAAAAATTTTTTTTTTCAAAAAATGATGACAGGGTCTTGTAGGGAATTTATTCAAGTTTTCAACGCCGCCCTTTAACGTTCTGTGCGATCATTGGTACCTGAAATATCGAAGATCAAAGCCAAAAGGATCATTTTTTGTTTGAAGGCTGATATCTCTGCGACAAATCGTCCTACGAGGTTAAAAAAAAAAACCAAATTGAAGCTGAATAAATTTGCTAAACGATGTATGCATTCATTTAGTTGAAAGAATTTTTCCGCGGTCCGTGGGCTCTTCGGAAAAAAAAAAAAATTTAGAAATTTTTTGGCTCGCGGCATTTCTCATGTTTGCGCAATAATCGGAGCTTTGAAAAAATTTTGAAAAAAATACACCTAAACTAGAGATTTCCAGCTATAAAATGCTTTTTTTAAATTTTCGATAAGATTTTTTTTCACCAAGTTACAGCCTTCCAAAAATCACTAAAAAATTTATAAAATTTTTCTGCTCCTTTAATTTTTTGCATTAGTGTATTTTTACTCGGGTTTCAAAATAACAACGTGTTCGTTTTTGGGTATGTTTTGTGCACTCAGTATATGAGTAAGCTGAATCAATATTAGAAATTTATACATGTAATTAAATATAATAACCAATTTTATTATACATCATGTCGAATTTTCGTGACAGCGTGTGCGCTCTAAATTTCAATCTCTACTCAACGCGGCTAGAGAAGTATTCACCCTGGCGGATCTGATTCCACTGAATCCCCTGAAATCCCACCGTGTAAATGTGAAAAAATTCCACACAACATAAACTTAAATTACACTGTACTCCTCCGGGTTACACGATTTTTACCTGCTATTCCCACCGGAGATTTAATGAAAGAAAGAGTACACCAATACTACACTGACTTTACACGACGACTGTTTTAGTGAAAATTTAAATTTTACGCTTAAATTACATCGTATTACACGATTCTTACTCGCTATTCCCAGCGGAGCTTCAATAGAAGAAAGAGTACACTATAACTACACTTATTTTACACCACGAATGATTCAGTGGAAATGTAAATTGTACGCTTAAATTTCATCCTATACAACGTATTAAATAAATTGTAAATTTTTGTTCATATAGTAGAAACTCTGTACTTTTTACAAAAATAATTTTTTTTTGTAAGTCCAAGTTTAATTTCTGAGAATTATTATTCATGGAAGCATTGGTAATAAATACTAATGCCACGATGTAAAATAGGATATACTATGATACCAACAAAAAAGGTACTCATCACTCTGTCAAATGACAGAGGAGTACTCGTGCCAAAATTGCTTCCAGCATTGGAATATAAAACTTATGAAATGAGTCTCTTACTAGAGACACAACAACCCGTGGGCGCGATCTCGTGGCGAGCATAGAACTACTTCCGCTGCTGCTTATAGCACCGGTGACCTCCCTCTCCTACATATATACATATATATCTTTACTCCCGAGTTATTTTTCTCTTAGTTTAAGCATTTTTTTTTTTGGTTGGAGCATATAAAAATTTTTGCGCTTAAAAAAATGTACTTATTCCAAGAAAATTTATTGTCTTCAAATCAAAAAATGTAATATTGTTTCAAAAAACTAATACATCTTTCTTTAAGAAAATATCCCTCATGTTAAGAAAAAAAAACTCTTAAAACAAGTATAAACTTTTTTTGTTCAAGCATAAAAATATGTTGACTTGAGGAAAAAAAAATTTTGATTTAAGATAATTATTTACTACGTGCAAGAAAATTTCAATTTTCTGAATCGTTAAACAAAATCTCTTGTATCAAGATTAATTTTCTTGGTTCAAGTGAACTGTATTACTTTGTGAAAAATAAGTTGTAGGAAGTGAAATGATTTACATAAAAGACTCTATCACATTTTAAGATAAGTCTGATAGTTTCGCCGAAAAAGTCAAATAATACTAAAATTTACTATGAATCCAACATTGACCTCAAATAATTTTCAAAAAATTAACTTTATCGAAAAATTATAAGAGACTTTTATTATAGAACGTTCAATTTTCAACACAAGTATTCATTGATTTTTCCGATACACTAATTCCCTGGTGAGTGATAAAATTCTAAACTGTGAAAAAATATTTTTCCTATGTTATTTAAATCAGAAATCGAAAAATGCGATGGACTACCTCTAAAGCTTGAATTTAAGAGCCGATCTTTTGCCAGAATTTGTATTTTAACATATTTCATAAATTTCTAGTGGTACCCAGAAAAAAAAATCTGTCTATGGGTTGACCCTGCGGGCCAGCCCCAAAACTTCCCGCTATTTTCGAACTCAAGGAGCTCGAAAACATTGTTGTGGATACATTTTCGAGCTCTTCGAGCTCGAAAATACTTTTGTGTGCCATTGTTTTCGAAAAAAAACCGATGATGTTTGATGCGGCAATCGGCGTATATTATCAAGTTCTAGAGCTGCTAAAATTTTGAAATTGTTTGGTTCAGTTGTTTCGAAGATATTCGCGAAAAACCGTTTTTTACCATTTCTTTCTCCCGCGATAACTCTCGAACAAATACTCCGATTGAGATGGCTAAGGCGGCAATCGACGCGTTTTATTAAGTTCTAGAGCTGATTAGATGTTGAAGTTGATCGTAGGAGTCGTTTCTGAGAAATCAATAAAAAACTAAAAAAAAAAAAATTTTTTTTTTCGTAATTCGCCAATATTTTCGAGTCTACTTGATCAAATGATCTGAAACTTTCAGAAAAGTTGATGGCCAACAAGCTCTTTCGATTGCCGCCTTAACCATCCGAATCGGTTCATTAGTTAAAAAGTTATAGACCGGTCACACACACACACACACACACACACACACACACATACATACATACATACAGACACTCGGACTTCATTCTGAAAATAGTCAGAATAGCTTCCTAGGACCTCAAAACGTCGACATCTGATGAAATTTCGATTTTCGCAAATCGGGGTGAAAACAATAACTTCCCGAATTTTTTTGAAAATTGTCGATTTTCTTAGCGGGAAGTTAAAAAATGTTGTTTTCCGGCACACCCTAATTATTATATTATAAAATAATTACAACTTTTAGTATTGATTACAAATACATTTTACAATTATCTGATACTCTTGCACCAAGTAAATAATTATCTTGATAATTTTATCTTATGTCAAAACGTTTTTTTTTTTTCAAATCAACATATTTTTATGCTTAAATTGAAATAATTTCAATTGCTTAAAGTGTTTTTATTTCTTAGTATGAGAGATATTTTTTTGAAAAAAGTTTTTCGTTAAAAGTAAAAATGAATTGTATTTTTTAATCAAACAATTGAAAGCAAAATATACACTTATCCAGAAAATTAAAGGAACAAGAAAATTTTATAAATTTTTCAGTGATTTTTGGAAGGCTGTATTTTCGTGAAAAATGATCGTATCAAAAATATTAAAAAAGCAAATTGAAGCTTGAAATCTCTAGTTTAAGGATCTTCCAGCAAAATGATTTTTTGAGCTGCGGTTTTTGCGGAATCATAAGAAATAGCTCGAGACAAAATTTTTTTAAATTTTTTGGTTTTGGTTTTTGGGTCTACGGGGTCGGGAAAATTGTTTGGCTCGTTTAGGAATTTTATTTATCTACAATTTGCGTCTTTTTTGTTTATTTGTACGACAATTTGCTGCTGAGATATCAGCCTTATAATAAGAAAAGATCTTTTTTCCTTGATAATCGATATCTCAGCAACTAATGGTCGCACAGTGATTTTGAGGGCAGCTTTAGAACTCGAATTAATGCCCCACAAGCCTCATTTCCGATTTAAAAAAAAAAAATTTTTTTTCATCCTTAATATTAATTTGAAAAACTTACAAAAAATGGTCTTTTTATGGTTTTTTAGTAAATCAACCGCTGTTTTAAGAATATTGATGGAAAGGGAAATGTTGCCAGGTGATTTTACAGCTTAATGTACCCCCAAAAGCCCTGGAAATTTTCAAATCGATCCATTGAACTGTTTGTCCGGGCCGATTGTTCTAAATTTTACAAAACAATTTAAGGAACAATCTTTGTTCCTTAATTTGTATAATCATTACCAAAATGGAAAAATTAATTTTCTTTCATTTTTGCGTTAGTTATTCAGTAAATGTAAGGAAAAGAAAAAAAAATAAATCTCCAAATACGAGATAAAACAAAAATTTTTTTACGTTTTACTCGGAGTTTTTGTTTCCTTTTTTATTATAAGGCTGATATCTCAGCAGCAAATTCTCGTACAAAGAAACAAAAAAGGCAAATTGTAGCTGAATAAATTTCCTAAACGAGCCAGTAATTAATTTTTCGGAAAAAAATTTTCTCGACCCCGTAGACCCAAAAACCAAAACCAAAAAATTTAGAAAAATTTTGTCTCGAGCTATTTCTTATGATTCCGCAAAAACTGTAGCTCAAAAAATTATTTTGCTGGAAGATCTTCAAACTAGAGATTTCAAGCTTCAATTTGCTTTTTTAATTTTTTCGATACGATCATTTTTCACGAAAATATAGCCTTCCAAAAGTCACTAAAAAATTTATAAAATTTTCTTGTTACTTTAATTTTTTGGATAAGTGTAGAATTATATATAATTATTTAAAATTATATATAATTTTTTTCACTCGGGCGCTTAAATTACATCGTATTACACGATTTTTACATGCTATTCCCACCGGAGCTTCGATAAAAGAAAGAGTACACCAAAACTACACTTATTTTACACGGCGGCGGTTTTAGTGGGAATTTCAATGTTACGCTTAAATTACACCATGTTAAACGGGTTTTTTCAGTGCACGAACTCCTTTAACGTGAAAATAACTAATTTACATACTAATTACACCAAAATTTAAAAATTTTAAAAATACGCTAGAAAATGCAGACAAAACGTCGTAAAAACTTCGAGGAAACACTGTAGAAACCTCTTGTCATCATGGCAGACAAAACACCGCTTTTTAACGAAAAACACCGTCGAAACTCCGTTGATACGTCGATTTTTTAGCGAGTTTGTACGGTGGCGCTTGAACCACTAGAATATACAGTGGAAACTCAATGGTAATAGAATGTAAAATGAGTGTCAGTAGATTAGTGTGAAACAAGGGTAAACTAAGAGTGAAATTTTCACAAACCCACCGTGTGATACACGTGAAATTCCGGTGTATTTTCAGTGTAATTTGGATTACACTAAGTTAACACTGAAACCCACGGTGGAAACGGATCCGCCAGGGCACGCTTAAGTATGAAAAATTATAAACACAGAAATGATGCTTAGTTGAAAAATGTGATATTAAATTAGATTCCATTTTTTTTCTCCTATTTGTGATAAGGTTTTCATTTTTTCGACATCTAAATAACAGCCATTATCAAAAATAGTAATTTTATTTATACGTAATGGGTAATCGAATACTCATTAATCCTTCATTAAATAAAATAAAATGGGTAGTGAAAAGTTGGTACATTACTCATTACCGTTAAAAATTTTAATGTCGATTGTTGAAATACTCATTAAAATTAAAAAATTAGTAATGTAAAGATGATACATTATTCATTAAAAAAAATTTAATGAGAATTAATTTTTATTCCATTAAGAAAAAAATAATGAGCAATGGAAACTGATTTCATTACTTATTATTATAGTAATTATTATAGTAATGAGTAATGAAACGCCAATGCATTAACTAAAGTAATGCATTTTTTGCAACTCTGTTGTCAACATAGAATTTTGTGACTTTTTTTTTTTTAAATTAAGTGTCCCATTGAACGAAAAACTAATTGTTTGACTAAAAATGGCCGAAAAAGCATTAAAAAATTTTTTGTTTCTGATTTTGAATTTTTTTCAGAAAAAGTGTTGAAAATAAAAAAAATTGACCCCCCATGACGTGAGATTATCATAACTATAGTCAAAGTTATATCCTTTTTAAGCAAAAATGATAACTTCGGAATGGGTGGAGATAAAGAGCTAAAAAATTTAGCTGAAGACTTCTTTCTATATGTATGAAAACATATTAAAAAATCAAAAAAATCGAAGAAAGTCACTGTCGCAATGTCGTTGAATTGATATGAAATGACCCATGTATTTGTATAAGCCGATAGTGGACAATTAAGAGTTAGTAGATAAATGAAACACTAGTGCATTCCATATCTTATTGTAAAATGAGAAATCGTTTTCGCTTGTTTAATTTTTAAAATAAATTGAATCAAAGTAGTAATTGTTTCAGTTTACAATAAAATATGCTAAGTACTAAAGTACTTTGTTTTTGTTTATTTACGGACTTTTAATTCTACTACTATTTATCCTTTCCACAAGCCCTCAAAAATTCAACAATTTGCTAGCATTAAGTCAACATAAAAATATTGAATTTGATAACATAAAAATAACATTCTGAATCTCATAAGTCAACATTAAAAAACTGTCAATTTGTTACCTTTTTGGTACCAAAAAAGTAATTGCTTTTTGTCAACAAAACGTTACAAAGTGTTTTCAAAAAGTTACCAAAATGTTGTCAAACAGTAGACAAATTGTTAACATAAAGTTATCGTTTCGAAACATAAAATTGTTAACTTCTGGCTCGGCATTAGTAGTGATATTTGTTGCCAAAAATCAGCCTTTTTACATCGCAAAATACATGGTAACTTTCCTTTTGTTCATGTTTTCGATAAGAAAAAGTTAACATTAGGTCACTTGGGGGTCAAGAGTTGTGATTACTGAACTCCACCACACGTCGTTTTGAAATAATCAATAATTAAAAAATCAATACTTTTTAGTCAAATCGGTCTAGAAATTCATGGTTTTTTACAAAAAATTTCTAATTTTTTTATTAAACAGTACATAAGTTTAAAAAAAAAATGGTAAGAACCGTTTTCGAGATTCAATTATTTATGGGACTCGAATGATGAAAATCTTACGCAAAAGTTATAGCTTTATGCATTTTTCCAGAAGCTGAAAAATCACTGTAATGATAATCAATTAATAAATAAGAATCTAAAATGTGAAAATTTGTTCCCTGCTACCCAGTTTCGATGGTTAAGTAGTAATTTATCAGTAATACGAAAAAAATATCTGATAATGGATTAAATGACTTACACCATTAGCTGCAGCAATGCGTATGATTTTCTTTACTGCTTCTTTACAATAATATCGTCCATCACCTCCTACGACCAAAGCTCCATTAAGATTATCTTTCAAAACTTCAAAAATAGATTGAATAAAATTTTCTGTATAATGCTCTTGCTGAAAAGTTTTCACAGGTTTTCGAAGTCCTGAAGTACCCGGTTTTTGATCGTAATATACTTTGGTTGGTATTATAGTTGAATACATTTTTTTATTCAATCCCAATTTAAACAGCGATGAATATAATTTTTATTATGATTACGGCTGATAGTTTAAAAGATTCTTACGCAATCACTGAATTTTATCAAATTTACAAGTTGTCGAGTAATATTTTAATATAAACAAACTTTTAATGTTGAATATATGCAAATGTATGATGATATCCAAACATATTAGTCTTGTAGACAAATAGTAAAGTATTAGCTGAGCTTAACGAATTAATGATACAGTATGAAAAATTTTGAATTAACTGAAAAAATTACGAGCACAAAATAGAACGAAAAAATTATTTTTGTTGTCAGTTCAAGAGTACGTGTATATATATATATATATATATGGATGTGTATATTTGCTACGGAAAACGAATGACGATGATTGGTTGTATCTCAAGTATGCCCTGAGAGAGACAGCTACTGCTTTAGGGTGCCATTAGTTCGTCCTAACGGACATGTTATACAACGTACTACTCTGGCAAAAACGACATCTAGAAATCGTGACAAAAGTACCAACGCAACATCTGGAAATCGCGACATTCGTCCAGCGTGACATTTGGATCGTTACACTGTACGTAAAATGTGACACTCATGCAAGTGCGACGTCTGAAAAAAACGACATCTAGACAAGTCGACAATGTTGCAAACGTGACATTTGAAAAACTCACCAATCTGAAAATGGGACATTTGACAAACACGACAGTCAAGCCAACGATAAATGTGGTAAAGTCGACAAATATGTTATGTGACGTTTAGAAATATGGACATCTTTGCACAAGGACAATTGTACATTGTGACAATTGTAAAATTTGACTTTTGGAAATGTTACCACTCACTTACAAGCGACATATGGATAACGTGACAGTTGAACATAGTGACACTTGTGAAAAGGTACATTCGGAAAAATAATTATTTCTACTTACCAGCAATGAATTTATAAGAAATCCGTAGATAAAGTAGATTTCTTATGGTAATGAAACATGGAAAGAGAGAGGACATACATTTTAAATAAAACTCTAACTAATGCAGCCAAAAAATTATTTTAATATGTTTAATAAATTTTAGGATAAAACAATCCAATTGAAAATATTAAATTAAATTTATTTATCATTATCACTAACTCAAATTGATATTATTCTACGTACATAATAAAATGCTATACAAATAATGTTAATTAAAAATAATCTCGTAATATAAATTTTTTTGTACCTAATTGAATTTATGAAATCAAACTTACTTACCATGCTCTTATACCAGCTATATTCTGAGTACACTATCTAATTCTATAAAAATAAGAATAATTAGGATATAAATTGATGGTTTATACAAAAAATAATGCTGAAAGTTTTTTTTTTTTTATTAGGAAAATTGATATTTATTGTTTTTTTATAATATTGGAAGGTTACAACAAACAATTCAAATTTTTTTTTTTAAGTTAAATTACTATATTATTAAATAATATAAATTATTAAAAACCGACAATAGAAAACCTGACAATATAAAAAAAAATTTTTACTTTCAATATTTAGATAATTTATCTAGTAAAGTTAGTATAAAATTTTATTACTTAGTATATAATTTTTAATCTTCATTAGAGTCATGTTATTTCGCTTTTTAAGGCCAAACTCAGACAGCTCCCCCTCCCCTTTTGGAAATATTCAATAACTTTTAAGGTCATGCCTAGACAGTGCCCCCCACTTCTTCAAAAATTTCAATGGCTTTGAACTGTTATAACCATGTTAAAATTTTAGTAATTAATTAAAAAAAAATTAAAACCTTAATTGAAAAAAGGAGAACGTAATCGTAATTTCACTAAGATATAGATTTAAAAAAAAACATTTGCATTCGATATCAATTGGAAGCTGAACGAAATTTGTAAAATAAATTTCAGTATAATCTTCATGTTAATTTTATAATTTGAATTTTCAAATTTTCTAGGCTAAAATTTATTCAACAAATTTCGTTTAACTCCTGATTGATATCAATTGCAAGTAATTTTTAAAAAATTCTATACCTCGGTGAAATTACGACTACGTTCTCCTTTTTTCAATTAAGGTTTTAATTTTTTTTTTTAATTAATTAATAAAATTTTAATACGGTTATGGCAGTTGAAAGCCATTGAAATTTTTGAAGTGGGGGGCACTGTCTGAAATGCCCTTAACTGTCAAAGCGTGTCAAAATTTAATCAATTAATTAGAAAAAAAAATCAAGCCTTAATTAAAAAGAAGGTCAACGTAGTTGCAATTTTGCTGAGATGTAGAATTCAAAAATATTACTAACAGATGTTATCAATTAAAGTTAAACGAAATTCGTTGAATAATATTTAGCCTAAAAATTTAAACAATTATAATTATCAAATTTACATAAAGAGTTTACTGAAATTCATTCAACAAATTTCGTTTAACTCCCAATTGATGTAAACTATAAGTTGTTTTATTTGAATTCCACATGACAATGAAATTGCAACTACATTGTCTTTTTTTTTAATTTATTGTTTAATTTTTATTCCAATTGTTAATAAAATTTTGATACGCTTATGAAAGTGAAAAGTCATTGAATATTTTTTCGAAATAGGGAAGGGGCAGTGTCTGAGAGTACCCTCAAAACGAAATTTCTTTTTTTTATAAAACCTTGCTGAAGACCATCTTTGACACCGTTTTTAAAAGTTGTTTTAAATAATAAAAACTTCGTTTACATACTGATGACACATTTGACATATGAAATCACCACCCTCGGTTAGCACATCATTCAACATCTTCTTATGACAGGCTTCGCAAAAAGTATAGTGCCCACAGGGCTTGTAGTAGACGTTCGGAACAGCGGCCATGTAAGTCATACATTCTTCACTTCCTAAAATGGACAAGGTTTATTTGAGATTATTTAATATTTAACATTATAAACGAATATCCAACAACAAGAGTGAAACTGATTTAATCGAATAGATAATTAATATCATGAGATATTGAATATTCAACTTACTGATAGCGTTGTTCAAGTCCGCAGGTGTAACCGCGTCGCGCCGTAAACTGCAGGCAACATCAGCACCATTTAGGTCGGGATTAGGAACATTGCCATGAGAATAGTCATCAAAATCGAGAATGATAGTGTCAGCCTCGGATTCTTCCGAATCATTATCAATATCATTATTTGAATCCATGTAAGTAACATCATCGGGATTGCTAGAAGTAACAGCTGCAGCTTCATTATCTACATCTCCATTAGTCTCATCATCGGAATTACCAGTATCAACATCTGCAATCACTTCATTTTCTGAATTCATGTTGGTGTCATCATCGGAAGAATATCCGTTTCGAAAATCACCAAGAGTCCTAGCTATTAGTGATAAGATATCCTAATTATTCTTATTTTTATAGAATTAGATAGTGTACTCAGAATATAGCTGGTATAAGAGCATGGTAAGTAAGTTTGATTTCATAAATTCAATTAGGTACAAAAAAATTTATATTACGAGATTATTTTTAATTAACATTATTTGTATAGCATTTTATTATGTACGTAGAATAATATCAATTTGAGTTAGTGATAATGATAAATAAATTTAATTTAATATTTTCAATTGGATTGTTTTATCCTAAAATTTATTAAACATATTAAAATAATTTTTTGGCTGCATTAGTTAGAGTTTTATTTAAAATGTACCCTGATAGCCAGAGTTTCCGATCAGAAAGTTGGTGTACCTGAGTTGCGACCAACTTGACGACAAGTTGTCGACAACTTTCAGCTTGTGTAACTGTTGCCGACAACTTGGCTACAAATTGCTCAGCAACTTGGCGACAATCTACTGCCGCAACCTGTCACCAAGTTTCTGAGCAACTTGTAGCCAAGTTGTCGGCAACAGTTACACGAGCTGAAATTGTCGACAAGTTGCTCAGAAAGTTGTCGTCAACTTATGGAAATGCTGACTTTTGCGGCAAACTTGGCGACAGGTTGCGGCAGTAGATTGTCGACAAGTTGCGAGCAACTTGGCTATCAGGGTATGTCCTCTCTCTTTCCATGTTTCATTACCATAAGAAATCTACTTTATCTACGGATTTCTTATAAATTCATTGCTGGTAAGTAGAAATAATTATTTTTCCGAATGTACCTTTTCACAAGTGTCACTATGTTCAACTGTCACGTTATCCATATGTCGCTTGTAAGTGAGTGGTAACATTTCCAAAAGTCAAATTTTACAATTGTCACAATGTACAATTGTCCTTGTGCAAAGATGTCCATATTTCTAAACGTCACATAACATATTTGTCGACTTTACCACATTTATCGTTGGCTTGACTGTCGTGTTTGTCAAATGTCCCATTTTCAGATTGGTGAGTTTTTCAAATGTCACGTTTGCAACATTGTCGACTTGTCTAGATGTCGTTTTTTTCAGACGTCGCACTTGCATGAGTGTCACATTTTACGTACAGTGTAACGATCCAAATGTCACGCTGGACGAATGTCGCGATTTCCAGATGTTGCGTTGGTACTTTTGTCACGATTTCTAGATGTCGTTTTTGCCAGAGTAGTACGTTGTATAACATGTCCGTTAGGACGAACTATTGGCATCCCTGCTTTAGCTGCAAAATGACGGAAAGCTACTGACGAAATTTTACATCAAAGACGACTGAAAGAAGTTGATGTTCAATTTGACGTCAACTTTTCTACGAATTTCTGACAAATTTAAAGTAACTTTTGTTCATGACTGTAAATGTAGCAGATATTTTTGACAACTCTCGATGCTTTAACTATCCCCAAGTGGCCAGCTGTTATGCCCCCTAATAGCACAGTTTGCTTTAGCAAAACTTTACTTACAAAAGTTTCCTTGAATTTTTCGTCAAATTTCTGTTAACTTCGGACTATTCTGTTTTTACGACAATTTGGATGCAACTTGCTATTCAATTTGACGTAAATTTACTACCCGAATTAGAATGCAAATTCACTTCAAAAGTTAACTAGAAAAAAGTTGTCGTCAATTTTCAGGCAAATTTCATGCAAATTTATTGTTAATTTGACGTGAAAAATTGTTAAGTATTTTTTTACCGTCAAATTGTAGACATTTCCATGTATAAATTTGCTTACCTTCTGAAATAGTAAAAAAGAACATTACCGACTTTTTTTTATCGTAAAAAGTCACCTCTAAATTGATGAAAAATTAACTGCAAATTTTTCTTTTCAACTTTTGCTGTGAAATTGACGGCAAATTCGAGCAGCAAATTTTTAGGCAATTTCAATGTCAAATCACTGTCAATTTCAAGCTAAAGTGGCTATTAGGGTCCTCAATGACTTCAGGTGCCTCCACCTGTTAATTAATTAGTAAACTTGAAATACATAAATAGGCGCGCGTTTAACTTCCCTTTAAAATTCATATATTAAAATCTTACAACATTTATAACATCTTATCAATAATTAGTCAATAATTTAAATAATTAATCTTTGTGGCACATACTTATTAAATTATATCTTAAGATTATAGGAAAGTCGAAATAAATAGATAAATAATCCATTATATTGTATTTAGAGAAATATAAACACAGTTTGAGCATCGTCTTGGAACGTTTCCTGTCACCCGATACCTAAAACAAACAAGACACACGCATAAAAATCATGAATGGGGCCTTGTTCCAATTAACAGTAAATACGATTATAAACAATTTCGTATTCTGTAAACAAATGAGAAAAGGAAATATATAATATCGGATATAGAATGTTATCTTTATGTTAACAAATTGAATATTTTTATGTTGACTGAAGGGGGACCACTAGTATGACCGCCTGAAAAAAAGATGATTTTCGGGAATTTTTTTAAGAAAACTACAACATGGAATGTTTTAATGTTTTAAGGACACATTTGGGGATGTATATTGAATACAAGATCAAATTTTAGGACCGAAATATTCAAAATTCAGCTAGTTATTCACAATCTCCTAACGCTAAAAAAAAAGTCCCCCTCCCAATGTTACAGTGATAGCGACCTTCACAGTGCATAAAGTAAGAAAAAACGAAAATTTTATTAAGCTAGAAGGTATTTTCTATGCCATGACCCCCGGGCTAAGAGAAAAATTGAAATTTAACAAAATGGCGGAGTTTTTTAAAAAAATTTTAAATTTTGCGCGAAAATTTGATGATTTTCGGCCGGCCAAAATTACATCTTTGGTTCGATTGGAAAACTGGAGGTTCATGGTTCGTCCCTGATTAAAAGAAGCGATTCAAATTATTTCGAATCAAATTAAATCTTTTTACGGTATTTAAAAGTATTTGAAAGGATTTGAAATTTCAAAATTCGAATACTTTTAAATCACCTCGGCGATTATAAAGTATTTGGAGCGATTCGGAATCATAAAATTTGAATACTTTCAAATTCACTTTTGCTATTACACTGTTAAAAATCACTGGGGTAAGTCCAAGCGGTGTAGGTGTTAAAATCGGCGGTGTTAAATTTCAACAACGAAATCGGTGTGAAAATAACGCCGCCACCGGTGTAAATATTCTGTACCGGTGTTAAAAAAATTCTCCGGTGTTAAAATATTTTACTTTGTGAATATTTTTACTTACTCGATCACTATACTTGTTAATAAATGATATTTTTTTTATTAATTTTCATAAAGAACTGACATTTTTTGTGTTTAATAATCTTTAAAATTAATACTCCAAGCGGACGCAGTTTACCCAGCTTTTACATCGTTCCTACTCCGCTTTTACACCGGTTACCCCGCTTTTACACCGATATCTCCGTTTTTACGCCGGTTACCCCGATTTAACACCGGTATTTTTAACACCGGTGAATTACTATATATATAGTAAACACATTGACGTAAATTTGACGTCAGAGTGACGTTACGCTATGTCATCATTTACGTAAGATATAAGTCACGAATGAGTCAGGTGTGACTCATTATTTCACACTTTTTTACGTAAGATTATGATGTAAAACTAATGACGTATGCATGATGTAAATGTGATGTCTGTGTGACCTTCTATGACGTCAATATGACATATGGGTGATGTCAAAATTATCAATTCGGAAAAAATATTTTGAAAAAGAAAAAAATAAAATGAAATACCGAATTTTTGATTTGATTATTACCGCGCGAACGCATTGTGAATTCTGAAACAAGATTAGATAACGTTAAATGATGAAAAAATCCTGGGCGTCTGCTGGGTTCGAACACGGCTCCTCTTGGCTGGTAGTCCTGAACGTTGCTCACTGGTCCACATCACGAGAGTTCAAATCTCGTGCTTAATTGATGTATTTAGAGTGAAATGCCGGAAAAGACAGAGTTAATAAGTTTTCGTGATGGATTTTTACAAAATTTAAAAAACTCCATGAACTTTTATAAAATTTTATAGAAGCAATATTTGTCGGCCTCGACGATAATTGTATGAAATTTCATTAAGTTTCATCAAATTTTTTAATTTTTTGTTGTGATATGAAATTTAAAAAATCTTATATAAAATTTTGCGAAACATTAAATAATTTTACAAAATCGTATGAAATTTAATCGATTGAAAAATTGTGATACTAAACTTTAAAATCATAATAGCAAAAGAGTTCAAACTGTCGTTACATTTTCTTTGTCATCCTAAATGATATTTTCGATATATCCTTTAAAAAAATAAAGTTAATTTTTTTATGCTCACGCTAATGTTTTAATCTAAAACGTCTGAATGATCTATTATCGAGTTTATCGATTACTTTGACCCCAAAAATGTTCGACGTTTAGTTGTTATTTTTACACATTTACACATATTCGAAAATTCATTCTATGATTGTTTTATTTCAATAAATAGATGATAAAAAACTATGACTCGGAAATTACATCAGCATTGCGTAAAATACTGACTTGTCACTGATGTAAAGATATGATTTAAGAGTGACATCCATATTACGTATAACCGTGACTTTGCTACTGACATCAATGTATGATTTTAAAATTACGTCATTATGACATACGGATAATGACTTTATTACTACATAACAATGTGATGTAGATTCTATGTCAAACGTACGTAATACATGAGTCATAACTGTGACGTCGTACAAGAGTAATGCTTACATCAATATGATGTCACAAGCTTTACATCATATTAAAGTCATGTAGAACGTCAGATTGACATCAAATTTACATCAGATGTCGTGACATTGCTATGACCTACGTATGACGTCAAAATAAGGTCATGTGTTCACTGGGTACTCCTACACTGGTGTAATTTTATTTTAACACCGGGCGGAGTTAAAATGAGTCCATTTTTAACATCGCTCTTATTACAGTGTAGAAAATATTCAAAATGATTTAAAATTACAAATTTATAATACTTTTGAATTCACCTTTCGATTAGAAAGTATTTGGAACGATTTAAAATCACAAAATTTAAATACTTTTAAATTGACTTCTGTTATTAGAAAATATTCAAAGCGATTTAAAATTATAAACTTATAATATTTTTGAATTTACCTTTACGATTTCAAAATATTTGAGCAATCTACAATTGTAAATATAAAAAGCTTTCGAATTCGGCTTCACGATTAGAAAGTATTTCAAGCGATTTAAAATTATAACTACACAAACAAAAATTTACTCGAACCAAGGAATTAACGTTATTCCTAACTTTTCAATTTCTGTAAGGAAGAAATATTTATTTTTTTCCGACGTATGATGGGCTAAAATCGCCGACCCATCACAACTAAAGGAAGAGAAGTTCAAGTCCTGTGCTTAAGCCCGCCCGGCCACCACACACATTTGGGTACAGAAATTTATTCTTTTACTTATAAGTAAAACTAATAAAAGTACCAAATATCGGCGAAGTTTTTTCACATTTAAGTATTTTGACAATTTTTTCGGTAATCGCGCTCCTGAGAGTAAAAGTATCGATATAGCGAAATATGTATATTTTTTACTCTGCATATATCGATATTATCTAAAAATATCGATACGATATATATCGATATGTTTTTTCCATTTGCCCATCCGTAACAAGCATTACATAAGGATCTTTGATCTGATCATTGATCCAAGGGTATACCTTATAGCTTATAAGGTATAGCTTATAAGCTAATGTGAGCTTAGGCTCATAGTTCGCTTTTATAATATTATGGTGGAGGATAGGGATGTTACGCAGCGCGAGTATGCCTGAAATACCCTGGTGAAAATTTTTCGTAATCTTCTCTGAAAAACTCAGTTCTAAAGTTCTAAAGACTTTTTCAGAGAAAAGTCCGAAAAATTTTCACCAGGGTAGGCAAGGAATCGACCTTCTGTCAAACGGAGGTGGACTTTGGTCCCGTTACATTAATTAATTAATCACATGTTTGTTGACCTCGGCTTCGCCTCGGCCAACAATTACATGTGATCTGAGACATTTCTTACTTTACTGCCCTAGGCGTGTAATATACTATTTCATGAATATCTTTGAAACAACGGCATCCATCATTTTTTAAATTTTATCAGCTTTAGAACTCAATAAAACGCGCCGATTGTCACATTTAACATCAAAATCAGTTAGTTTTTTCACAAGTTATCAACGACGAAAAGTTTAAAACATAACAATTTGTGCCATTTTTCCCGGATAAATCATGTTATAATGTAGTAAAATGTGTTTAAAATCATACCAACTCTTCGTCCTTATAGTCTTTTTCGATCTCAACATAATGTAATGTAATTCGTTCTTTAGTTTAAATAGTATTATCAACAAAAAAACTGAAAAAACACTTGTTTTAACATTTTTTTCGAATACTTGAGATATTAATGCTCTGCTGTTAGTCAAAAGTAAGTGAAATCCATATTTTAATCACTGACTTTGATTTCTACCTGATTCCATTAATTTTTAGAACTTCATTGTGAATAAAAAATTTAGAAACGCTTGTTTAATATGTATTTTCGATGTCTTAAACTTTTCAAGTTCAATATAAAACGTACCGTCTAAGACGCTCATCTTCGGCTCGGGCACCAATCTTCACACCTCGCGTCTTAAACACGATCGCACTCGATAGATAAACTACTATTTCGAGCTTACAGAGCGGGAAATTTTGACGCTTGTCCGCAGGGTCAACCGTTGACCAGGTTTTTTTTAGTAATGTCATACATTATACACACTGAGAGAAAAGTGCATAAGTGTGGTAACTAGAAAGGCATGAGTATGAAAGAATAGTAATCTTAACTAATATTTATAGTTTCTTGTACTACAAATATTATACTATATTATATTTGTACTATTATATCCACCAACTACTGACAGCAGCATTAGTGTGACGATGAAATTAAAAAATAAAAAGCGAGAACACTTATCCAAAAAATAAAAGGAACAAAAAAATTTTATAAATTTTTTAGTGACTTTTGGAAGGCTGTATTTTCGTGAAAAATGATCGTATCGAAAAAACAAAAAAAGCAAATTGAAGCTTGAAATCTCTAGTTTGAAGACCTTTCAGCAAAATATTTTTTCAAGCCACGGTTTTTGCGGAATCATAAGAAAAAGGTCGAGACAAAATTCGTCTAAATTTTTTGGTTTTGTTTTTAAGGTCTACGGGGCCGGGAAAAATTTCTTCAAAAAAACGAATCCATGGCTCGCTTAGGAAATTTATTCAGCTACAATTTGTTTTTTCTTTATTTCTCTGTACGTCAATTTGCTGCTGAGATATCATCCTTCAAATGAAAAAGGATCCTTTTGTCTTTGATTATTGATATCTCAGCAAATAATGGCCGCACAGTAATTGAAAGGGCAGTTTAAAACAATTTGAATAAATTCCCTACAAGCTCCATTTTCGATTTTAAAAAAAAAAAATTTTTTTTCATCCTTGATATCCATTTGAAAAACCTTTAAAAAATGGCCATTTTCTGGTTTTTTAGTCAACTCATCGCTACTCTGCAAATATTGATAAAAAAAATAATGTTGCCAGGTTATTTGACAGCTTAATGTACCCCTAAAACCCTGGAAATTTTCAGATTGATCCATTGAACCGTTTGTCCGCTCCGATTGCTCAAAGTTTTACAAAACAATTAAAGGAACAAGTTTTGTTCTTAATTTGTGTAATCGTTATCAAAATAAAAAAATCAATTTTTTTCGGATTTTCTTTCATTTTTGCGTTCGTTATTCAGTAAATGTAAGGTAAAGAGAAAAAAAAAAAATTTTCCCGAAAAACGAAAAAATAAAAAAAAAATCTGTCCATCGGTTGACCCTGCGGACCAGCCCCAAAACTTCCCGCTGTTTTCGAGCTCCTCGAGCTCAAAAACATTGTTGTGGATACTTGTTCAAGCTATTCGAGCTCGAAAATACTTTTGTGTGCCATTGTTTTCGAAAAAAACGGTTTTTTAGCATTTCTTTCTCCCACGATATCTCAGGAACGAATTGACCGATTTTGATGGTTGAGGCGGCAATCGGCGTATTTCATTGAGTTCTAGAGCTGATGAAATTTTGAAATTGTTTGGTTCAGTTGTTTCGAAGATATTCACAAAAAACCGTTTTTACCATTTCTTTCGCCCGCGATATCTCTTAGACAAATGACTCGATTTTGATGGTTGGGGTGGCAATCGACGCGTTTTATTAAGTTTTAGAGCTGATTAGATTTTTAAATCGATCGGATGAGTCGTTTCTAAGAAATCAATACAAAACTAAAAAAAAAAAATTTTTCTTTCGTAATTCGCAAATATTTTCGAGTCTACTTGATCAAATGATCTGAAATTTTCAGAAAAGTTAATGGCCACCAAGCTCTTTCGATTGCCGCCTTAACCATCCGAATCGGAAAAAAATTACTCTAAAAAGTCATTTTTTTCGAGGTTGTTGTCGACCGATCAAGCTCCCAATTTTTTTCCGAGGAGCTACTATCGACCCCCAAAACATATCCCGAGTATAAGTCAATCGATAAAATAGTCTCTGAGAATATTCATTTTATCTGATTTTTACATATTTGGCTTTTTCTCGAAGACCGATTGGTTTCAAAAGCTGAAACTCTCAGGATCTTAATATCTTATTAGTACCTAAAAATCCCCGCAGTATCAAGCCGATACCTTTCGGGGGCAAATTCACCATGCTTTTACCCCTAGGGCCTTTCATCAGATGTCGACGTTTTGAGGTCCTAGGAAGCTATTCTGACTATTTTCAGAATGAAGTCCGAGTGTGTGTATGTATGTATTCGTGTGTGTGTGTGTGTGTGTGGTCTATAACTTTTTAACTAATGAACCGATTCGGATGGTTAAGGCGGCAATCGAAAGAGCTTGGTGGCCATTAACTTTTCTGAAAATTTCAGATCATTTGATCAAGTAGACTCGAAAATATTTGCGAATTACGAAAGAAAAATTTTTTTTTTTTAGTTTTGTATTGATTTCTTAGAAACGACTCATCCGATCGATTTAAAAATCTAATCAGCTCTAAAACTTAATAAAACGCGTCGATTGCCACCCCAACCATCAAAATCGAGTCATTTGTCTAAGAGATATCGCGGGCGAAAGAAATGGTAAAAACGGTTTTTTGTGAATATCTTCGAAACAACTGAACCAAACAATTTCAAAATTTCATCAGCTATAGAACTCAATGAAATACGCCGATTGCCGCCTCAACCATCAAAATCGGTCAATTCGTTCCTGAGATATCATGGGAGAAAGAAATGCTAAAAAACCGTTTTTTTCGAAAACAATGGCACACAAAAGTATTTTCGAGCTCGAATAGCTCGAAAAAGTATCCACAACAATGTTTTCGAGCTCGAGGAGCTCGAAAACAGCGGGAAGTTTTTCGGGAAAAATTTTTTTTTTTCTCTTTACCTTACATTTACTGAATAACTAACGCAAAAATGAAAGAAAATCCGAAAAAAATTGATTTTTTTATTTTGATAACGATTACACAAATTAAGGAACAAAACTTGTTCCTTTAATTGTTTTGTAAAACTTTGAGCAATCGGAGCGGACAAACGGTTCAATGGATCAATCTGAAAATTTCCAGGGTTTTGGGGGTACATTAAGCTGTAAAATAACCTGGCAACATTATTTTTTTTATCAATATTTGCAGAGTAGCGATGAGTTGACTAAAAAACCAGAAAATGGCCATTTTTTAAAGGTTTTTCAAATGGATATCAAGGATGAAAAAAACTAGAGCTTGTAGGGAATTTATTCAAATTGTTTTAAACTGCCCTTTCAATTACTGTGCGGCCATTATTTGCTGAGATATCAATAATCAAAGACAAAAGGATCCTTTTTCATTTGAAGGCTGATATCTCAGCAGCAAATTGACGTACAGAGAAATAAAAAAAAAAAACAAATTGTAGCTGAATAAATTTCCTAAGCGAGCCATGGATTCGTTTTTTTGAAGAAATTTTTCCCGGCCCCGTAGACCTTAAAAACAAAACCAAAAACTTTAGACGAATTTTGTCTCGACCTTTTTCTTATGATTCCGCAAAA
The DNA here is from genome assembly GCF_029852145.1 of Microplitis mediator. Classification (NCBI taxonomy): domain Eukaryota; kingdom Metazoa; phylum Arthropoda; class Insecta; order Hymenoptera; family Braconidae; genus Microplitis; species Microplitis mediator. The sequence goes on along the minus strand of NC_079969.1, from coordinate 13,348,084 downwards.
ACCGTGGCTTGAAAAAATATTTTGCTGAAAGGTCTTCAAACTAGAGATTTCAAGCTTCAATTTGCTTTTTTTGTTTTTTCGATACGATCATTTTTCACGAAAATACAGCCTTCCAAAAATCACTAAAAAATTTATAAAATTTTTTTGTTCTTTTAATTTTTTGGATAAGTGTATTAGTATTTTTGGTGTAAATTCTTATAAAAAAAAATAAAGTTAAGCAATTATTTTTGAATGAATCTGATAAAATTAATATTTTATGTGAATGGAAATTATTTATAAAATCTCATAAGTACTCCATAATATTTTATAAGTAATAGCCTTCTAACTAAAACTTACAAAAACTTATAAATCACATAGCTTTTAAATTAAAATTAAATCTTTTAAGTTTTTACAAGTTAATTCGATTATAGATTTTTTTACTAATTCTCATAAAATTTTTATGAGAAAAAGGTCTGCATTTGTCTATGTGATTCCCGATTCAGTTTCATAAAATTTCGAAGAAATACTTGTTAAATATTTTCTCATAAAATATGACAAATATTGTATGATATTCAATAAGATATTATTTCCTAGGATAACTATTATTAAAACTTATAAATTCTAAAAATTTCGTATAAAAAAATAATCTCATTGAGATTTTGTAAGTATTATAGCATCGGAATTCGCCTGATCAACTCTTAATGAAAATACATTAGAATAAACTGTAACAATCTTATAGAAGTGAAAGTACTTATTCAATCTTATAATCGTTGGCGGAATTCGAGTTACAAAATCTCATAAATTAAAAAATCTTACACATTCTTTTAAAAATCTAGTACGGAAATCATGGTAGGAAAACATTAAAAGCTTTGACTCATAGATTCTCATAAAAATTCAAATGAGAATTTTTTTAAATCTCATAGATATTTTCGAAGCTCATAGATTCTTCTAAAAAATATTCAATATCTTAACAGAATTTATGAGAGCTTTTCCACAAGGTCAATAAATTATCGATTAACCAAAATTATCACAATAATTCTCTAGTGCACCTTTATCTATGAACCTAATAATAGTTGCAATTTATTGGATATTTATAATCAAAAATAGGTATAACATATAAACCAATAACGGTAAAAAGAAATAATTGTAATCAATCGAAAGATAATAACAAAAGAATTAATAATCAATAAACACCTATACCATAAATCTACTTAATAATCCGTAATTAACAGACTAAAATAACCCCTTCTAATAACATGGGATCTTCTTCTTCCACCCATATAAACTACCATCGTCTTTTTTTGAGTCTTTGTTGTTGTTCTAGAAGTTTCTACCCGAGATCAGCACGTACGCCTTTTCTTACACCACACCCCGCCAGTAACTCAACTATTCGACTCTGCTTAGTAACACTATCTTCTTTTTCGTTCTAATTACTAGAGCTTTCGTTTACTATCCTATTTTTCAGTAGCGAGCAAAATCAAATTTAGGTCACGCAAGTTACTCCTCGCCTATAGTGGCGCCTATAAAAACCGCCGCAAATCGGTCCTCTATGCCCATTAATTATCAAGCTCTTGATTACGTATAATTTTATTATTTTAAATATTAAATTTTAATTTCTTTGTTCGAGTCGTTAATAATTAAATTCAGAATTTATACAATTCAAATAGAATTGTTTTAAATAAAAATAATTTCGATTTTCAATTCTTTTATTCAATATTACAAATAATTTAAATAATTAAATTATTTCTGTTGATTATTATTGCTGCTTTAATATTTATTATTCACATTTAAATAAATTTCGTCATATTAAGAAATATATTCAGACAGATTGTCAACTACCCAGTATAAGTAAACCCCTTTGCTCATTTACATCAACAATTCTCAACATTCAAGAATCGTAACCAACTATCAAGCCACCTGACAACAATTTCTTTCGAATCGAATTTCAACTAACAACAATCTGGTCTCCAGCTCAGTCAAATCTTGTATCCTGACAAATTATTATATTGAATAAACCAACTGTAAGTTCAATTATTTGTTCATTTATCTAGTGATAAGACACATTCATTCACCTCATACATCATGTTTCCGTATACTGACATACTCGACACTAAATAGCGAGGTCCCCGCTACCCGAGTAAATAGCTTAAGCGCTTTGATTCGGAATTAAGGGACTGAATAACTTGTGTTCATCATTCTGGACGTAACACCAGGCTGTATCCAAACGCTCGGAGTACTTGAGCCAAACGAATCTGGTTTGATGTCAGGAATTTGTTTGTACAGTGTACAAATGATAAATAAAATAAATAAGTTAAAAGTTAAATAATAATCAATAATGTAACAAAATAATTCAAATAATGATGTAATCAAAGTAATAATAAAAAAATAAAATATTAATAATTATCATGAGCGATTGAGGTGAGCATTTTTGGATTTCCCAACATTTTTCGTTCATGTTATGTTGATTCAGTTTTTAATTAAATCATTAGTGGAAACGAGGAAATCACAGGAAGTAAATATTAATCGTGAATAATTTGAAGTTATTCATTTGAAGCTTCTCAATATCTATTAAATGTTCAGTTTTATTCAGTATGGCAAGAATCATGTTTCAAACATTTAATAAACTGAAATCTAACTCCGGGAAATTCGCAATATTCAATTCGTTTCGAATAATACAAATAATAGAACCATCTGTTGTAAGGAAGCATAAAAAAACAACCAAAAAACAAAGATGATTATACAAAATCAAAATATCTTTTAGACGTCAAATATAATCACAATATATAGTAAATAAAATTAATCTTCTTGAATTTCGATGGATAAAATTGTTTTTGTAATATCAATTATGTCGTGTAATACCAGAAATACATATCAATTTTTCGGTAGCATAAATGTTTTGTCTCATTTTTAACAATCACATGACATTATTTTGGCAAATATTAGCATTGGTTTAAAATAATAATCTCAGAAATAACGTGCATCAACTCAAAATAAGTAATTATTTTCAAATAAAACATAACGTAGAATAATTGATTATTCTTCTATAACACCAGATGTATGTTGTAAACGTTCTTGACTAAAACCACGAGTACCATCTGGTCCTTTTGGTTGTCTTACTATTGTCAGTTTTGGCCCAGCGTCTTCTAATGAAATAGTACGTAATCGACTGATTAAACGTTCGGGCCGTTGCTGTATTGATTCACCACTAAAAAAAAAAAAAAGTTAGATGGATGTTTACATGTATCCTAAAGGTGTGCGAATCGTGTTCGTGCGAATGATTCGATAAACTCAAATTGTCAGTAGCGTTCCGAATAATTTGAAACTTTTTGAATTATCTGTCAATATTCGATTTTTTCAAAAGTTTTCGTATTATTCGTAACTCTTCGAATTACTCGACTCGAATCAAGAAAATTCCAATTAGCTTTCAAATATTCAATTTTTACTTAATGGTGTGCTTACACGCAGAAATTATTCTTGTTTGAAATGCTATGATGTCATAACAAAGTAGGATCAGAATGGCCTAACGGAAATTGAAATAAACACAAGAAAAAACTACTATGACCATAGTAAATTTTACAATGATTACAGTAATTTGTGATATGATCGTTTTCAATTTGACTATGGACATAGTAATTTTTGCAATATGTTCATTTAGATTTCTGCAGGTGATCAACATGGTCCGACTTCATTATGACACCATAGCATTTCAAACAGAAACAATTTCTCCGTGCAGTTGTTTGAAGTAACCAAAAGTATTCATCTTGTAGATTCATGTCCGAGCTCTATTTAAGGATATTTTGGAGATACAATCAGAGCCAAAAGTTTACGAAATTTGAATTTAACGAATATCTTCATACATATTGCATAAAAAAAACGAATTTATCGTCATAAATTAGCATTTAATATCAAGTTTATGAAATAACCAAAAATTTTTCGTCTTCACTTCATTTTTTAATAAAATTCTTAATATTTGTAATTATTAATTGAAAACTTTTGGCAATAAACATGCCGTGAATCTTACTTTAAAAAAAAATATATAACTTCTGAACTTCCCGCTGAGAAAATCGACGATTTTCAAAAAATTCGGGAAGTTATTGGTTTCACCCCGATTTTCAAAAACCGGGTTTTCATCATATGTCGACATTTGAAGGTGCTAGGATGCTATTCTGACATTTTCAGAGCGATGTCTGTATGTAAACTGTATCTGTGGATGTAAACCTCTCATATCTTTTTGATGAATGAACCGATTTAGATGGTTCTTGCGGCATTCGAAAGATATCTTCTGAACTTAGATTTTCAAAAAAATTTTAGACCATTTAGTCAAATAAACTCTGAGATATTTAAGAAATACGAAAAAAAAAAAATTTTTTTTTTCGTTTTTTTTGGATATTGTGGAAACTGTTGGATCAATCAATTCCAAAATCTAATTAGCTCTAGAACTCGATAAAAGCGTTCGATTGCCACCTCAACCGTCTCAATCGGATAATCCGTTCGAGAGATATCGTCGACGAAAGAATGAAAAAAAATCGCTTTTTTTCGTTTTTCGTGAATGTTTCGGAAACTATCGAATCGATCAATTCAAAAATCTAATCAGCTCTAGAACTCGATAAAAGCTTTCGATTTCCACCTCAACCGTCTCAATCGGTTAATTCGTTCGCGAGATATCGTGGGAGAAAGAATTGGTAAAAAAACGGTTTATTCGAAAACAATGGAATACAAACGTATTTTCGAGCTCGAAGAGCTTGAAAATGTATTCACAACAATGTTTACGAGCTCAAAGAGCTCGAAAACAGCGGGAAGTTTTAGGACTGACCCGCAGGGTCAACCGATAGACAGATTTTTTTTATTTGAAATAAATGATGTAAATCATTTAAAAATATTTCATGAAAATTTAGAAAGCAAACATTGGCCTGTTTTACCATTTAAATATAGTGGAAATCTAAATATGCAAACATGCAAATGACCTTCTCAATAATACAATTTATAGATAAATTGAGAAACATATAGATAGCCCGAACTGGGAATCAAACCCAGACCAATTCGGTATCACGCCGAGTGCTCTGCCAGTTGAGCTATCCGGCACTATACCGTTTTTTTTTTTTTTTTTATAAATTATTTAAACAAAACAAGTATCATTTTTACATAGTGAAACGTGAGAACACCATAAAGTTTTAACAGCTGGTAGTAGTAACTTCCTCCAACTCTGTGGTGACTAGAGCATGCGTATGCGCATTGCCCATTGACGAGAGTGTTTCTTATTTACAATATTGATAGTATTTGAAGTTACTGTATCTTATTGGCAGGGAGCGCGACGAAAACGATATCTGATGGTAACAAAAAATCATTCTCGAGAATTATAAAAGATATATAAAATCAGTGTAAAAAATAAAAATTCGTTATAAAATCAAAATATAAAAATTTATAATGATATAAATAAAAAAGTGCAATTGCATTTTTGATAGAGAAAATTAAATTAAATATACTTGGATAAAGAAATTAAGTTTAAAAAATTTTAATAAATAATAAATTCTATTATTTTAGAGTAGAATAAGGTTAACCGATAAAATCAAAACAAATAATACATGACAATTACAATGATAAAAGTTTAAAAAATAGTAGAATAGTAAATTAAGTTTTTTAACAAAATTGAAGTAAATAATTTTATTTTAATTCATGATAATTTGCTTGTGGATCGTAACTAAGAAAGTACTAACTCATAATGTTTTTTTAACCCTCCGTTACACGCGCTTTTTCTAGTGTCTCACTCGTATTCACGCCAACTCTATGAGGTTGAGTAGTGTTGTGCGGGGAATCGCCGTATAGCGCGAGCAACAAAGGGTTAAAAAATAATTTTTAGGCAATGATAAAAATAATTATCCAAACCGGATTTGAACCAATAAATTATAAAATATTATTTTAACCTCAAACGATGAGCAAAGGCAAACATTAACGACACAATAACTATTATGAACTATTTTTAAACTTAATTTTCACGTGTTAATTTTCAAAGAGAGCATGATTCAACGAAATTGTGCCCACAGCAAGCGCTGTGATCGATTCAGTTGTCCCCACCATATACTAGACTCCCTGCCAATATTGAAATGTGCGTTTATTTTTTACTTAAAAATTGTACGTTTAAGTTTATTATTGTTGACAAATACTTTAAAAAATGTTATAATTATGTATCAATTATTTATAATAATATTAATAATAAATTCAATACCATTTTGAAGTTATCATCATTGGTACGCTCGGATGTATTTTATTGATATTGAAATTTACGCGGTACCTTATCTTCCCGATGAAAAAAGATTTTATACAATCGTATAAAATTATATATGCGTTATGTATGAATTCTATATAAATTGGATAGAAAAAATGGCCCGATCCAATTGTTTACAATCTGTATACAATTCTATACAAATTGTATACAATTTTATATAATTATATACAATTCTATATAATTATATACAATTCTATATAATTACAATTATATAGAATTGTATATAATTATATAGAATTGTATACAATTTGTATAGAATTGTATACGATTTCTATACAGATTGTATATAATTGGATCGGGCCGTTTTGTCTATCCGATTTATATATAATTGTATCAAATCTTTCTTCATCGGGTTATAGCGAAATTCAAATGTGCTATAGTTATGTTTAGTTTATTGTCTCCGTCATGGTTGCGATGTGGTCACATTTTCACAGTAAATAATATTCTAGCTTCAATATTAGCGTTAATTTCTCTAATTTTTATTTTTTAACTTCCCGCTAAGAAAATTGAAAATTTAAAAAAAAAAGGAAGTCATTGGTTTTGGTCCGATTTTCAAAAATCGAATTTCTAAGAGATCTTGACGTTTTGAGGTTCTAGGAAGCTATTCTGACTAATTTTAAGATGATATCCGAGTGTGTGTATGTATGTATGTTCGTACGCATGAAAATATCTGTAACTTTTGAACGGGTGAACCGATTTTGATCATCAAGGTGGCATTCGACGCGGCTTGTCAACATCTAAAAGCTGTAAAAAATTGAGCTTGATCGGTAGGGTGCGTTCAAAGATATTCCAAAAATAATTTTTTTGCAAAAATGTTTTTTTTGGATAACTTGTAATGTGCTCGATGGATTGATTCCAAAATCTAATCAGCTCTAAAACTTTATAAGCCGCGTCGAAAGTCTCCTCAACTATCACAATCGGTCCATTCGTTCAAGAGAAACCGTTGTCGAAAGAAATAAAAAAAAATTTTTTTTTAGTTTTTTTGAAATATCTCAGAAACGACCAGATACATCAATTCCAAAATCTGAACAGTTCTAGAACTCAATACAAAACGTCGATTGCCGCCTCAACCATCAAAATCGGTTCATTCGTTCGCGAGATATCATGAGAGAAAGAAGTTCTAAAAAACGATTTTTTTCGAAAACAATGGCATGCAAAAGTATTTTCGAGCTCGAAGAGCTCGAACATGTACTCACAACAACGTTTTCGTGCTCCGTGAGCTCGGAAACAGCGGGAAGTTTTAGGGCTGGCCCGCAGGGTCAACCGGTAGACCGATTTTTTTTATTTCAAATACTGTGGCATCCATTAATCCATCGTTCATCGTCCTATGAGCGCAACGCCGCAATTTTTATTGAAAGATTATTTAAAAAGAAAATAAATTCCCTAGTCTTTCGAAATCTTATGAGTTCTTCCACTATATTTTTTAGTATCGAATAAATGAATGATAATTATTATTTTCTCATATCAACCGCGAAAGTTGGATTTTCGAGCAACATGTAGAGGGCGCAAACTATACAATTTCCGGCAATCTATAGTTTGGTAAACTTTCCTCGAACTTGTATCGAAAAGTAACTTCTCTCTCTCTCTCTATCTGTCTACATTTCTACACCAATTGAAACATTTTTGACTGTTTCTCTCTCAAATTCAACTTCCGCCGTTGATATGACAAAAAATTTTGTTCGATACTTTATGCTCAAAGGTAGGAACCCTGACAGACTTGAAGTGCAGGCACGCGTTTGAGGCTATGGATACATTTTCATCAAGACCTCGTACTGTATCCGGTCTTGATAAGAAAGCGCCCATAGTCTCAAACTCGTGATGTCACTTCGAGCCGTCAGAATCCCTACCGTTCTGCATACGTATAGAAAATAACTGTTCCGATATTTTAAATTTAAAAAAAAATATCGTTTCTTGTTGGAAAACCTGAGAAACGCGGCGATTAGCTGCTGACGCGAGTAAACTCAGGCGTTGAATTTGTTTGGATTTTCTGCGCAGTGTTGCCAGTTACTACCAGCGACTTATTTCCTGCCCATAATTCATCTCTTCCTTTGATATTTTTATTCATTACAAGATTTTTATTCTAGTAAAAAATTCGAAAAAAAAACTTATAATTGTCTAGCCGTATAAGCTTAGATGGTTTGAATTTCGAACAATCAGTCATGATACTTGGCAACACCGCAATATTAAGTTTATGGCGGCGGAACGCCGCGACGCGACGAACGAAGGGTTCAGAATTATTACCATTGTAATAAAAATAGAAGTTTTAAATTTACCTTAAACGGGTAATACTGCATGCGAATGATTTTCCTGTCCTTTGATTTGTCACAAGTACGAACTCAACTTGATCACCTGGCTGGAGCGTTGCATGATCCTTAACTTCAGTCATATGGAAGAATAACTTTTTCCCATCGTCAATTTCATAGGCTAAAAAACCAAAAGCTCCTTTCACTGCATCCACTGTAGCAATTCGTTTTTTGCGTACAGCTACGACATTACAAGCGTGACCTTCAGAATCAATTTGGAATTGTACGGGATCACCCGTTTGCAACAATTCGCGTTTGTTTAGCAAGCCCATGATACCAAATTCATATTTTTTTGAATCATTTTCGTCATTATTCACACTTAATTTTATCATTCCAGCGTACTCCGCTTGTTCAGGATTCGCACTTCGTAATGGTCGAATAACAGTTCCATCCAAAACTTCACTAACTATGGCCGCACGTGGAATCGTACCACGTGGCACAAGACGGACAGATTCAGCAGCAATGCACCCTCCAGTGCCGCGGCCATTACCTAATCCTATTGTACATTCAATTTCAGTGCCGACTTCTAAAGTATTGGCATCTCCGTCAAAGGTACTAAAAAATTAAATTATGCTAGATTACGACCAATCCGTTATAAAATATATGGAGAATTATAACTCGTAGCCATCCCTGATTAAGAAAAATGATTTAATCCATGTTAAGTGTATATCTATATATTAGTCGATTCAAATTATTCTAAATCATTTCAAGTTGTTTCGAATCATTTCAAATAATTTTTCTTAATCAGGGATGCTTGCACAAAAAACTTATTGTTGAACTTTTTTGCCTGTAATTTCAGCAAACATTAGAGGTTGTTAAGAATCTGAATAAATTCGCCTATTATGAGGTGTTGCTAAGAATATGTACTAAAACTTTATTTTCTTTCAGTTCTTACAAGAATCTTCAAACTTTCTACAGTCTTTGAGTCCTTTAAGTTTAGTGATTTTACAACACGTGTTTTTAAGCGCTTAGTAATCAACTCATAATATTTTGCAGTTATTCGGAACAATAGTAAAAGCACAAAAATATTTTACTTCTATGCACCTCTAACACGAAACATTGAGTAGTGCTCTGCTATACAAACCCAAAAAATTGAGAGAGCTGAAAACTTTTTTGATTTTTTTAATGATTTTGAAAGGCTGTTTTTTAAAATTTTTCAAAAACATCTCGACTAATCGAACAACCTTATATTCAAAACTTATTTGAGATTGAAGACGCAAAAATTTGTAATAGGGATTTATTGAGCGTCGTTTCAGGAAGGCAGAGGAAGAAAACACGTCTACTTTTGACCAAATGGTATGTCGACCAATACGTGGAATTGATGCTATGAGTGAACCCTTCTCAAGTCGGCATAGGGGAAACCGAACGCTTAGGATTCTATGAGATTGGACTCGTAATGACTGTTGAGTCAGCCCCACATCCAAAAAGATTCTTGATCTGATCGTTGATCCTAGAGTAACGCCAATAATGAGCTCACGCTCAATATTTCGCTATAACTATATTATGGTAGAACATAGGGATGTACGAAGCGCGTGTATACCTAAAAGGGGGCGGAAACGGCCCTTGCAGAAAGGGGTGAGCATTGAAAGTAGCCGATTTACTGGTTAGCTCTGTTACATTGATTGATTGTAACAAGGATTTAGGTATAATTGTTTAATAAAGATAGGGTTTATTTACAACTGCGTGTTCGGGAGGTAACCTGGACCTGGTGGCTGTATCTGGTAATTGGACAGCGCTGGATAAAGCAGGTAATTGTTAGCATCGACTGGCCTTGGAATCCATGAAATTCGATTCCAGGGACGCACCGATTAGAGATCCGGTGGGAGTGAGGAGTTACAATTAAGTTGCAGCAGAAGCATTCGACATCCATTTTAATGAAATTTTTTTTAGACAATCAGCCATTGCGCAAACATGAGAAATACCACGAGACAAAAATTTTCTAAATTTTTTCTTTTCTTTGAGAGAGTCCACGGGCTGCGAAAAAATTTTTTCAGCTCAAGCAATGCATAGATCAGTTAGCAAATTTAATCAGCTTTAATTTGCATTTTTTTTTTAGATTGGTATGATAACTGGTCGCTGAGATATCAGCCTTCAAACAAAAAATGATCCTTTTGGGTTTGATCATCGATATTTCAGGTACCAATGATCGCACAGCAAATTTGAGGGCGCGTTGAAAACTTGACTAAATTCCCTACAAAACCCTTTCATCATTTTCTGAAAAAAAAACGTTTTTTTTTTTATTTTTAACATCCATTAGAAGTAAGTACAAAAAAATGACTTTTTTGGTTTTTTAGTAAATTAACCGCTACTTCGTAAATATCGCAAAAGAACAAGTTTTGTTCCTTTAATTGTTTTGCAACACTTTGATTAATCCACCCCGAAAAACGGTTTGATAGATCAATTTAAAAATTTGCAGGGTTATTGGGGGTACATTAAGCTTAAAAAGTATCTGGTAACATTATTTTTTTTTATCGATATTTACAAAGTAGCTGTTCCCTGGTAGAAAGTGCCCGACAACCGCCCGAATGTCGACCAGCACCCATTCGGGGAGTAAAAGTAAGGCCCGATCTCATGCACCGGAGAAGGTGACAGACCAGGGACGATTTCGTTGCCCGAACTATCGAAAACCCAGTTAGGAAACTAGTTAGGGAGAATCTTGTTAACCTCATTTGTTATACTCTGTCGGGAGCCTGTTGAGTTTAAAAGTATATATCCCGAATCCATTAATCCGACCGGGCAAAATGTTATGGGCCCGATTACACTGACCCGCTTGGGTGTCCGAAGTGGCTAAATATCTGTATCCCGATAACTTTTTATCTGATCGGGCAACTAATTGGGCAAAATGTTATGGACCCAATTATACCAGCCCGCTTGGGTACCCGAAGTGATGATTCTTGTGGCGACCCGACCCATCTACTCTAAATTAGGTACCCGGAATCACTTCTACTAGGGTTGATTTACTAAAAAACCAAAAAAAGTCATTTTTTTGTACTTACTTCTAATGGATGTTGAAAATAAAAAAAATCGTTTTTTTTCAGAAAACGATGAAAGGGTTTTGTAGGGAATTTAGTCAAGTTTTCAACGCCGCCCTCAAATTTGCTGTGCGATCATTGGTACCTGAAATATCGATGATCAAACTCAAAAGGATCATTTTTCGCTTGAAGTCTGAAATCTCAGCGACCAGTTATCGTACCAATCTTAAAAAAAAATGCAAATTAAAGCTGATTAAATTTGCTAACTGATCTATGCATTGCTTGAGCTGAAAAAATTTTTTCGCAGCCCGTGGACTCTCTCAAAGAAAAGAAAAAATTTAGAAAATTTTTGTCTCGTGGTATTTCTCATGTTTGCGCAATGGCTGATTGTCTAAAAAAAATTCAATTAATATGCGTCGAAACTAGAGATTTCAATCTACAAAATGCTTTTTTTTATTTTTTGATACGATTATTTTTCACGAAGTTACAGCCTTGCACAAATCACTAACAAATTTCTAAAACTTTTCTGTTCCTTTAATTTATGGCATGAGTGTATATATGATGTATTATTCATGAATTCGAAAGAAATTAGTGCATAATTTGACATAATTATGGGAAATTCTATATTTGAGCTTGATAGCCTAAATCCGACCACTGGAGCATTTTTTTAAATTTGATGAAAGTCAATTCTTTGGTTATTTTTAAAAATTTGTATCTCAGTTGCTATATAACTTAAAGAGTCTGTTCCGGCAGCATTCTTTTTTTTTTGTTCACTTTACTTTCAAGAAAAAAATAGACATTTGATCTAAACTAATATTCAGCTTACCTGTGAGCTTCCAACTGAAACCCTAAATTAGCAAAATTTCACCTATTTTCAAAATTCTCTTAAATCTACAGTTTTCCAAATAAACGGTTTTAGATAACAGGTGATATGTTTTGTGTAGAGAAATTCTGTTGATATCTACCCTGATTTCCCTTAATTGCTTCGATTTCGTTATTATGCGGCCATCCGAAGCCGATTCATTTTTCGAAAATCGCTATTTTCAGATAGCAATTAATTTTTTGCTCGGTACTTCGATTTGCTTCAAATTCTTAGGAAAGTTGCTTTGTTATATCCCTAAAAACCCCTGAAGATTTCAACTTTGGCATCGAGCTTGGAATCTGAGTTATAAATTTTCAAATATCCCGAAAATCGCTTTGTTTAAAATAATTTTTCATATATCCAATCAATCATTTATTCGTTTTTAAGTCAGTTATCAATATTTGATTTTAATTTTCTATTTTACAGCTGTTGATGCTTATTCAAGTGGTGTGTCAAGTTAATATTTCGTGTTTAAGAGCCCTACGGTCGTCCCTATATTGTTTGAATTTATGTTGAAGGTAGCGTTGAGGCTATTAATAACCTTACATAATTGTGTTTGCGTTGGGAATGTTAAATAATACTGAAATTTACCATCAATTTAAATTTGACGTTGAATAACTTTTGATAAATTTATCGAAAATTTGTAAGAGGTCTAAAGTTACAAAAAAAATCATCAGTCACTAAAACCATATTTAGTAATTTTCTTGATTTTGTTCAAATTTTCAAGGGTATCAAATAAATGTAAGAAATAGTCAAAACGTTTAGTTTAAGGACGAAAATTGAAGCTTATTAAACAAACATCAAGAAACTTTCTACAGAAATTGTTAATAAATTTTAGTTTTAAAGTTACATAATCTTTAATAGTAAGAAAATGATTTTTTTGAAAAATCGGAAAAATTTCAAACAGCCATAACTTGTAAAGTAACCGACGGAATTAGCCCACCTCCGAATTTGATCAAGATAATCGCCTATTTATTTTGCACGAGTGATATGTTTGGAACCTACTTGACCTATTTATAGGTTATAGCGAAATTCCTTAAAAAATCGACCATAAGGACAAATACAATAGTTAGATTTTGGAAAAATCTACCTGAAAATTTTTTAAGTATATTTTTGAGAAGTTCAAGTTTTTTAAAGTGATTCCGTATGTATTATTTTCTTAATTGTAAATTTTCCATGAAATCTTCTTTCATTTTATTTTTTATTCCTGATTTTCATGCAAATAACTCAGTTTTAAATTACTTTCTGTTTTATTTTTTGTTTCTAGGCTTTTATGACCTCTATACTTCTACTATTCTTTTTAGGTTAAAGTTATCAGCATCATTTAATAATAAGCTCAATATTCCGGACCCATATGAAAATCGTAAAATCTTGAAATTACAGGTAAAAAGATGCAAGACCAATTAAGTTATGTTTATTTAGCTACGGTTTTTACATTGTGTGATTGGTAATTTACCTAAAATGGAAAAATATTTCTCTCTCATGATTGAAAGTTTCAATGAAACCAAAACCATCTTTAAGTGCAGCGATAAAACCTTGACATATTAAACCACTTATACTTTCGTTACCATTTTCCGTCTTTTCTTCGCTTAAATCAATTAGTGATATGTCAACTGCTACTAATTCTTTATTTCTTTTTACCTGACAGATACTGAATTTGACCTAAGAACCAAATAAATTTTATGAATAAACTTTCACACAGTTTTTGCTGTAATGAACCATAATCCAGTGTTTCCTCTATTATTTATATTCTCATAAGGTATATGTCCCAGTACCGGAACAAGACCCAATACCGGAACGATTTAATAATCATTGTATTACATTTAAACTCGTACGCGATGAAATTTAATAAGACTTTCTTTATTTACAAAATAAAATATAAAATAGATTTTCAAATATATGCGAAATATAAAAAACAAAATATTAATTATAGCAATAGTCTCAGATCCATGACTTTTCCATGTCTCTTAATGGGTTTGCTAAGAAATCAGTCATTGGTCTTAAGCTTCTAAAAAATGTATAAAATTATTTTTCAATAATTTTTTTTTTTTAATGTATCTATACACGGAAAAAAATAAATAAAACTGGCTACCATGTCAGATAGTAGTCAGTACCATCTGTAGAAAAAAAAATTGAAATAGCAGTGGGTCCTATCTACACGGAAAAAAATAAATAGAACTGGCTACCATGTCAGATAGTAGTCAGTGCCATCTGTAGAAAAAAAAAATTGAGATAGCAGTGGGTCTTATGTACGTAGTACTGGCTACTCTCTACATTGTACTCAGCACCATGTCGGATGTTGCTCACTACTATCCTACATAGTACACTCTTACATATTGCCCAGTTCTACGTACATAGCAGCCAGTCGTATGTCAGATAGCAAAGGTTACTTTTTAAACATATTACCGATTGCTATCTGCAGATAGCGCCTGCGTCTATGTCAACATATTGCTGGTTACTGTGTATCATAGTAGAGAGTTCTATGTGAGATAGCAATGAGTACTATCTGAGATATTTTTTTCCGTAAGGACTTAAATAATTTTTTTTAGGGATGGCGCTAGTATTTATTATTGACAACGAACAAATAAAATTATTATCATAACTAAATTAATTATGACTTATTCAACTACGTTTACGTATTTAAATACACTAATGGAAAAAATTAAAGGATCGAAAAAAAATTTCAAATTTTTGGGCGATTTTCAACAGGCCCTAACTTTGAGAGAAATGGTCGTACAAGAAATAAAAAAAAAAGGAAATTGTAGCTCCAAGTGTCTACTTTTTGGATTAGAACTTAAAAATTTTTTAGCGTTAGCAGTTTTTGAGTAATCTTAGAAAAACCAGCGACAAAAAAATTTTCAAATTTTTTTAATTTTTTTTTTTTGGTCTCCGGGCGTGGAAAAAATTATTTTTGCTTAACCACTATGAGGGTCGGATAACTTCATTATTCAGCTTTAATTTCTTTTTTTATGGACCTTGATACGTCCACTTCTCGCCGAGATATCGGTCTTCAAATGGAAAAGGATCCTTTTGTCTTTGATTATCGATATCTCAGAAACCAATGATCGCACAGAAAGTTAATGGTGGGTTTTAAAAACTTGAATAAATTCCCTTCAACGATTAGCCATTGCTTTTTCGAAAAAAAATTTTTTTCCTATCGTCACATGAATTTAAAAATGCCACAAAAAAAGGGCTTTTTGTGGTTTTTTGGAAAATTAAGCGCTGAAACGAAAATATTGTGGAAATCGATAATGTTGACTGTGCATTAGGGTGCTCCGTTTGAAATGAAGATTTATTTTTTTTCGTTCCCCATCAAAAATCTTGTTCTACATGTAAAAATAAAAATTCAGTGAAATTTTGAGCTCTTAATAACAATTTTAAGAACTGGAACAACGTCGTTGAAATTTTCCCATGCTAAAAGCATGTAAATTTTGATTCTTTTCTTTTTATCGAATAAAACTCAGCCCCATATTGACGTATCTTATCGGTTCAAAGTTTTCTTGGAAGAGAATTGTATGCTTTTTGAAAAAGCCTGTATGTGCTTAGCAGTACCTTCAACTACAGCCCTCGTGGAAGCCTTGGAAGTCTAATTTCCTACGAAATTAATGGTTTTTTGTTGTTAACTTGTAAACGGTTGACTTTTGGGAAAAAAAGTACACAACATTATTTTGTAGGAAATTTAGTCTTCTACAAAAAAGTTCTCATACGTCAAATCTCTAAAATCAATATTTAAAAAGATATATGAACTTTAACTAAGTAAAATTCGAAATTTTAGCTAAATGTCAAGATTAACGGTTTTATAATTCAAAACCATTATATAAAACATGTTTTTTTGAACATAATTCATCTGTTAGGTCTCAAGGACATCGAAAATTCGAACGAGATTCTTCAAAACTGTGTTTTAATCATTTAATTTTTGAAAAGAATTGCAAATGAAGTTGGTACTTAAGAACAATTTCGATGAATAATTACGGGCATTTTATATTTTATATAAATATGTATTAATTGATACTTGCCATAAGTTAATAACTGAATATATTGTATAGTATTAAACATTGACATTTAGCTAAAATTTCGAATTTTACTTAGTTAAAGTTCATATATCTTTTTAAATATTGATTTTAGAGATTTGACGTATGAGAACTTTTTTGTAGAAGACTATATTTCCTACAAAAAATGTTGTGTACTTTTTTTCCCAAAAGTCAACCGTTTACAAGTTAACAACAAAAAACCATTAATTTCGTAGGAAATTAGACTTCCAAGGCTTCCACGAGGGCTGTAGTTGAAGGTACTGCTAAGCACATACAGGCTTTTTCAAAGAGCATACAATTCTCTTCCAAGAAAACTTTGAACCGATAAGATACGTCAATATGGGGCTGAGTTTTATTCGATAAAAAGAAAAGAATCAAAATTTACATGCTTTAAGCATGGGAAAATTTCAACGACGTTGTTCCAGTTCTTAAAACTGTTATTAAGAGCTCAAAATTTCACTGAATTTTTATTTTTACATGTAGAATAAGATTTTTGATGGGGAACGAAAAAAAATAAATCTTCGTTTCAAACGGAGCACCCTACTGTGCATTTTACAGTTCAATATGTCCACAAAAACCCTGCAGGGAGCCAGATTAATCCAACCAGCCGTTTTTTTGTTTCACGCGATCAAATTTTTGAAAAAATTAAAGGATCACGTTTTTTGCTCTGAAAAGCTCATAATCTTTAACAAGATGAAAACAAACATTTTTTCTGAGCTTTGTCTACAATTTTATTGCAGACAGCGCTTAAATTTCCAAAAAAGAAAAAACTTTTTTTTCGAAACAAAATTTTCAAAAAAGAAATTTTTTCAAAAAAATTTTTTTTTGGAATAACTTCAGGAAATTTACAAAACCAACACCCAATAATTTTTAACACGTTTGCGTCGCTGCATTCCGTGATTTTACTGATCTCTCAGTCATTAAATTCAAAAAAAATTTTTTTTTTTGAAAATTTTGTTTCGAAAAAAAAGTTTTTTCTCTTTTGGAAATTTAAGCGCTGTCTGCAATAAAATTGTGGACAAAGCTCAGAAAAAATGTTTGTTTTCATCTTGTTAAAGATTATGAGCTTTTCAGAGCAAAAAACGTGATCCTTTAATTTTTTCAAAAATTTGATCGCGTGAAACAAAAAAACGGCTGGTTGGATTAATCTGGCTCTCTGCAGGGTTTTTGTGGACATATTGAACTGTAAAATGCACAGTCAACATTATCGATTTCCACAATATTTTCGTTTCAGCGCTTAATTTTCCAAAAAACCACAAAAAGCCCTTTTTTTGTGGCATTTTTAAATTCATGTGACGATAGGAAAAAAATTTTTTTTCGAAAAAGCAATGGCTAATCGTTGAAGGGAATTTATTCAAGTTTTTAAAACCCACCATTAACTTTCTGTGCGATCATTGGTTTCTGAGATATCGATAATCAAAGACAAAAGGATCCTTTTCCATTTGAAGACCGATATCTCGGCGAGAAGTGGACGTATCAAGGTCCATAAAAAAAGAAATTAAAGCTGAATAATGAAGTTATCCGACCCTCATAGTGGTTAAGCAAAAATAATTTTTTCCACGCCCGGAGACCAAAAAAAAAAAATTTAAAAAATTTGAAAATTTTTTTGTCGCTGGTTTTTCTAAGATTACTCAAAAACTGCTAACGCTAAAAAATTTTTAAGTTCTAATCCAAAAAGTAGACACTTGGAGCTACAATTTCCTTTTTTTTTTATTTCTTGTACGACCATTTCTCTCAAAGTTAGGGCCTGTTGAAAATCGCCCAAAAATTTGAAATTTTTTTTCGATCCTTTAATTTTTTCCATTAGTGTATTTAAATACGTAAACGTAGTTGAATAAGTCATAATTAATTTAGTTATGATAATAATTTTATTTGTTCGTTGTCAATAATAAATACTAGCGTCATCCCTAAAAAAAATTATTTAAGTCCTTACGGAAAAAAATATCTCAGATAGTACTCATTGCTATCTCACATAGAACTCTCTACTATGATACACAGTAACCAGCAATATGTTGACATAGACGCAGGCGCTATCTGCAGATAGCAATCGGTAATATGTTTAAAAAGTAACCTTTGCTATCTGACATACGACTGGCTGCTATGTACGTAGAACTGGGCAATATGTAAGAGTGTACTATGTAGGATAGTAGTGAGCAACATCCGACATGGTGCTGAGTACAATGTAGAGAGTAGCCAGTACTACGTACATAAGACCCACTGCTATCTCAATTTTTTTTTTCTACAGATGGCACTGACTACTATCTGACATGGTAGCCAGTTCTATTTATTTTTTTCCGTGTAGATAGGACCCACTGCTATTTCAATTTTTTTTTCTACAGATGGTACTGACTACTATCTGACATGGTAGCCAGTTCTATTTATTTTTTTCCGTGTAGATAGGACCCACTGCTATTTCAATTTTTTTTTCTACAGATGGCACTGACTACTATCTGACATGGTAGCCAGTTTTATTTATTTTTTTCCGTGTAATAACATTAGATTCAAGAAAACATTGACAATATGGAAAAAAATTGTATCATCACATTCATTATAGCCCTGGCGTATCCTAATTATTAGGGTTGTACATCTAAACCGGCTTAACCGCTTAAAAAAGTTAACCAGGTTAATTAGCTGGCTAACTCATCAGTTTAGCTAATTTAACCGGTTAACTTCATTAGCTTGGCTAAGCAGCCAAAGGCTCAACCGGTTAACTCAAATTAGCTAGACTAATTAGCTGAGGGTTTAACCGGTTAAATGGTTAATTTTTTTTTTCATCTATTCGCTACCTTATCTTAAAAAAGATATATGAAACATCATATTTATTCAATTTTAGATCGAAAAAGCTATAACAAAAAATTTATACTATTAGTTAAAAAAAAATTCAATTCAATTTTGAAAATTATTTAATTAAAAGTATATATCGCGTTACTTATACCAAAAGGGCGTATAAAAAATTTTTTTTTTCTATTCAATTTGGGAACGTTTTTTTCATTTAATTTAATGTTTTTCTCCAATTGATCGAGTTGAAAAGTCATTCATTTTACTGTACTCTTGATTTTTTTTTTCGCTAAAAATGAATAATAATTGAAAAGAATAAAAATTATATGCCCGTTTGGCTTTCCAATTTTGTTTTCGTTTTTTTCTAGATAGTTTTTTGTTGTAACATTCCCAAATTCATCCGAACAAAGAAGATTTTTCAATACGCCTTTTTAGTTTTACATAGCCAAAAAGGCGTATTTTTTGAGATACGCCCTTTTGGCATTAGTAACGCGATATGTTTTTAAGTAAATAATTTGAAAAATTGTAGTGAATTTTCTTTGAACTAATAGTATAAATTTTTTGTTATAGCTTTTTCGGTCTATAATTAAATAAATATGATATTTCATATATACTTTTTAAGATAAGGTAGCGAATAGATAAAAAAAAAATTACCCATTCAACCGGTTAATCCCTCAGCTAATTAGCCTAGCTAATTTGAGTTAACCGGTTAAGCCTTTGGCTGCTTAGCCAAGCTAATGAAGTTAACCAGTTAAATTAGCTAAGCTGACGAGCTAGCCAGCTAATTAACCTGGTTAACTTTTTTAAGCGGTTAAGCCGGTTTTGTTGTAAAGCCCTACTAATTATCGTTAATTACCGTAGTGTACCTCATTCTGTCGTAATTTACGATAATATACGGTATTTCTACGGCAAATTTGAAATTTTACGATATTTTACCGTAATCATCATATGATTTTTTATTTTTTACAATTTAATAGTGCAATAACTTCACTTAACGGTAAAGTACCGCAGGCTTGCCGCAATTTTACGATAAATTGCCCTATTTTATCGCAAATTTGTGGTCAAAATATCGTACTTTTGCCGTAAAATGCCGGTTTTTTACCACAAAACACAGTATTGTACCGTAAAATACCGCAATTCTTCCAAATACCGTAAATTACCGTAATTTGGATCCGCCAGGGCTGTTCGTCTATCTGAACACCCAGTTTGGTGGGTGACCCAAATGAACCCGTGCGTAGTACCAGAAGTGCCAGTCATGTTAATGTTATTGGTAGATATTAACCCTTCAGAACTTACGTCTCCCGTACCACAGCCATTGCTATCGTGATGAAAGAAAATCTCACGTCTACTGCCCAAGTGCCAAGAGCGAAATTTAAAAAATAATTAAATAATTTTAGGTTCTATATCAAGTAAAGTACACTATCAAATATTATTTATTTGAATACTAAGAATTAAATAGTAATTCTTTATAAATTATTTTTCGTAAATATTCTTTATAAATTATTACATTTTTTATTTTATTTAAAATACTGGTATACTGGTACTCAGGTACACTTGTAAACAACTTTTAGAATGCTGTTTATTTGTATATCTATATACATTCAAAATGGCGGCTAGAAACGACGGAGACAGCCGAAATGAAACGAAGTCATACGAACAGCAATTTTTTTGTGCCTGATTTAACTCACGCGATGAGAGAAACTCTCACAGTTAATAAACAAATAATTCATTTTCTTCATTTTTCAAGTTTAAAAAATTTTGATTTTTTTAGTATCATTTAGAGCATTAAATTTTAGAAAGGAAAAAAAAATTTCAGGACGTCATTCCATTTGAATTTAGAAAGAAAAAAAAGTTTTAAAAAAAGTGTGAAAGAATCTCTCTACACGATAGTTCTGGAAGTTTAACGGTGTGTTTTATTGACTGGCTAAATCAAGACCATTATTAATTATTATTTGAAACATAATATTTTATGCAGTAAGTATGATTGTTATAAAAAATGTAATAAATATAAATAAACTCTGGTTTAAATAATAAATAGTAGTTTATCTATCAAGTGCGATCGTGTTTAACCCTCCAGCACTCTCGCTATGAGATTTTCTCTCACGCTCATATGTTATATAAATTTTCTTAAAAATTTCAATTGTAATGAATGCTTGATATTTTTTCTATCTCTCTAAAATTCAGTGCTCTAATAGATTACAACACTATTATTCAATTATTCTTGTATAATATTTTTAAAAAAAATATTTATTGTTGCTTTGTGAGATTTTTTCTCATCACTAGAGTAAGATAAGGTGTAAAAATTTCGGAATCGAGTATGGTCGGCTCGATTCGGATGTTTTCGTGGACAGTTTATTTATGGACGAGGTGTATACAAAAAAACTGTCATTCTAACCTTAATTTCTAATCTATCAGCGTGTAAAAATAAATTACAGAGTTTAAAAATTAATATTTCAATGTTAATCAATAATTATTTATATCAGTAATTGGTCATAGTCCAAGATTATTTGTTGTTTTTAAATTTAAAACATGTGATGTATTAGTCATTTAGATTGCAAAGTTTAAACATAAGTTTATGATTATCAGGACTAATCTGATATAAGTAGATGTATGAAAAATATTTTTCATAGGCGTAGTGTCGTTTATTTATTAAAAAAAAAAAATAAGTAAATAATTGCTCGAAATGTTAAAAAATTATTCGTATTTGAATATGAAAATCGAATTAAAATTACGTTTCATATGGAAGTTATTGTTATGTTCTTTAATATATTTATTATTTTAATATTTTAAAAATATTTTTCATTATTAAGAATCATGATTGCCTATAATTTAGTCTAAAAATAAGTTAATTTGTTTGACAATCAAAATCTTTTAGATTTGAAAATATTTAAAATAAAGTAGATCCACGCACGCGCGCGCATACGCGCGCTTGCGCAGAACATGTGAGAATTTTTCTCATCGCGAGAGCAATGATGGTGGCGCGTTTCACGAGAATGCTGGGCGAAGGCGAGGGTACCAACTCACGAGCGTTTCAGACTCGATTGTACTAGATAAATACATTCGTTTTTGTGACAGATATTTGAAATTTACTACATTTAACTACTACAAATAGCAGGTTATAAATCAGCGTTTATTTATTTGGTAAGATTGTTTTGAGTATTTGTTGAAAATTAGAGAGAAGTCGGTAAGTGGACGAATTAAAATGATGATAAATTTTGTCACAAGATGGCTCGTTAAGTTACTTCGATATTTTTTAGTCGTTTGCTATCGCACATGTAACCAAAAAATATTTTTTGATCCGATGATGACGTCACTATTAGAACGATTAGGTATCTTTTTTACCAGCTGTATCTTATCTAATATTTTTAGCTGCCGGCTATAGGCGCTAAATGTCGTAGATTTCAAGTGTCTGTCACAAAAAGTAAATTTTTGTTTAATATTTTTTTTTAAATTATTTCATCAAGTATAACCTCAAATTATTTATGTTGTTTCTATCCGTCAGTTTAAAATATTTATATTTTAATAAATAAGTAATTGTTAATACTGTATTTTCACTGTACTTGAATACACTTCATTACGCATCTAAATTAATTTGTTAATTTTTAGAGATTCGACGGAAATGCCGAGAAAGAAATTATCGTGTTTTTGATAATTATTTTTAAAAGTTATTTTATATTTAATATCAATTAATAAAAGAAATCTACCTTTTTAAAACTTTTTGAATTAATTAACTTAATAAATAATTCATTTACTGTTCCGGTATTGGGTCTTTCGGGTGTCGTAGAAAACGTTATTATACATATCTTTAATTTAAGCAAAATCAATTGATTTGATTATTCTCAAATAAGATAATGTCTATTTTATATGATATAATAAATAAAATTTTTTATAATCTATTCAAATATTTTTAAAACGATAAATTTCAGTCATATACCCTTCGTCGTACTGGTATTGGGACATTTATCTAAGCTCAAGGAACTAAAATAAAATATTACAATTACCCGTCGAAAGTGTAGAACACACTGATCTTAAAATCATGAGATATT
Source organism: Microplitis mediator (assembly GCF_029852145.1). Classification (NCBI taxonomy): domain Eukaryota; kingdom Metazoa; phylum Arthropoda; class Insecta; order Hymenoptera; family Braconidae; genus Microplitis; species Microplitis mediator. Next base: position 13,324,830 of record NC_079969.1, on the reverse strand, counting down.
AAAATGTATAAAAGATAAAGGCTATTGATTAAGTAATTTTTACATTTTGTTACCTTATCACCCAACTTTGGAATAACTTTGCTATCACAATCTTTTGTGAAGAAAATAATATTCTTCTGTTGTCCATCTTTTGTATAACCAATCAGCCCAGGATCAATACCAGAGATATCTTGAATAACAGTTCCTAATAAGTCACTTTCAGTAACAGTTTCAAACTGAACAGTGCCAGAAGGTAAATGTTTGAGTCGAATCGCACTTTGACGTGTATTTGCAAAAAAAGTCGGAGGATCCTATACGTTAATTAACTTTGTAGTTATTTAAATGGCTTTTAAGAATAAACATTACACGGAAAACACAATAGAGTAGTGGCAATTCTCTGGGATAGTACTGAGTACTTTCTGTAAAAAAAAATTTCAGAAAGTACTGTATGCTATCTAGATTGTATCCACTACTCTCTGGATAGTACTGAGTACTATCCCAGACAGTAACCAATAACATCTCGTATAGTGCGCTCTTGGATAGTAGTCAGTGGCATTTGTAAAGTAATAAGTACTCTGCCAGAAAGTATAGGCGCATTTCCAAGATATTACAAAATACTATCTGCAGATAACACGTATGTTGATCTGTAGATGTCAGCGGTTACTGCGCCAGACAAAACTATCTGAGGTCGTAACCAGTACTTTCTGAAATAGTTTTAGGAACATCCAAGACAGTAAAAGTGGATTCGTTAGTTTCGTTAACGTTTTTAACCTCATTATTTAATGCGATTGATAATAACAGTGATATGATAATTTTCGTTTTTTATAATAAATGTAGTAATAAACTTAAAAATTTCTCTTCCTACTTGTATGCTCAATTTGAATCCAATGTACTTTTTTGTTAATAATTTCACTAATCACAAGTATTCTAATTTAAATAAAGAAATTATCAGGTTTAGAATTTTTCTTCGTCGAAAAGAAAATTTAAAGGTCGAAACCGAAAAAAAAAAAATAGCTGAGTAAATCTTTGAAAATTAAAACAATGAAGAGTTATTTGCGTTATAAAAAATATCATTAATGAATGAATTCACTTAGTTAATTTATTATTATTTTTATATGAGATTCAACGTCAAACAAAAATTTTATGACACAATTGGTTTTTAATAGAATATAACTATTATTATCTACTACTACTTCATTCCCTAAATAAAAGTTAATTAATTTTTTTTTGTTAGCTTAATCTGATTAAATAATAAGGTTAAGAATGGTAACGAAACTAACAAATTCACTTTTACTGTCTCTGATGTTCCTCAAAACTATTTCAGAAAGTCCTGGTTACTATCTCAGATAGTATACAGTCCTGTCTTGCGCAGTAACCGCTGACATCTACAGATCAACACACGTGCTATCTGCAGATAGTATCTTGTAATATCTTGGAAATGCGTCTATACTTTCTGGCAGAGTACTCATTACTTTACAAATGCCACTGACTATTATCCAAGAGCGTGCTACACGAGATGTCATTGGTTACTGTCTGGGATAGTACTCAATACTATCCAGAGAGTAGTGGATATAGTCTAGATAGCATACAGTACTTTCTGAATTTTTTTTTTTTACAGAAAGTACTCAGTACTATTCCAGAGAGCTGCCACTACTATATTGTTTTTTCCGTGTAGGGTGCTCCGTTTGAAATGGACATTTTTTGTGTTTCGTTCCCCATTGACAATCTCGTTTTACATTTTAAATAAAAATTGAGTCCAATTCTGAGCTTTTAAAATAAATTTTAAGAACTTGACCAACGTCGTTGAAGTCTTTCCATGTTAAAAGCATGTAAATCTAGATTTTTTTCTTTTTATTGAATAAAACTCAGCCCCATATTAACGCATCTTGTTAGTTCAAAGTTCAATTTGAAGAGAACTGTATGCTCTTTGAAAACTCCTGTACGTGCTTAGCGGTTTCTTTAACTATAGTTCACGTGTAAGCCTTGAATATTTAATTTCTTATGATATCGGTGATTTTTTGCTATTAACTTGTAAACGGTTGACTTATTTGAGAGAAAAAAGTATATTATTTTTTGTAGTAAATTTAATCTTCTACAAAAAAACTCATATAATTCGAATCTCTAAAATTGATATTTAACGAGATACGTGAACTTAAAGTCATTTAAAGTAAAAAATTTTAGCGAAATGTCAAGATTAACGGTTTTATAATTGAATAATATTTATATTAATAATGTTTTTTTGACTCAATTCTTTTGTTACGTTCCGAAAAACTTAAAAATTCGAATGGAACTTTTTGTATTCAACAGAAAGAAAAAAATCGAGATTGTCATGCTGTTAGCATGGAATAACTTCAACGACGTCATTCCAGTTCTTAAAATTGATATTAAGAGCTTACAATTGGACTGAATTTGCAATTTAACGTAAAACCAGATTTCCAATAGGGACCAAAAAAAAAGAAATGTTCATTTTAAACGGAGCGCCCTACTAAATGTATTCAAATAACATCAAGTAAATACTTGTATCACAGTGAATTCCACTTCATCGCCTACAGCTATTTCTCTATCGATATCAAGGACTTCATTAAAATGGAAAAATAGTCTTGCATCTCGATCAACACAACGAATAAATCCAAAACCGTCTTTTAATGCCGCAATTATACCTTGTTCTCGTCTTTCACCAGATACTGTAAAAGACTCTGGTAGTAATGATATTTCTGTAGCTCTTTTTAATTGATCTCTAGTGTCGGTTGCAATTAGAAATTGAACCCAATCACCATGCCTGTGAAAAAAAAATAAATATTTTACAGAATAAAAGTCTACTGAGAATAAAAGTAAAGTAGATTAAATTATAACTCTTAAAATCTATACTTAAGAGTAAAATCCCCCTTTTGATCTTTATCACCAAACGGAATTTCTTCTTCAGAATAATCGGCAGCTCTGTAGCGAATACGTCCTGGTAATGGATCGTTTTGATGGCGGGCAGCGTTTCCTCTTTCTAACGTTTTTAATACTTGACCTTTAATTATTTCGTTACTAATTTCTTCAAAGATAATAGAACCCGGAGGTAATTTACTAATATTACACGCTACTTCTTTTCCCTACAAAGAATTCAATTCGATAAAATAAAAAAATGTTGATTTTTATGGTGTGATAAACTTTAATATCTAAGATTTTTTGTTTTTATAAGAACATATTATTACATTACGCGTTTGAATAATAAATTCAACATCGTCTCCAAGTTTCAATTCTTCTTTTAATGATTTAGCTTCACTAAAATGAAAAAATATTTCTTTGACTACATCCGCACGTTCAATAAATCCAAAACTTTCTTTCATTGTACATATTACACCACGATAACGAACTGGGTGTGCAGGATTTTCAAGTCTAACGTGACAAGCACCTAAATTTCCTCTGAAAGAAACAATATGATAATTGTCATGTCATATTATCGATATGAACGTATGTACACGGAAGAAAACGCAGCTCAAAATTAGTTAATAATTACTAATTAATTATTCAAACCAAAAATTACTATTAGCGAAAAATTCCATTTCTTCGTTAATTCTTACAATCGGCATTGTAAATTGTACGATTTGTAAAAATTAAACTACAGATAAGTAATAATTGAATAGAGAATTGTGAAAATCAATAATTGTTTTACAACGATCATTCTGTAAATAACAATATTCAAAAATCTCTTTGATAATACTAAAATTTTGAGTTGACAACATTTGTGAGAGTATAACTTGAATATAACAATACATTTAAAATAAATTACTATAAAACTTATTATTATTTTCAACCATTCTATAAAATCCAGCAAATAAAATAGAAAATATTGGTATAGAGTAGATGGTGTAAGATTATAAATTTTACTTCATAACATTTTAGAACTATTACTGAAAAAATTGTAAAAAGAACTCAAGTATTCTAAAAATTATAATATCAAATAAAATTTTGTTGAGGTATTGCAATTTTTAAAACATCGATAATGTGAATTGCTACTTGACGGGTAAAAATTACTATTTGTCATTGTAACTTTTAAGATGTGAGATATACACATAAAAAATTGTGTAGTTGAATTTACTACAGTCTGAGATACATATACGACACTGACGAGTAATATATAGAATCACTACACATTTAGTAATGATTACTAGCCTATTGTGGTGCACAAATTGTAGTAACATCTACTACCGTCGTTGGTTAAAACGACTCCTTGATAGATAATAGTTGTGGTTCTTATTACTCACATCATAGTTTTAAATTTTTTATCCTCAATTTGTTTATAAATATATACACGGAAAGAATTTTTTAATGAAAATTACCCTGCAATTTCAAGGAATCCTGGGCCTGTATATATATATATATATATATATATATATATATATGTGTGTGTGTGTTTGTGTAAACCTCTCATATCTTTTTGATGAATGAACCGATTTAGATGGTTCTTGCGGCATTCGAAAGATATCTTCTGAACTTAGATTTTCAAAAAAATTTCAGACCATTTAGTCAAATAAACTCGGAGATATTTGAGAAATACGAAAAAAAAAAATTTTTTTTTTCGTTTTTTTTTAATATTGTGAAAACTGTTGGATCGATCGATTCCAAAATCTAATCAGCTCTAGAACTCGATAAAAGCTTTCGATTGCCACCAAGAACGTCTCAATCAGATAATCCGTTTAAAAGATATCGTCGACGAAAGAAACAGTAGGAAACGGTTTTTTGAAAATATCGTCGAAACGACCAAACCAATCATTTCCAAAATTTCATCAGCTCTAGACCTCAATAAAACGCGTCGATTGCCACCTCAACCGTCTCAATCGGATAATCCGTTCAAGAGATGTCGTCGACGAAAGAATGGAAAAAAATCGTTTTTTTCCGTTTTTCGTGGATATTTCGGAAACTATCAAATCGTTCAATTCCAAAATCTGATCAGCTCTAGAACTTGATGTAAGCAATCTATTGCCACCTCAACCATCCCAATCGGATAATCCGTTCGAGAGATATCGTCGACGAAAGCATAGAAAAAAATCGTTTTTTTTTTCATTTTTCGTGATTATTTCGGAAACTATCAAATCGATCAATTCCAAAATCTAATCAGCTCTAGAACTCGATAAAAGCATTCGATTGCCACCTCAACCGTCTCAATCGGATTATCCGTTCGAGAGATATCGTCGACGGAATAATAATTGTAAAATCTATATCTGCTTTTTCCATTGAATAACATCATAATTACTGAACATAATCACTTAAAACTAATATTTTCTTCTTTATATAAGTCATTAAAAGTGGTTGCTCAAAAATCGTCATGTTCGTTGGTATCACGATATATTTACACGACGTAGATACAACGTATCACGTAAATACTCATTTTTGAGCTAATTATTGACCATAATTGTAAATAAATATATAAATAACGCTCATTCATTGATTATTTTGGATTCTAAATTTTTAAACTTTCATATAAACCGTAACCCTTTTGAGCTTGAAAAGCTCATAAAAAAGGAAAACAAAGGTATTGTCGAGCTCGAAGAGCTCGAAAATGTATTTATACTAATGTTTTCGAACTCTTAGAGCTCGAAAACAGCGGGAAGTTTAGGGGCTGGCCTGCAGGGCCAACCGATGCCCAGATTTTTTTATTTAACTTTGAGTACTTTTAACTCGTTATCAAATCAATAGATCGAATTGACTGATACATATTTTTGTAGGAAATTGAACGCTATACAAAAAATGTCTCTTATCATTTTTCGATCAATCCATCTGTTCTAAAGTTATTCGAGCTCGAAGTCAAGTTATAGTAAATTTCGAGATCTTTTTACTTTTCCGGCATAACTATCATACTTATCATAAAATGTTGTAGGGTCTTTTTTGTTGACAATTATATTCTCTACAAATTATTATCAGTAAAATTTTTTCAAATTCCGCATTGTTTTCTAGTTATTTTCATTTTAATTCCAAGCTCTTAAAAAAGTAGTGTTCTGATCGATTTCAAGAGCTCGACATTGAAATGAAAATAACTAGAAAACAATGCAGAATTTGAAAAAACTTTACTGATAATAATTTGTAGAGAATAAAATTGTCAACAAAAAAGACCCTACAACATTGTATGATAAGTCTGATAGTTTTGCCGGAAAAGTAAAAAGATCTCGAAATGTACTATAACTTGAATTCGAGCTCTAATAACTTTAGAACAGATGGATTGATCGAAAAATGATAAGAGACCTTTTTTGTAGAGCGTTCAATTTCCTACAAAAATATGTATTGGTCAATTCGATCTATTGATTTGTTCACGAGCTAAAAATACTCAAAGTTAAAAAAAAATGTCCCGTGTTATTCAAATGGGAAACCGAGTTTTTTGATGAGCCAAGCCTCTATTGGACTTAGACCCTTTAGCCCAGCGGCATAATTTTTTATTTTCTATTTACTACTAGATTTTCTGATATAACAATAAAAAAAAAAATATAGCCTTAAAATGACACACCCTAATGTATATGTGTGACCGGTCTATAACTTTTTAACGAATGTACAGATTCGGATGGTTAAGGCAGCAATCGAAAGAGCTTGTTAGCCATTTACTTTTCTGAAGATTTTAGATCATTTGATCAAGTAGACTCGATAATGTTGGAGAATTACGAAAAAAAAAAAAATCTGTCTATCGGTTGACCCTGCGGGCCAGCCCCAAAACTTCCCGCTGTTTTTGAGCTCGAAAACATTATTGTGAATACATTTTCGAGCTCTTCGAGCTCGCAAATACTTTTGTATGCCATTGTTTTGTAATAAACCATTTTTTAGCATTTCTTTCTCCCACGATATCTCGCGAACGAATTAACCGATTTTGATGGTTGAGGCGGCAATCGACGTGTTTTGTCAAGTTCTGAAGCTAATCAAATTTTGGATTCGATTTATCGAGTCGTTTTCGAGGTATTTCAGAAAAAATAAAATTTTTTTTTTTTTTTAATTCTTTCGACAACGGTTTCTCTTGAACGAATGAACCGATTTTGATGGTTGAGGTGGCATTCGACGCAGCTTATAAAGCTCTAGAGCCCAGTCCATTTTGGAATCAATCCATGGAGCACATTAAAAATTATCCGAAAAAAACATTTTTGCGAAAATTTTATTTTTGGAATATCTCTGAACGAGCCCTACCGATCAAGCTCATTTTTCTCTCGGCTTCAAGATATTGACAATCCGCATCGAATGACACCTTAAAGTTCAAAATCGGTTCATCCGTTCAAAAGATACAGGTATTTACATACGTACATACATACACTCGGACATCATCTTGAAATTAGTCAGAATAGCTTCCTAGGACCTCGAAACGTCGACATCTGATGGAAATTCGATTTTCGTAAATCGGACCGAAACCAATAACTTCCCGAATTTTTGGAAATTTACAATTTTCTTAGCGGGAAGTTAAATTTTTTTTTTTAGTTTTTTTATTGATTTCTTAGAAACGACTTATACGATCAACTTCAAAATCTTATCAGCTCTAGAACTCAATAGAATACGTCGATTGCCGCCTCAACCATCAAAATCGGTTGATTCGTTCGTGAGATATCGTGGGAGAAAGAAATGCTAAAAAACGGTTTTTTCGAAAACAATGGTATACAAAAGTATTTTCGAGCTCGAAGAGCTCGGCAATGTATCTACAACAATGTTTTCTAGCTCCTTGAGCTCAAGGAGCTCGAAAATAGCGGGAAGTTTTGGGGCTGGCCCGCAGGGTCACCCGATAGACAGATTTCTTTTTTTATTCTTTTTCTAAATATTTATTTTAAGTAATATTCTAAGGCAATAAGATGGTTTTTAGATTTTTTATAGAAATTTCAGCCTATTAATTGTAAATTTTATTGTAATTCAATATAAATTTTATAAATTGAATAATCAACTTTATATCATAACCTACGAGTAAAAATTGAATTAGAGAGAGTTTATTAAGACAGCCACTAGGGGTAATTTTTATTCATAATTGTGAGTAAAAATTAATCTGATTGATTTTTACTCAATAAAGGAGTAAAATTTCTTAATTCAAAAGTAAAAAAGTCATAATGGCCCAAGATTACTCGATTTAGAGTAATTTTTAGAATAAACGGCATAGCAATATTCATACAAAAATTCTTTCCGTGTAGTATATCTCATGTGTATATATTATATGCATATATACATCATTGGAACGAAAAAATGTATTATTACACACAAGGAGACAATTTTGACAATCTGGATTGGTAAAAACTCAATAGCAGTCTCAGTGAGTTTTATTTTAAAATAGATTTTTTAGTAAATCAAATAATAAAATTTATTGAATGGTTCTTTTTTTGTACTGTAATACTTAAAGTAATTTTACGTATGATTTAGCAATTAATAAAATTAAGCGATTATAATTTATACCTATTTGAAGGAAAATTTCTGTATTCTTGGACCGTTTCAAGTTTGCTTCGGTTAAATAGTAATTTTTATTTAAAAAATAATAAATATTATCAAATTTTTTTTTCTCCGTGCATTGAATAACAAAATTTAAAAAATACCTTTGATTAGTTGCAATTTGAAAGGATACTTTATCGCCAGCTCGCAAAGTAACATTGCCTTCGACATCATCTTTGGTATATGGCAAAAAAAAACATTCACCACGATTCTCATAGCTGATACGGCCTTGAGAGTCACCATTGGCTTGAAGTTCCGTAGTTACATTACCAGTCACTCTCTCTTCACTCAATACCTATTATTAATAATCAACATAGATTGCATATAATGATTGTTTGTTTACGATTAATGTTTTTATTAATGAAAAATTATTCGTTGTCATTGGGGATTGATCATGGATCTGTTTGCATATCAGTCAAAGCATTTACCACTCTGCTGATACACGGACTCATTATAGTAATGAATATTTAGATGGGATTTAGAATTATCACGGGAATATTAATAATCTTAACAATACGAACAGGAGTATCATCGCGTTTGTTTCATCATATTTAAGAAAGTAAATATATAGATTTAACGACGATACTATAGGATTAGATTGAAACAATTACTACCTAAGTCTACCTAAGCCAAAAAAAATAATCGTCTAAATGTCGATAAAATAAATACGAGTATTTTTTTCAATTCTAAAATAAAATTTTGTTTTCAAAGTTAAGAATTTTTAATTTAAAAAATATTACAATAATTTATTATTATACAGCGAAATTAAATTATATTAATCAATAACTAGGGTTTTATGTAGAACTGAAAAGGAGCTTAGCATCTCTCGGGTATCCCATGACACACACGTCTTTTTTTTTCTTTTTTTTCTATAAAAATTACAAAAAGTTCAAAACAAGTTCCACTCGAAGTTCTAATCTGTCTTAAGTTTGGAAGCTCCACATGTTGAATCTTTTTGGAACGAATTTTTTTGCACGGGATTTTTTTGACAAAATCAAATTTTTTTCTAAGTATTGAGCTAGTAAATAAAGTATTTGGAAAAAGTAATTATTTTAATTGATTGAAGAAAATAATTGCTTGGCACTATTTAAGTAACTAAAATACTTAAATCGAGTATTTTTTTCTTTTAGTATGCATGATATTTAAATAAATAATATAAATGTATCTTACTACTTCAGGCGCAATTTTGTTGACAGTGCTAGCGATTGGCTTGCCAGTTCTCCTGTCATAAGTCATTTCAAATTCAACCGGATCACCTATTTTGAGATGTTCTATTGTACCACTAAACTGGCTAAAGTGAAAAAATAATCTCGCTTGCCGTTCACAACACTGTATAAATCCATACGAATGCTAAAAATAATAAGTAAAATATTAGTTTTTTTTAAATATAATGATAACATATGATCTCTACTTACCAATAATTTCTCAATAATTCCGGCCTCTCGTGGACCAGATTGGTCTTGATATATTGAATTATTAGTAGTTGACTCAGTCGTGTAGTTAATACCAATATCCATACTTGACAGAGTACGATCAGAAAATCGAGTAGCGTCATTATGTGACGTAATAACATTATTAGAACAAGTGCTATATGAAGACGAATTTTTTCCACATTCATCCGGGGATCCCATAAAGCTGTGATCACTACAATAATTCGAACCGTCACGATAGTTATTAGTTGCTGTTTGTTGTGATTCACTAATAATACTTTTCGTAGATATCGACATTGATTTATAATCAAGTATAGCAGGATCAGAATTCATAATTGGTGGATGAAACGTTTTCCACTGAGGATTGTTGGACATAATGCTTTTAAAATTCTTTCGGCACTTTTCTTTAGTACAAATTTCAAAGTTTAAACGAACGAGTTTAAAGTTGTTTTAATATTTTAATTTATATAAATTATTAGCTTCCAGTCTAAATAAGGTATTTTATTTTCTCCTTAGTTTAATATCATTTTAGTTTATTTTTTTTTTTATATAAAAAAACAAGTAATGCTTGTTCTGCTGACAACGCTCAATTGAAGAAATATATTTATACAAAGAAATTTTTAGTCTTCAAATATTTAAGTGTTAACATACATATCACAGAATGGTTCTTGGTACCTTACATCGTTCATTATTTAGTTTTACGTTATTTAATATTATCAATTTTTTTATAGAATTAAGTAAACGTTAAAATATAATAACTTTACAAAAAAAAACATCTTTCAAATGCAATCATAAACTAATGGATCAAGTCGTATTTTCGTGACCAGAATATAACGAGATTGACAGTGAGGACGAAAGAATGATAATTGTTATTTTTTTTTTTAATTCATCATTTGAATTCGTGTCTTCAATTAATACTATTTTAGTTATTATTTATTATTTCAAAGTGTAGTAATTATTATCATCGTTATTGTTAAAGTTTGTTTCTTTTATTTATCACCAAAATCAAAGCACCAAAAAAATTATTTTATTTCTTAAAAACAAAATTAATACTCTTTGGAAAAAAAATGTTGCGTATAAGAGTTGTGTCGATGAAAATAATTTTTAGTATTCACCCACGATACGCAGTAATAGTTAATTTTTGTACGGTACTTTATCTAATATATACAATAAGCATCTTATTGAACTTTCGTAGTGATAACTTGTAAAATTATTATCTATTTCATCAGATTGGAAAAACTTGATTTATGGTAATTATGTTTTGTTTTGTTTTGTTGTTTTATCTTTTAATCACTTTATAATTAAAAAACAATAGTGTTGCATTGAAAATTAAATCTCAACTATTATAAAATAAATATTTTATGATAAATAAGACGAAACCAAGACAATAAATTATATTATTAAATAGATATCAACATGATAATCTTCAGATGTCTTCAATGCGTGCTGAGTGTGACTGTGTTATATTTTTTATTATTTTAACTTTTATTTTTAAAGTGAAATTTACAGTTAGTGCTAAATTTATAAATTGTCCCAAACTAACAGTTACACAAGCTGCAACAAAAGAAAAATTATCAGTCATAAAAACATTAACAGATTTAATTTTGTCATTGCAAGCTTTAAACTGATATTCTTCATTAGTTTTTATATGTATATCTGTAAATAAAATAATTGGTGCAATTAATTTTGACTGGCGATTTAAAGTATTCGTGACATAGATAAAAGCTTTCAATATTGAAATTTATATCAAGCACATATAGGTTATCTGTGATATCCGGTAAGATGTGACATTTGGTAAATTTCTAAATAGTTTATAAAAATTATCTCCACGTGAAAAAAAAATCCAAAGGAATTAAATAAAAATAATTCGTGACTTATCAAAAATGAAAAAATATTTGAATACATTACAAGTTTTCATGAGTTAATTTAATAAAATAAAACAACAAATGTCTCAAGTTCAATCGGCAATTACTACGATATTTTAAGTACATCGTATGAGAAAATGAATTTGTTGGTAAAATAAGAATATTATTAATTAAAAAAATATTATTACTTATCATGCACGATACTATAAATTCTACTAAAACATTAATATAATTATTTATCAATCAATATGAAGCTTGCAATTATGAAGAAAAATTAATTTTCAGAAAACTTACCACGACACAGCACAGCACTGACGACATACCGCCATGTTAGTTGTCAACATTTCAGCATTAGGTATAATGTATAAAATATTTACCTATAGGGGCTATAGGTATAGTGTATAGTGGGCAATCGATAATTCACTATCGATATTTTTCAATTCATTCAGGCATATTTCCAATCACATCATTTTCTTTACTCGAATAGCCAACTTGACTGCAAGTTAATGATAATTGTCTTTTAACCAGATTCCAGATCTTGAATAATACTGAAGTTAGCCGACGTCTAGTAATTTTTTGATTATTTTCAAAACGATAAATTATAAAAAAAAATATATTTTAAAAAATTGCACTTGTAGTTTTTTTAATTTTCTACATGTGCATATTTTTATTTTTTTTTTTTTTGTAATTCATCTGTTGAAAAAAAAAATTCAAAAATTGTTTATTGTCTGCTAACTTCAGGATCATGATCTTGATTATACCCTAATAGCACAGTTTGCTTTAGCAAAAGTTTACTTTACAAAAGTTTCCTTAAATTTTTCGTAAAATTTCCGTCCACTTCGGACTTTTTTGTTTTTTACGTAAATTTTTGACGTAAATTTACTACCCAAATTAAAATGCAAATTCATTTCAAAAGTTGACTAGACAAAAGTTGTCGTCAATTTTCAGGCAAATTTGATGTCAATTTATTGTTAATTTGACTTACCTCTAAATTGAAAAAAAATTAACCGCGCATTTTTCTTTTCAACTTTTGCTGTCAAATTGTCGGCAAATTCGGGCAGCAGATTTCAGGTAATTTTAATATTAAATTACTGTCAATTTCAAGCTAAAGTGACTATTAGGGTATAATTGCTCAGCAAGTTTTGCAGTGAAACATTTTCGGCTAACTTAATGACAAGTTTCTGGTAAGCCTCGGCTGGATAATACTTGCGTGCAAATTGATGCAAATCTACTGCCGTCATCTGAATGTAATTTGACAGAAAAACTTGCCGTCAATTTGAAGTGAAACTTTCAATCAACTATCAGGGGTATCTTTTTTGCAAAATGAAATTTACCCTTTGTCGGGAATATGTCATTGTCCCACCTCAACAATGTCCCATAGTTGGTCAATGTCCCAGTTTTCATTGTCCCCATCAGAAAAAATAGAGCTAGAAACATCTGGTGGTGAAAAATGTAGCTAATATTTTTTAATCTCCTTTACCGGTGATATTTTTCTTGACAAATGGCCCTGACGTGCAAGAAAAATTAAAATTTACTAAATAAAATTAAATTTTAATCTATGGAAAAAAATTAATGAAAAGCTATGTCTGAACACGTGATTATCTTTCAGTCATGATCGAATTGTTATTTAAAGGAGAAAATTAATTCCAGGTGTTTTCCGCCATAGTTTTTTATTGAAAATAATTTCAACCAACCCCTAGCGGTATGAAATATATTCTGGAACCAGAATCAGAATGGAACCATACTGATTCCAGAGCGGTTTTGTGCCCTTTTTCAAGTGTGATACCAGACTGAAATCAGACTGAAACCAGGGCATATCCAGAGTATTCCCAGAGTGTATTCAGAGTAATTCAAGAGTATAAATTCAGAGTGAATCCAGAGCAAATTCTGAGCAAATCCAGTGGAAGTCCAGAATGAACCGACCCTGATTAGAAAATACGACTCGTGAGGATTAAAACTGTTTCAATCGTTTTAAATCGTCACGAGCCAGTGAACACACCAACGTAGCAGTGATATCACATCTAGAGAACATGTAACATAACAAATTCAACGTAAATTTTACATTCTGATGATATAAATTGTAATGTAAATGGTACGTCAAATTTGTGACGTAAATGTGACATTAAAATTACATGCATGTTACTGACCGAGTGATATTACATTGGTGACCTAAATGTGACGTTATATTTATATTACATACTGACGCCCTGGCGGATCTGATTCCACTGAATCCCCTGAAATCCCACCGTGTAAATGTGAAAAAATTCCACACAACATACACTTAAATTACACTGTACTCCTCCGGGTTACACGATTTTTACCTGCTATTCCCACCGGAGATTTAATGAAAGAAAGAGTACACCAATACTACACTGACTTTACACGACGACTGTTTTAGTGAAAATTTAAATTTTACGCTTAAATTACATCGTATTACACGATTCTTACTCGCTATTCCCAGCGGAGCTTCAATAGAAGAAAGAGTACACTATAACTACACTTATTTTACACCACGAATGATTCAGTGGAAATGTAAATTGTACGCTTAAATTTCATCCTATACAACGTATTAAATAAATTGTAAATTTTTGTTCATATAGTAGAAACTCTGTACTTTTTACAAAAATAATTTTTTTTTGTAAGTCCAAGTTTAATTTCTGAGAATTATTATTCATGGAAGCATTGGTAATAAATACTAATGCCACGATGTAAAATAGGATATACTATGATACCAACAAAAAAGGTACTCATCACTCTGTCAAATGACAGAGGAGTACTCGTGCCAAAATTGCTTCCAGCATTGGAATATAAAACTTATGAAATGAGTCTCTTACTAGAGACACAACAACCCGTGGGCGCGATCTCGTGGCGAGCATAGAACTACTTCCGCTGCTGCTTATAGCACCGGTGACCTCCCTCTCCTACATATATACATATATATCTTTACTCCCGAGTTATTTTTCTCTTAGTTTAAGCATTTTTTTTTTTGGTTGGAGCATATAAAAATTTTTGCGCTTAAAAAAATGTACTTATTCCAAGAAAATTTATTGTCTTCAAATCAAAAAATGTAATATTGTTTCAAAAAACTAATACATCTTTCTTTAAGAAAATATCCCTCATGTTAAGAAAAAAAAACTCTTAAAACAAGTATAAACTTTTTTTGTTCAAGCATAAAAATATGTTGACTTGAGGAAAAAAAAATTTTGATTTAAGATAATTATTTACTACGTGCAAGAAAATTTCAATTTTCTGAATCGTTAAACAAAATCTCTTGTATCAAGATTAATTTTCTTGGTTCAAGTGAACTGTATTACTTTGTGAAAAATAAGTTGTAGGAAGTGAAATGATTTACATAAAAGACTCTATCACATTTTAAGATAAGTCTGATAGTTTCGCCGAAAAAGTCAAATAATACTAAAATTTACTATGAATCCAACATTGACCTCAAATAATTTTCAAAAAATTAACTTTATCGAAAAATTATAAGAGACTTTTATTATAGAACGTTCAATTTTCAACACAAGTATTCATTGATTTTTCCGATACACTAATTCCCTGGTGAGTGATAAAATTCTAAACTGTGAAAAAATATTTTTCCTATGTTATTTAAATCAGAAATCGAAAAATGCGATGGACTACCTCTAAAGCTTGAATTTAAGAGCCGATCTTTTGCCAGAATTTGTATTTTAACATATTTCATAAATTTCTAGTGGTACCCAGAAAAAAAAATCTGTCTATGGGTTGACCCTGCGGGCCAGCCCCAAAACTTCCCGCTATTTTCGAACTCAAGGAGCTCGAAAACATTGTTGTGGATACATTTTCGAGCTCTTCGTGAAAAGCGATTTTTCGTGAAAAATGATCGTATCAAAAATATTAAAAAAGCAAATTGAAGCTTGAAATCTCTAGTTTAAGGATCTTCCAGCAAAATGATTTTTTGAGCTGCGGTTTTTGCGGAATCATAAGAAATAGCTCGAGACAAAATTTTTTTAAATTTTTTGGTTTTGGTTTTTGGGTCTACGGGGTCGGGAAAATTGTTTGGCTCGTTTAGGAATTTTATTTATCTACAATTTGCGTCTTTTTTGTTTATTTGTACGACAATTTGCTGCTGAGATATCAGCCTTATAATAAGAAAGGATCTTTTTTCCTTGATAATCGATATCTCAGCAACTAATGGTCGCACAGTGATTTTGAGGGCAGCTTTAGAACTCGAATTAATGCCCCACAAGCCTCATTTCCGATTTAAAAAAAAAAAATTTTTTTTCATCCTTAATATTAATTTGAAAAACTTACAAAAAATGGTCTTTTTATGGTTTTTTAGTAAATCAACCGCTGTTTTAAGAATATTGATGGAAAGGGAAATGTTGCCAGGTGATTTTACAGCTTAATGTACCCCCAAAAGCCCTGGAAATTTTCAAATCGATCCATTGAACTGTTTGTCCGGGCCGATTGTTCTAAGTTTTACAAAACAATTTAAGGAACAATCTTTGTTCCTTAATTTGTATAATCATTACCAAAATGGAAAAATTAATTTTCTTTCATTTTTGCGTTAGTTATTCAGTAAATGTAAGGAAAAGAAAAAAAAATAAATCTCCAAATACGAGATAAAACAAAAATTTTTTTACGTTTTACTCGGAGTTTTTGTTTCCTTTTTTATTATAAGGCTGATATCTCAGCAGCAAATTCTCGTACAAAGAAACAAAAAAGGCAAATTGTAGCTGAATAAATTTCCTAAACGAGCCAGTAATTAATTTTTCGGAAAAAAATTTTCTCGACCCCGTAGACCCAAAAACCAAAACCAAAAAATTTAGAAAAATTTTGTCTCGAGCTATTTCTTATGATTCCGCAAAAACTGTAGCTCAAAAAATTATTTTCCCTGTTGAAAACAACCAACAGATTCCAATAAAAAAGAAAATTGTATTGGTGCGTATTGTGCTTTTGCCGCAGCAAATCCGTATACGCACCAATACATGTCTAGAGTTAAAAAATATTGAACTTTATTGGAATGTAAACGTATTGAAAATTTCTAATCGGATATTACGAGCCGCCGAATAAATAAAGAGTAATCTATATGGCTAACCAGACAAAATCTTTATTCTATGAGTTTTTAAGTGTAATTTCTCATTGAACCTTCGAAAAAGTCTTGGAACATTCTGAGATTTCCATATGAAGTACAGCTTTCAGACCTAGTATTTCTATCAGGAATACCATATCTTGTGGACAATAGACGTTCTCGGAATTTATTGTGATATACAATAATAAATAAATATTAAGCATATGGGTATTTGTGTGTTGTTACTTATTGAAATTAGAAAAGAAATTTGGAACGTTTTGGGATTTCCAAATATAACGCAGCTTTTATGTCAAGTAATTCTATTAGGAATACCGTATGTTGTAAACAATAAAAGTTGTTGGATTTTATCGTAGTATGCAATAATAAATGAATATCAGTCCTGTGGGTATTTGTGTGTAGTTTCTCATACAATTAGAAAAATAAGCTATAAATTTGGTGGGATTTCCAAATCAACCATAGCGCTTATGCCATCCCTGGCGGATCCGTTTCCACCGTGGGTTTCAGTGTTAACTTAGTGTAATCCAAATTACACTGAAAATACACCGGAATTTCACGTGTATCACACGGTGGGTTTGTGAAAATTTCACTCTTAGTTTACCCTTGTTTCACACTAATCTACTGACACTCATTTTACATTCTATTACCATTGAGTTTCCACTGTATATTCTAGTGGTTCAAGCGCCACCGTACAAACTCGCTAAAAAATCGACGTATCAACGGAGTTTCGACGGTGTTTTTCGTTAAAAAGCGGTGTTTTGTCTGCCATGATGACAAGAGGTTTCTACAGTGTTTCCTCGGAGTTTTTACGACGTTTTGTCTGCATTTTCTAGCGTATTTTTAAAATTTTTAAATTTTGGTGTAATTAGTATGTAAATTAGTTATTTTCACGTTAAAGGAGTTCGTGCACTGAAAAAACCCGTTTAACATGGTGTAATTTAAGCGTAACATTGAAATTCCCACTAAAACCGCCGCCGTGTAAAATAAGTGTAGTTTTGGTGTACTCTTTCTTTTATCGAAGCTCCGGTGGGAATAGCATGTAAAAATCGTGTAATACGATGTAATTTAAGCGCCCGAGTGAAAAAAATTATATATAATTTTAAATAATTATATATAATTCTACACTTATCCAAAAAATTAAAGTAACAAGAAAATTTTATAAATTTTTTAGTGACTTTTGGAAGGCTATATTTTCGTGAAAAATGATCGTATCGAAAAAATTAAAAAAGCAAATTGAAGCTTGAAATCTCTAGTTTGAAGATCTTCCAGCAAAATAATTTTTTGAGCTACAGTTTTTGCGGAATCATAAGAAATAGCTCGAGACAAAATTTTTCTAAATTTTTTGGTTTTGGTTTTTGGGTCTACGGGGTCGAGAAAATTTTTTTCCGAAAAATTAATTACTGGCTCGTTTAGGAAATTTATTCAGCTACAATTTGCCTTTTTTGTTTCTTTGTACGAGAATTTGCTGCTGAGATATCAGCCTTATAATAAAAAAGGAAACAAAAACTCCGAGTAAAACGTAAAAAAATTTTTGTTTTATCTCGTATTTGGAGATTTATTTTTTTTTCTTTTCCTTACATTTACTGAATAACTAACGCAAAAATGAAAGAAAATTAATTTTTCCATTTTGGTAATGATTATACAAATTAAGGAACAAAGATTGTTCCTTAAATTGTTTTGTAAAACTTAGAACAATCGGCCCGGACAAACAGTTCAATGGATCGATTTGAAAATTTCCAGGGCTTTTGGGGGTACATTAAGCTGTAAAATCACCTGGCAACATTTCCCTTTCCATCAATATTCTTAAAACAGCGGTTGATTTACTAAAAAACCATAAAAAGACCATTTTTTGTAAGTTTTTCAAATTAATATTAAGGATGAAAAAAAATTTTTTTTTTTTAAATCGGAAATGAGGCTTGTGGGGCATTAATTCGAGTTCTAAAGCTGCCCTCAAAATCACTGTGCGACCATTAGTTGCTGAGATATCGATTATCAAGGAAAAAAGATCCTTTCTTATTATAAGGCTGATATCTCAGCAGCAAATTGTCGTACAAATAAACAAAAAAGACGCAAATTGTAGATAAATAAAATTCCTAAACGAGCCAAACAATTTTCCCGACCCCGTAGACCCAAAAACCAAAACCAAAAAATTTAAAAAAATTTTGTCTCGAGCTATTTCTTATGATTCCGCAAAAACCGCAGCTCAAAAAATCATTTTGCTGGAAGATCCTTAAACTAGAGATTTCAAGCTTCAATTTGCTTTTTTAATATTTTTGATACGATCATTTTTCACGAAAAATCGCTTTTCACGAAGAGCTCGAAAATGTATCCACAACAATGTTTTCGAGCTCCTTGAGTTCGAAAATAGCGGGAAGTTTTGGGGCTGGCCCGCAGGGTCAACCCATAGACAGATTTTTTTTTCTGGGTACCACTAGAAATTTATGAAATATGTTAAAATACAAATTCTGGCAAAAGATCGGCTCTTAAATTCAAGCTTTAGAGGTAGTCCATCGCATTTTTCGATTTCTGATTTAAATAACATAGGAAAAATATTTTTTCACAGTTTAGAATTTTATCACTCACCAGGGAATTAGTGTATCGGAAAAATCAATGAATACTTGTGTTGAAAATTGAACGTTCTATAATAAAAGTCTCTTATAATTTTTCGATAAAGTTAATTTTTTGAAAATTATTTGAGGTCAATGTTGGATTCATAGTAAATTTTAGTATTATTTGACTTTTTCGGCGAAACTATCAGACTTATCTTAAAATGTGATAGAGTCTTTTATGTAAATCATTTCACTTCCTACAACTTATTTTTCACAAAGTAATACAGTTCACTTGAACCAAGAAAATTAATCTTGATACAAGAGATTTTGTTTAACGATTCAGAAAATTGAAATTTTCTTGCACGTAGTAAATAATTATCTTAAATCAAAATTTTTTTTTCCTCAAGTCAACATATTTTTATGCTTGAACAAAAAAAGTTTATACTTGTTTTAAGAGTTTTTTTTTCTTAACATGAGGGATATTTTCTTAAAGAAAGATGTATTAGTTTTTTGAAACAATATTACATTTTTTGATTTGAAGACAATAAATTTTCTTGGAATAAGTACATTTTTTTAAGCGCAAAAATTTTTATATGCTCCAACCAAAAAAAAAATGCTTAAACTAAGAGAAAAATAACTCGGGAGTAAAGATATATATGTATATATGTAGGAGAGGGAGGTCACCGGTGCTATAAGCAGCAGCGGAAGTAGTTCTATGCTCGCCACGAGATCGCGCCCACGGGTTGTTGTGTCTCTAGTAAGAGACTCATTTCATAAGTTTTATATTCCAATGCTGGAAGCAATTTTGGCACGAGTACTCCTCTGTCATTTGACAGAGTGATGAGTACCTTTTTTGTTGGTATCATAGTATATCCTATTTTACATCGTGGCATTAGTATTTATTACCAATGCTTCCATGAATAATAATTCTCAGAAATTAAACTTGGACTTACAAAAAAAAATTATTTTTGTAAAAAGTACAGAGTTTCTACTATATGAACAAAAATTTACAATTTATTTAATACGTTGTATAGGATGAAATTTAAGCGTACAATTTACATTTCCACTGAATCATTCGTGGTGTAAAATAAGTGTAGTTATAGTGTACTCTTTCTTCTATTGAAGCTCCGCTGGGAATAGCGAGTAAGAATCGTGTAATACGATGTAATTTAAGCGTAAAATTTAAATTTTCACTAAAACAGTCGTCGTGTAAAGTCAGTGTAGTATTGGTGTACTCTTTCTTTCATTAAATCTCCGGTGGGAATAGCAGGTAAAAATCGTGTAACCCGGAGGAGTACAGTGTAATTTAAGTTTATGTTGTGTGGAATTTTTTCACATTTACACGGTGGGATTTCAGGGGATTCAGTGGAATCAGATCCGCCAGGGATGGATTGCTAACGGGAATACCGTATGTTGTAAATAGTAAATGTAGTTGGATTCTGTCGTAATATACAACAATAAATGAATATCAGTCCTGTGAGTATTTGTGTGTAGTTTCTCATACAATTAGAAAAATAAGCTAGAAATTTGGTGGGATTTCCAAATCAACCATAGCGCTTATGCCATGGATTGCTAACGGGAATACCGTATGTTGTAAATGATAAATGTAGTTGGATTCTGTCGTAATATACAACAATAAATGAATATCAGTCCTGTGGGTACTTGTGCGTAGTTCCTCAGACAATTAGAAAAATAAGCGAGAAATTTACTGGAATTTCCAAAAGAACCATAGCTTTTATGCTACGTATCTCTATCGGGAACACCGTATATTGTAAACAATAGAAAAATTTGGATTTTATTGTAGTATACAATAAGAAATAAATATTTTTCTCATGAGTATTCATGTGTACTTACTCATCGATGTTGGAAAAAAATCAGGAACATTTTTGGATTTTTAATCAAAACACTGCTTACCTTATATCTTTCGAGGTAATTTTGTGCCTGTTTCGGTTTGTTTTGGACTTTTTGGACAATTTAAAATTTCATAAGAAGTACATATAGATAAATTATTTCCAAGTTATTGAAGGAACAAAGTCTGGATTAAAATATTTACTCCAAAGATTTCTTTAATTATTTTTAGAGCTATAATTTATTGGGTGAATTACATTTTACATGTTACCACTATACTATCTCCAACTTATTTCCTGATTGGTTACCCTCTTCGGATTCGTCTGATGAACTATTTCTTGAAGATGAGGAATCATCAGACTCAGAGTCATCAGTCCCAGAGTCACCAATAATTTTTAACTGATTATTCGACAATCTTTCTATAGTGATATCATCTGCTCGATTTGGACCTGCTGGTTTTACTGAAGTACTCGAAGTTGTTGTTTTATCGACATCACGACTTACTTTGTTGCTTTGACTCCCAGGACATTCTATAATAATAAATAGCATTTTTTACTCAGTTTCCTAGTGGATTTGAGAAATCTCAATATAAAATCTAATTAAATGGTTGAAATATACAAAAAAGAAAAACAAATTCTGAACTTTTGTTAATCCGGACCTGAATGTAACTACTATTGAACCGAATTTAAACTATTTTGACAAAACAAAAATATTGATAATAAACCCCAATTAAACCCAAAATAAAATGAACTGAAAATAAACCAGCTGTAAATTGCAAAAATTAAAATGTACAAATATCCGTACAGCGAATAAATCATCGAGTAAAAACAGTTTGAATTCAGTTTACCTACAGTTTTATATAAACTAAAAATAAACTGGTTTAGTTACGAGTTTATTTAGGTTTGTTTCGCGTAAATGAACTCCTACTTTTAGTTCAAAATAAGCTTTCAAACTCAAGATAAACCTTATTAAAACGATATAAACTGAAACCTAAATTAAATCTATTCAATCGGTTTAACCAGTCCGCTATAGGGTTCACTAGACATTCAGAAGAACATTAATAGTTGTTTGCTTTCATTTGATTTTATAAATAAATTAGTGAGCAATAAAATTTTATCGCTTTAAATACTTGAATAGTATGAAGCTCTTATACCTTTATCATTGACTTTAGACTTTCTCGGCGGACGAAGTAGATCAGCAATTTTTCCTCTTATGTGATCTTCATACATATCCCTTTCAACAAGCAATTCTTGGCCCACTAATTTCTTATTGTGCTTCAAATAATATTCAAAAATATCTACAAAAATATTAAATTTTTATTACAGATTTCAAATGGTATGTAAGGTAGATTTTTCTCCTTATAACATTTTAAAAAATCACACACACAATCTGAGATTTTATTTTTTGATAATTTTACAAATGCTATTTTTCTATATTTTATGTAGTATGCTGCGTAGCAAGGGATGAAACAAGACGATTTCAGACGAGGGTGAAGTTGATTGTCCGAGCCGAAAGTGAGAGTTGATAACACCCGAAGTCCAAAATCGTGCTTTATTTTGTGCCACGCACTATTTTTTTCATAGCTATCCATCGATACTTGGAGTTTTGATGTCCGAAGCCAGTCAGAAGAGGCCAATTTTTTACCGATAGCAAATCACAAAACTAATGTTTTTTTTCAATACACAAATTGAAGTTAATTAACAATGGCTTTTAATTAAATTAATGTTTTTTTTTAATTTAAAGCGCATATTGTTTTTTTAATTTTCCAATCATGACTAGTAAAACAGACATTGAAACTTGCAGTTTCGATGCAAGTGATATGAAAATTTTTTCAACTGTTTAGGTGATTAAATAACTGTTCAAAGGATTTTTTCTAAAATATTATGAAGACATTGATTTTACCTCGAATGGCGAGTGCCTTAGTTGGATCTATTGCAGGTCTTGCTGCACTTTTAGTTTTGTTACAGATTTTACCCTTGACGCTATGCTGTTTTAAATATTGGTCGCCAAAAACTGATACTGCGATATTTTTGACAAACATCGCATTTGTTGATGCAGTGAAGATTGCATTTTTATATGATAAGTGTGGTATCCACACGCCTTGTCCTAAATGTATCTAAAATTTTCGTTAAATCAATATAAATAATGACTACAAATGGATAATTTTGTTAAACTTAAATTTACACTACCATGTCGTTATCAAGTCGAACATAGCCAACAGCAGGTGGCCGATTAAAGTCAATCAAGTCAATCTGATCATCATCATTAAGCATCGATTGTACGTCTAAACAATTAAAAATAATGTGAAGTTGAGTTGTTATATTGTATGATTTATAAAAATAGCTTGAATTAATTAGGTGATATCGCATAAAGTTTACATTATTGACAAAACATAAATAAATGAACAAAGCACAATCTAAAAAACTTGAATGGAAAATTATTGCTTACTCTTTAGCTGCTTCCAATTTTCATCATTGGTAGACAGTTTTTCCACAACAAACTCCTCAAAATTACGAAATTTTTCGTTTAGACCCGATAAAGCCACATTTATTGATTTCAGCAACATCAACATCTCAGAATTATTACTCTGGTTCTAGAACAAAAACATACATGAACAAATTAATCTGGATTAATAAATTAGAAAGATTAATTTTACTAATAGAATCTATATATATTTAGATTATAAACTCTTGTATGTATGAATTAGGGCGTTTCAGAAAAAAAAAATTTTTTTTTTCTCGGAACCAGGCTAAAAAGTTTCGTTTAGATGCCAAAATAGGCCTCTGAAAATATGAGCACTTAATATTAATATTAAGGTTGTCCGTATCGCACTTTTCGATTTCCCATGAGAATAACACAGGAAAAAAAAATTTTTTTTCTGATTTTTGAAATTAATGAACCATAAATTGCATTGTAATGTCCATCAGATATTTTTGTAGGGAATTGAACGCTCTACAAAAAAAGGCTCTTATCATTTTTTTATAAATCCATCTGTTCGAAAGTTATTGGAGCTGAAAGTCAAATCTATCGTATATTTTGAGATCTTTTTACTTTTCTAGCAAAAGTTTATTCAAATTCCGCATTGTTTTCTAGTTATTATCATTTTAATGCTAAACTCATAAAATTAATAGTCTCCTAACCGATTTTGAGAACTTAACATTAAAATAAAAATAACTAGAAAACAATGCGGAATTTGAATGAACTTCATTAAAAATATTATGTAGGAAATAACACTGTCTGCAAAAAAGGTCCTATGACATTTTTTGATAAGTCTGATAGTTTTGCTGGAAAATTAAAAAGATCTCGAAATTTACTAAAGATTTGACTTTCAGCTCCAATAACTTTCGAACAGATGGATTTATCAAAAAATGATAAAACTTTTTTTGTAGCGCATTTAATCCTCTACAAGAATATTTGATGGGCATTACAATGCAATTTATAGTTCATTATTTTTAAAAATCATAAAAAAAAAATTTTTTTCCTGTATAAGTCTTACGGGAAATCGAAAAGTACGATGCGTACAACCTTAATATTAATATTAAGGGTTTAAATTTTCTGAGGCCTATTTAGGCATCTAAACGAAACTTTTGAGCCTGGTTGCGAGAAAAAAAAATCTTTTTTTTTTCTGAAACGCCCTAGTATATACATATATGTATATATATGTGTGTATACATACCTGACCATTCTCTTCATTAACAACTGAGTCTGTATTTTTCTTACGCTGTAATAAAAATGTTTTTTTTTTTTTTAAATTATCGATAGTGAATTATTGGATGTTTATTTTATTATCGATTAATGTCAGAAAATTTTGATTTTATTTAATTTCTATCTCTATTTCAAAAGCTCACAATTTCAAAGTTAATGAATTTATTTTAGAGTTAATAAATTACATTGCAAAATTGTTGATATTCATTATAACTTCCAATTTATTATCAAGTTAAAAAAATCATCAATACTCGACATTTCAACTTACTTTTTTAGAACTATAAGAACACTGATAGCTAGATCGTGATCGTTTTGATCCTGAAAGTCTAACATTTTTTTTCTGACTTTGAGAATCTAAATCATCATTGACTGGAGGATTAATTAAAGTTGTATCATTATCTTTTAGTGAATCATGATTATCTATGGGCGTAAACACATCACCTTCTGCATCATGAACATCTTCAATTGGCTAGTAATTTAATAGTTTAAAATTATATACAAGTACAAAATATGTTAACTGTTGAAGGTAATCATAGTATATTACGTGAAATGTTCCCTAAATGGCAAGTTTTTTATAATTATAGTTTATTATACCTTATTCTTATTATCTATCGCTGACCTGAATTCTCTTCTCAATGGTGTTTCTTTCAAAATCTTTTGTTTCTAGATTAAATTTTGTTAATAAACAATAAGAAAAAAAACGACATTTTAAATTAATCCAAGTTAAATATACCAAATGTTTAATAAATAACACGAACCTTCGTTTTTTTTTTTTTTTTTTTTTTTAACCACTTTTTCATCCACATTTAAGATTTCCTGAAGCGGAGGCGTTATTGAAACATTCGCAATTTCATTGTTGTTCAATAATTCCGAGTTTTCAATACTTTCTTTAGCCATTTCTACACTATTATTTTCTTCATTGATAGTACTTCGTTCATTAATTGCATTCGGATTATTCTCTTTAGTCAAATTATTTTCTTGATGTTTTAAATCCATCATCTATAATAAAATAAGAAAAATTAATTAGTATAATTTATTAATTTTGATCTATTTAATATTCATCATAACTGGTATTTCTTTCGAAATATATTGTTTCTGGATTACATTTTGTTAATAAACAATAAAAAAAAATTCCAATTCATTCAATTTCAATATACCAAATGTTTAATAAATAACACGAACCTTTGCTTCCTTTTTGTTAATTTTTTTGTTGTTCAATAATTCCAAGTTTTTAAAACTTTCTTTAGCTATATCTTCATTATTATCTTTTTCGTTGATAGTATTTCGTTCATTAATTGCAGACGGATTATTTTCCTCAGTCAAATTATTTTCTTGATGTTTTAAATCCGTCATCTATAATAAAATTAAAAAAATTGATTTGTAGAATTTATAATTTTTGATCTATTTACTACTCAACATAATTTGTATTTCTGAAAAATAATTAATTAACTTGATTTCTATATTTAATTTGGATGCAAAACAAACACTACAAGTTGAATAATCGTCGAAAGAATATCTCTGTGACTTAATGATTTTGTTTCCTTTTTGGATTTTGTCCCTATCGGGCCACGTGCCAGAGCTTAAAGATTTTGATACAGTGTATTATTTTTATGCGCATTGTTTAATAGTATATAATAATTTAGTATGATCCAAAAAAAAATTTTTTATTTAATCATATATATAACAAAGTATACATCATACATGACTAGACAAAAAAACTTTTTATAGAAATATGCACAGAGTTATCATTTTCTAAGTAACTTATCTAAATTAAATCGAAAATATATTTATGAAGCAATTACAAAAATTAATAATGTTAGTTTATATAAAAAGGTTTGACCCTGATTAAAAAAAGTGATTTAAAACGATTTGCAATGTTAAATGCCCATAAAAAGAGGGATTCAAAAGTATTCAAAGTATTCAAAAGCATTAAAAAGGATTTAAAATTTTTTATTTCAAATCGTTTTAAATCGCTTTTTTTAATCAGGGGATCACAAAATACATCTTACATTTCGAAGGAAGAGAATCGATTTGATTATCTTATACAGTTATTAAATTCCTAAATGCTCCGGTAGTATTGAAATATAATTTTTGAGTCCGTTGGTAAAAAAAATCAACTTTGCCTCTAAACATTCAATATTTATGAAAATCTCACCACCTTGCACTTCAAGTACTTGGAAAATGTGGGTCAATCTTGATGTACAAAATTCTGCAGGAGCTGTCAAAAGTTCACGTCCATATAAATAGCAAATGTTATTAATAACAACAAAATCGTGAATTCGCATTATTTTTTTTGACGTTAATTGAACAACAGTATCATCAGTTTTTTTTGATCGAGTATACTTTATACTACGAAGAATAATTTTCTTAAAAATACAGCGGTTAAAAGTTTTTATGGATTGGTTTTCTTCAATGTTGTGTTGAAGAATAAGACTGTTAATTCTTGCATTTGATCCATTTGCTTTACCTACGAGTATTGCATTATTAATCGTACATAAATTATTTGGTAAACGTTTGGGATAAAATAGGTTTTTACAGTAATCACGGCAAACGATTGACTCCGTAGCATTATCGATGTTACATTTAATAAAATTTTTTTTTAAGGTTGAAGTAACAATTTCATGAGAAACACCATGAGCAGCATTAATTTCTTGCTTGAAAGTGAATATTTGACTCTCAAATATGAATGTATTGCTTGAAAAAAGTGGCCCGCTTTGTCGCACTGAATGTCCGATATGGAGTAAAGAATGCAAATTGAAAGTCATTGCAGATTTTCCATAAAACTGCTGGCACTCGCCCACGAATTGTAACAAATCTAGTTCGCATTGTATAATATCTCTTTCACTTATATTGTTAGATGATAGTTTAAATATGCTTGAAACAAATAAACAGTATGAATCAAAGCATTCCTTGTTTAGAATTCCAACTAAACAAGGCAAACTATCAAATAATAACCACGATTCCCACTCTGATGCTTTCCACTTAGCCATAGTTTTTATAGGCCTAACTAATCTGTGAATTTCATGTGGTCGTTTTATTTGAAGAAACCGTTTATTAATTTCTTCACGGTGTGCTTGAGTCAAATAATATGAAGTTTTTGCAGTTGTCCATATAGTCCATAATTGTCTTGTGACTCCTAATAGAACACCATGCATATAGTCCAACGGAAAACCCCACACTACATCAAAATGTTTTAAACGCAATAACTCTGATCGTCCTTTTACTCCGTTGATATGTCTACCAAGTCGTTCAACTTCATTTACGTTAGCGATATAGTCTTTATGTGTTCTTAAAGCTGGATCGTTCTCTGTAATAGGATATCGCATTGCAAAATTGTAATGATCTCCAAAAGCATAACACCAACTACAACCATAGTAACCACTGTATTGATAACGGTTTTGTAGAACTGGTCTAGCGACAGAGTCTACACATATTAAAAGGCAATGAAATTTAAAATTTCTTTGCAAATTCGAATCACGTATAGTAACATTCATTCCTTCAGTCATCAGTTTTGTAGCGTTATCAATAAATGCAGATAAGTAAATTTTCATAAACTCAGGACTTGGTTCCGTCGAAGTTAAAAACATTCCACAAAGAATTACATTTTGCTTTTGAATTGGAGCTGAGAGTTCATTTAAATATAGTTGTATTGGCCAAAAACTACGGTTTGAACTTTTAAATGGAGGTGCACCGTCAGTATTTAAATTGTAAGTTAATGTTTGTGGTGAAAAACGTTGTAAGTTTTTATATAACTGTGAATCAAAAATATTGTGAATAACGCCGTCGTTTGTACTTTCATTAAGTTTATTTAATGTGTTTAATAAGTCTTTTTGTACTTTTTCTTCATGCAAAAGAAGTTCCAATTGGTAATCCAAATCAACAATCATAAATTGATTTGAACTTTCTGATGTCAGCTTATATTCAACTTGACAACTTTGACATTTAGTAGATATTGGTTGCATTACTTTACCGTTATTATGCGTGATTAACACAACATTACATGCTTCACAAAAAAAATGAGTATTGATTTTTGATTTCGGTGGGTTATAAGCTTTTGCCCTCGCATGCTGTGAAGCGTTCCATGATGTGAACTCCGGGCCAGCGAATACTTTAACCAGGTCTATTAGATCATCTTCGTCTTGTTTTGTTAAATTTTTCTTCACAGAATATACTGTTATCATCAGTAGAACATCAGAGATAGTAAGCTGTGATTGGGGAAACATCACAATATCACCTTGCAAATGTTCTGTGTTAAATTTGGTATGATTATTATTATCAGATGCACAATTTGATTCATCATTGGATAAGCTGTTTAAATTATCATTCAATAAACAGTCAAAATCATCAGCTGACGAGCGATCAGAATCGTCAACTGAATAATCTCTGTAGTTACGGTTAGATAAACAACTAGAAGTGTCTGAAGAGCTATCAGAATCATCATTAAGTGAGTCTTCTGAGTTGTTGGTTTCAGTGGGTATAGGGTGCTGATCTTTGTCATCAACTCTATTTTCATACACATTCGGATTTTGACTTTCTTCTTCAGTGACGGAACATTCAGAAGCTTGCTGACATAAAAGGCTCCATCGCTGTCTTGTTCTTTTGGAAACACGGTGTAGATTGAAAGGTGATTGTAAGTATTTTTTATTCACTCTTTTCTTTGGATAAGGCTCCATTGAACTTTGGTGGACAGGTGCAGCAATGACATAGTTTTGTAAATTTAAAAAAGAATAATACAAATCTAGTATTAATAAGTATTAGGGTGTTTCATATTTAAGCGATATTTTTTTTTCGGTCCTACCTGAAAAACTAACAATTTATAGAACAAAAAAAATATTCCCGCTTGAAAAAAAATTCTAAGTCAATTAGGGGCTTAGCGCATCTAAAAATTCGATTTTCCATTTAAATAACATAGGAAAAAAATTTTTTTTTAATTTTGAATTTGTTACCTTGGCAATGGCTCATTGTACAAATAAGCCCAGCATAGATTTTTGTAGGGAATTTAACGCTTAACAAAAAAAGTTTCTTATCATTTTTTGATAAATTTATCTGTTCAAAAGTAATTGGAGCTCGAAGTCAAGTTAGAGTAAATTTCGAGATCTTTTTACTTTTCTGGCAAAACTATCGGACTTATCATAAAATACCATAGAATCTTTTTTGTAGACAATTTTATTTCCTACCAATTATCAATCAGAACACCCTAATAAGTATACACTATAAGAAATTTAAAAATTAAACAACCACAATTTTCATACGAAAGAAATAACCTCAGAAGTTATATAAATTCCATACAAGATCACTGTCTTAACTAGTTATTCATAAAAAAAATTTTACTTTTTAAACACCAATACTCAATCGAATTTTAAGAGATTTTACCAAAAAAATAAACAGGTAAAGCGAATAAACGACAGTAATAGAAATATTATTACTAATAATAATATGAATAATAATAATAACAAGCAGCCTACAGTCACTACGTGACTGCCCGAATATTACTATACCAAATTTATAAAATATGATCGCCCCAAAAACAGATTCTCTGTAAATGGTTGCGCCAAGTACACGTTCAACATTGATCTCAGGTTGTATAATAAATAATATTTTCACAAAAAAGGCTGAAATCATAAAACACCAAGTAACTGAGATTTTTAATAATTAAAAAAAAAAAAATTTTTTTTAATAAAAATAAAAAAAAAATACTTGAACGTACTTGGTGTGCGCTGTTAAACTCAATTTCAAAAATTATTTAAGAGTAAGATATAAAAGTAAGATATTCAAAACATATCGCATGACTGAATAATTAATTTTTTGCATTTACGCACACCAAGTACGTTCAAGTATTTTTTTTTTCATTTTTATTAAAAAAATTTTTTTTTTTTTTAATTATTAAAAATCTCAGTTACTTGGTGTTTTATGATTTCAGCCTTTTTTGTGAAAATATTATTTATTATACAACCTGAGATCAATGTTGAACGTGTACTTGGCGCAACCATTTACAGAGAATCTGTTTTTGGGGCGATTTCAAATTTTTTTGTAACAGATAATTTTTATTGATTTTACTACTCTTTCGATAAAAAAATTTTCTCTGGTATGGAATAATATTAATGAAATTAAGTAATTCCTTCAAGCTCCAAATTATTTTTTGAAGAGTTCCAATCCGTTAATTGTATACACATACAATAATTCTAATTTTGCTCTGTTAAGGAGGTTTAAGCGTTACTAAATGACTCAAAAAAGCATCTAAGCTTTTTCATTTCGTCAGCTGACAAAAATATGATTACAATTCTTTTTTTTTAATTGTAAAAATATTTTGTAGTTTATATACATACATTAATTAATGTTTAATAAATTAAAATATTTAAAAAATACTTTCGTAGTAAAAATTTTAAATAAGATATGACACCAGTACTCTTTGATAGAGATATACAAACATGTGTGTAAACGTACATAACCGCTTAAGTCGGGTGTTTAGCAAAAATTTAAATATAAATAATTTCCCTTCATTTAAAAATGGAGAAAAATGTTTATCGCTTAAACTGTTTTATTATACTTCATGTTTGCTTATTGGAGTTTCTACCGAGAAGACCAAAAAAAATTTTTTTTTTTTTCATTTTTTATGTTTTTAAAATTGGCGCCACACAACAGGTGTCTCTGACAGTGTTGCCAAGACGTCTTTCCTCCATGTCGCCTCAACTCACTAACCACTAAAATAATTTTTTCAACTCAATTTTTCTCTATGTTTTAACGATGACAATAACTTTTAAATATAGAATTTGGCTTTACACGTATTCAACTTTCTTATATTCGTTTCTGAGAACTCGAAGTTGGAATGTTGTCAGCGAAAAAAATTCATATTGCTAGGGGCATAGGAGCTCATATATAAAGATTTAATAAACACGGTTTTTAATCATTCTTATCTTAATAATCATACGGTAACTCCTCGTATAATATTAACCATTTCGCGAAGGATGTTATTGTTGAAAAAAATGAAAGTTATTACACAGGTAAATAAATAGTTATCTTCTTTTAACTGTGCAACATCACATGTGGAATATTTATTATTATTTGTATCTATATTGTTAGACAAGTTAAGAAATTATTTTTAACGTTAAACTTTGGCGCGCCACCGAATTAGCGGTAATGCTGCCCCCTGGGCCGAGTTTGACAAAAACGGAACCCCATTGTCGACAAAAACAGAAAAGTCCGAAGTTAACGGAAATTTGACAAAAATTCAAGGAAACTTTTGCTAAAGCAAACTGTGTTATTAGGGTAGTAAACTTAATTGCTTAAAATATAACCATGACATAAGTGTAAATTGACAGAATAATAACCGCAAATTATACTCTAACCCTAATAGCACAGTTTGCTTGAGCAAAAGTTTACTGTACAAAAGTTTCGTTGAATTTTTCTTCAAATTTCCGTCAACTTCGGACTTTTCCATTATTTACGACAAGTTCTATGCAATTTACTATTGAATTTGAGGTAAATTTACTGCCAGAATTAGAATGCAAATTCACATCAAAAGTTGACTAGAAAAAAGTTGTCCTTAATTTTCAGGCAAATTTTATGTCAATTTATCGTTAATTTGATTTGAAAAATTGTTAAGTATATTTTTACGCTCAAATTGTAGATAATTTTACGTATAAATTTGCTTACCTTCTGAAATGGTAGGAATGAACATTACCGACCGCTTTTTTTTCGTACAAGTTTACCTTAAAATTGGAGAAAAATTAACCGCAAATTTTTATTTTCAACTTTTGCTGTGAAATTGTCTGCAAATTCGGGCAGCAGATTTCAGGTAATTTCAATGCAAAGTGGCTATTAGGAAACTTTTGCTGGCATTTTGCCGTCCAATACCAGCCGTAAATTTCGAGTGAGCTGAATTTCTAATTTAACATCAATTTGCAGATAAAGAGGTTATTAAAATAGTTCAAGTCGTACTCATGTTGTTGTCAAACTTAAATATATTTCATCAGATTTCTGTACAATTTGATAGCAAATATATGTCAACTTGTTGTTCGGTTGTTTTTCTATTTACGATATGACAGAAACTTACGGTCAGAATTCGACGTAAAGTTGACTGCCAAGAGCTGATGCTTTTCTCATAGTTGACACCAACTTTCCTGCAACTTTCCCCAATCAAATAGCCAGGATTTCTGAGCAAGAGATTACTTATATTTTTCCGCCTAATCATAGAAGTAGATTTCCGTCGTTAAATTTTACGTTAATAATAATATGCGGGGAAAACGGTTACTGAAGCAGATAACCAAATTTTTTGAGTATACTTTTGCTCACTGAAAGTTTCCATTCATTTGACGACAAATTGTTGCCAATTATAAGTAAGATAAATTCCAATAATTATCAACTGCCACTTTTGGAAGGTAAGTTTATGGGAGGAGTAGCCTGAAAGTTACCGAAAAACAACAATTGTTTTCAATTTGACAGGAAGTCATTCAAAAGTTATGGTTAACTAATTAAACAACAATTCTCTACAGTCGATTCTACGTCAATTTCTGGCAGTTGTATCCCTGATAGCAAAGTTGGCCGCAACTTATCAACAACCTACTGCCGCAACCTGTTGCCAAGTTGGCCGCAAAAGTTGGCATTTCCATAAGTTGACGGCAACTTTCCGAGAAACTTGTCGACAACTTTCAGCTTGTGTAACTGTTGCCGACAACTTGTCTACAAGTTGCTCAGAAACTTGGTGACAGGTTGCGGCAGTAGATTGTCGCCAAGTTTCTGAGCAACTTGTAGTCAACAGTTACACAAGCTGAAAGTTGTCGACAACTTGTCGTCAAGTTGGTCGCAACTCAGGTACACCAACTTTTTGATCAGAAACTCTGGCTATCAGGGATTCCACTCAATCAAAATAACTGTATTTCTTCAGATTCTTTTCCACAACTTTCCATCAACACTTTCTTTCAATTTCATATTGTAGTCAAAAGTTGAAATATCTCATATAATTGGCAACAGCTTGTCGTCAAGTTAATGATAATTTTTGCTGAACAAACATTGACTCGGCAAACCTGACTACCCAAATAGCCATTTTAGCTTGAAATTGACGGTAATTTGGTGTTGAAATTACCTGAATTTTAATGCCTAAATTTGCTGACAATTTGACAGCAAAACTTGAAAATACAAATTTACGGTTAATTTTGCTTCAATTTAAAGGAAACTTTTTACAAAAAAAAAAGTCGGTAATTTTAATTAACTACTCAATCAGTAACAAAAATATTTCCGGGTTTAGTATTGGATAAACGTAATAATAATAAAGTAACACAAACTCTAAAGTAAATTTGAAGTCTCATTCCGAAATATAAATTTGAAAATTTTTAGCGATGAAGAATATTTTTGTACTATAAATCGCAGGTAAATATGGAAAAATAAAAAATTTTAATGTAAACTAAAAATTCATCTAAAAATTTCTATACATACCTAAGGTAAAAGATTCGATAAGGGACTAGTACTCGATCACTCCATGTATTTATAGATCTATATTTATAAATATGATTGGGTGTTAGGTATTTTACCTTACTAAATCATGGAGAATTTTATCAGAATCATGAGAAGTCCAAATATCATCTCATACGCTTAAATTATTCGCATTGTTTTTCGAATATAAAGTAAATACCAATTTATTTCATGCACAAATCAAGCGAAAATTTAAGAAACTGAATTAATAATTGGAAATAAGTTTAAAATTAAATTATCGAATTTGCAAAAGATGACAAATGCTTTGACAACGCGTTTCTATCCACAAATCTTTATAGAATCTTTTCAAATGAGTCAAAAACCGCATAGAAACCAACTCAAGTCTATTGGATACTACACGGTTTTTGACCCATTTGAGCGGATTCTATGGGAACTTTTGGATAGGGATAGCCCTATACACGTACATTCAGTGATTTATAAAATCTAAACGTTATATCCTTTATATTAATTAGGATAAAAACTTGTGATCGCATTAAAAGATTAGACTAGAAGGGAAAAAATGGATTGCAAAGTTTTAAACAATTTATGAGAATTTGTAAAATGCATCTACGTATTTATTAAACCGTAGGAAACTTAATGAAAGCATGTACTAATAGGATCCTATTCGCCCAAACTTTATTGTTGTTCTTAAAGTAAAAAATATCGGAAAAAATTTAATCGGAATATTTCTAAAAATTAGATTATATTTAAAAAATTGTTGTACACGTATATTGGATCGTGTTGGATGTCTCTAAAAGCGTGGTAAGTCCAAATAGAATTTTATACACTAAAATTTTTACATAATATGGAATCAAAATAAGTCTTGGTCATAAAAAAATATGTAAACAATAAACAAATTTTTTTCCCGGTATATTTAAATGAAACTTTAGATTACTAATTAAAAATTTTTAAATAAATTCAATTTTTTTATGTGAAATATTTAGAAATTTAATAATCCTTAAAAGCGCATTTTCCCTATCCAAAAATTCCCATAGGATCCACTCAACTGCGACAAAAACCGCATAGAAACCAATACAGTCTATAGGATTCTATGCGGTTTTTGTCGCAGTTGAGTGGATTCTATGGGAATTTTTGGATAGGGTTGGGTGGTGCGGGATTGAATCGAAAGATTGTTGATTCGACACATAAGAAATTAGAAATTTCCAAAAATATTGGTTAAAAATTTTTAGAAACTGATAAATACTTTGAAAATACATATATGTATTTATTAGATCGAGCGAAATCCCATTAACGCATAGGATATCCAAATACTATCCCATACGTTGGAAATATTTCTTTTGTTTTCAAATTATGAAATATACCAATAATTAATATATTTTTTTTTTTTTCACTAATTAAATAAAATTGTCATAAATGAATTCCAAAAAGTTATTACCACAGCTTATATATAGAAGACACAAAACAGAATAACAAATAAGTGAAAAATTTTATTGAAAAATATTTCAAATTAAATATATATATTTTAAAATTTTCGAAACTAATCGACAATTTAATAAAGTTATTAAAACAGAGAATGTAGAACAATAAATCTTGTACTTACAGATATTATTTCAATTGAAAAATAAGTTTTCGTCAGCGAAATCAGTAACACACGCTGCACTAGAACCTCACATGAACAAATTTCCGGAACGACTGATTTACTGGCGATTGATGAACCCTTTGTTAGACAAGGCGCTTATACACGCGCCGGCACTCACGTGTTGGCAAGTAAGTCAATTGCATCTTCGTTTGTTCTCTACATCCGAGCGACACTAAACCTTCGAGATCTCATGTTACATGTATACATATATATTACATTGTACTGGTCAACTCTCTTCACGGAACTGTAGTAGTATGAGTTACCCCCATGGGTAAAAACAATATATATGAAAATATATGTTTTTAGTATAAAAAAAATACACACAAAAAATATGAATATATATAAAATATGTTTAGAAAATATATTTTTAATAGCTGTTTTTTTGCCGATTTTCGTATATACTTTATTTATTTTAAATGTAATTTAAATATATTAAAAATGTATATTAGAATATACAAAAAATATACTAACAATATATATTTTTATTTTATTTTATATTTTTTTATCATACCAATAATTTTTTTTTTTAATTTTATATATTTTTTACATACTACAAATAAATATTTTTTATATTTTAACATATATTTTGTTTATAATTTTTTTTATGGGGCTAGACAATGAAGAAAAAAAGAGAGAGAAAAAGTATAAAATAAACGTTGAAATAATTAAAAATTACTTTGGCATTAAAGATATTCATATATAAAGAATTCAGAACGAGTACATATTCTCCAATGAATTCCGATTTTTGTGAAAAAAAAAAAAAAAAAAAAAAAAAAAAAAACAATTGATAATTTAGCGTTTAAAATAATAAATCATAGAAATTTTATAAAGTTTTACAAAATTTAAAAATAATCTATAAAATTAAAAAAAAAATTTTTAATTTTATTAAAACCCCTGAGAAATTTTCATAAAATTAATAAAATTTTACAAAATTATTATCAAGATCTGAAAGAGTTATTTGTATGAAATTTTATAAAATTTAATGAAAAAATGTTATCCCGGGAAGTAAAAAATTTATTACAAAACACCCTGATAGAAGAATTTGTAATAACAATTTAATTGTTTAAATCGAATTAACTCCCGAACCGCTGGTTTGATGGAAAAGTTTATTTGAATAAAAAGCATTTTTTTCTGAAACGAACTTCTGTCGTATCGTCAAAAGACGTTTTTTTTTTTTTTTGGTAACTAACGTTATAAACAAATTAATTTTTTCGAAATCCGGATTGGATCGAAAAAAGTGCTGTCGATTGGTGGTATCGACATTTTGTCGATTGTTTCGATCCAATCCGGAAAAAATTCATTTGTTTATAACATTAGTTAACAAAAAAAAAAGGTCTTTTGACGATACGACAGAAATTCGTTTCAGAAAAAATGCTGTCGATTGGTGGTATCGAAATTTTCTCGATTTTTTTTTTTTTTCGTTCATTTTTAACCGCAAAATTCCGGCCTATCGAGCGTTGGATAAGATTTGGTGGAGAAAGAGAGCGCGCGCGATAGGCAGCGCTCGTGCGAGAGGGAGAGGTCTAAGCTCCTGGCTCGTTTTTGCGTTATATTTTGCGAAATCTTTAAGAAACAGAAAACACTATAACATCTTTTTTGTGTATTTTTTCATTCTGAACAATTTTTTTTCAAATGAACTTCCCCATCAAACCAGCGGTTTGAGAGTTATTTTGATTTAAACAATTAAATTGTTAACAATCGTTTGCACCATTTTTGAACAAAAATGACTAGATTTTCGTGATTCTCTGCCCTAAATATGTAAGAAACCGTTGTGACCAGCCAGTGCCATCAAAATGTATACGGGCTCTTCTCTTCAGCCGAAGGACTACTATAAATACTTTGAATGGTTTTAAAAAAAAATAATTCGCCCATATTAAACATGAATTTTGTTTTTATAAATCAAGTAAAATTGTAATTAATGAAATAGAAAATTAAACATTACTAAAAACATTACTAAAAACAATTATAAAATCTGTGCAAATTGAAAACGAATTGGACAACTGTTATGTGAATTTATTTGATTGTGTGGGATTTTACTGAGCGCAGGTAGAATCCAAATGGAATCCCACGAGCCGAAAACTACTTCTCTGTTAAAAAAAAAAAATAAAATAAAATATCTAAAATATAAAACATAACTTATTTGCCAATCAATCAAATTAATATTCAGGTAAAGGATTATTTTATTGAAAAAAAAAATAAACATATTAATTGAAAAATATCTACAAATTTATTTAAATCATATTGATAGTATATTTAGTCCATATAAAATAAATCATTTATTTTATGAGAATCACACAATGAATTCCAATAAAAAACAATCTTGTTGATTCCAAGTAGAATTCATAGTATTTATATAAAAATGATAAATATTTTCTATGTGGTTTAACCAATTGATTCTCACTCATTAAAACAATCGAATTGGTTTCTAAAATACTGTATTGTGTTTTTGTCGCTGCAAATCCAACAATATTTCCTCAGAACCCTTATATCACGATAATTGACGTTCCCTATAAAGTCCAATAAAGAACATTTGATCTTATTGGGATTCACTTATAGCTTATTATTCACTATTCTGAGTGGAATCTCTTTATAGTTACTAAACTTTTTTCGAGGTTATTACAAATAAAATACTATAGAATAACTCCTTATGGCAACAACAATAAAAACCATGCTTCCTATTTTCACAAGAATCATGCATCGCTGACACGAATATTGCCAAACTCACAATAGAAACCAATACAATGTTACAAGTTGAATCCACATTGAATTCATGATTATGCCAAAAACATCAAAACCTCATTGATTCCGATTAAAATTATCGGTATGACTGTACTTGCCCATAGATTCCCATTAATCTTAAAATCCTCTGTATTTGGAATTTTTTCTTTCCAAATAGACCACATAGAAATCAATACAATTTCTATAGGAACGTGTTTGGCTATATTGGATGTTTTCAACAGGGATGCTAGTGGTACATTTTATTGTCATAAGACGGTGAATATTGCATCCTAGCGACACAATTTTTGTCGTGTCAGTTATTATAACTATAAAATACTTAATAATTTTTATTATGCTCAATACGAAATGTATTATGTTCAAGAAAGAAATTTTTGTCGGCCGCAACGATATTTTATTATGCTTCAATACAATTAGTAACAACACGCATAACATAAAATATTGGAATATCATACGGTTTCAAGTTTAGTGGGCTAGCATAATAAAAATTTATGGATTTTCACATAAAATTTCATGGAATTTTCACCTTCATTTTTCTCCGTGTACGATGTAACATTGTACTTTTTATAGCTTCCATCGTATTATAACAGAGGCAACACTGTAATATTTATTTTGTTAAAAAGTAAATAGAAATATTAAATGTACGAATAAATATAGTTTTTAAAGTGTAATTTTTATTTATTTTTTTTTACGATGTTAAATTGTAATTTTTGCAGTAATTTTTAATCCTAAAAGTCTTTGTTAAAATTACGATGTTAAATAGTAAAAAATATAACCCACATAATAAATTTTGAAATAAAACATTTAAAAATTGACATTAATAAAAGTATAGTCCGAGATTACGATGTTAACATCGTAAATTTTGGTAGAATTTTCTTTCCGTGTATGTTACGTAAATATGATATTCAAATAACATCACAGTTATATCACCAATGTAACATGTACGTCACATTAACATCACATTCACGTTCATCATGTTACGTAACAATGTTACGTAAATGAGTGTGAAATTGTGATATACATGTTATGAAGATGTGATGTACATGTGACTTACGATTTCACGTAACCGGAAGTTTTCGTTCTATAAATGTGACATCCCTGTTACGTTGATGTGTTTACTGGGGAATCGTCGATTGATGATTAAAGAGGATTAAAAACGATGAACTTTTTAATCGTTTTTAATCTTCATGCACGACCAGAAATTGCTATATATTATTTTACGGTTAAAGACGATTCGTGAGGATTAAAAATTTTAAATCCTCATAAATCGTGTTTAATCGTAAAATAATATTGCAATTTCTGGTTCCGAATGAAGATTAAAGACGATTCATGAGGATTTCAAATTTTTGATCCTCATAAATCGTTTTTTATCGTAAAATAATTAATCATCATTTGAGGATTAGAGACGATTCAATGTGAAAAACCACGAGAGGATTATGACGATTAATGATGATTAAATTTTTAATCGTTTTTAATCCTCACGAATCGTATTTTCTAATCAGGGGAGAGTCTTTCCAGGGTAAAACCAGAAAGTTTTCAGAACGAATTCAAAGTTTTTTTTAGAGTTGAACCACAGTTTAACCGGAGCGAATCTAGAGTGCAACCGAAGTGCACTACGCGTGTCCTCAAGGTGTATCTAGAGTAAATTAAGAGGAAAAATTCTCAAAAAAGTTTAACAAAAAAAATTTTAAATAATGCTCAATTTTACTTATTAAAACTATATTTTGGAATCCCGGGAAAAAATGATCAGGCCTGACCATGCCTGTTCATGTATGATCAGGCCTGAAATTAGACCTGATCATGCCTGTTCATGTATGAGGCGTTAAATACACTCAGGCCTGTTCATGGCTGTTCATGTCTGTTCATGCCTGACCATGTCTGGTCATGTCTGAAGCGTTATATGCGTTCAGGCCTGATCATACCTGTCCATGCCTGTCGATGTCTGTTCATGCATGTTCATGTCTTTTCATGTCTGGAGTGTTAAATACAGTCAGGCCTGATCATACGTGTCCAGGCCTGATCATGTCTGTTCATGGCTGTCCATGGTTGTTCATGTCTGAAGCGTTAACTACGCTCAGGACTGATCATACCTGCCCATGCCTGGTCATGTCTGTTCATGTCTGAAGCGTTGAATAAGCTCAGGCCTGATCAGGCCTGTTCATGCCTGGTTATGTCTGTTCATGTCTGTTCATAGATATAAAATTTTTTTGACCAAGAATCTATCACGTATAACCCGGGAAAAAAGGATCAGACCTGATCAGACATGAACAGGCATGAGTCTTAAGACTTTCAGTACTTGAAGTTCGTACGAGACCTATTTTTCAACTCAATCTCTTAGGTCAACAGGTAACGAGGCGAACTTTCAAGCGCAAGGTCCACGGTTCGAATCCTAGACACTCCCATATTTTTTATTTTTTTTTCATTTTTATAGAAATAATTATATATAA
This sequence comes from Microplitis mediator, assembly GCF_029852145.1. NCBI lineage: Eukaryota > Metazoa > Arthropoda > Insecta > Hymenoptera > Braconidae > Microplitis > Microplitis mediator. Next base: position 13,283,711 of record NC_079969.1, on the reverse strand, counting down.
TTGTATATAGTTATGCATAATTATATATAATTATATAGGACCATTTTTTATATATAATTGTTTTACCAGAATGGGCATGAACAGGCATGAACAGACCTGAACATGCCTGATCAGGCCTGGTCAGGCATGGTCATTTTTCATGTCTGTTCAGGCCTGGTCAGGCATGGTCATTTTTCATGTCTGATCAGGCCTGAAGACTCATGCCTGCTCATGTCTGATCAGGCCTGAACATTTTTTCCCGGGATGTTTAGAAAACATTTAAAAAATTAAATTTTTTGACTTCCCGCTAAGAAAATCGACGATTTTCGAAAAATTGGGAAGTTATTGTTTTCACCCCGATTTGCGAAAATCGAAATTTCATCAGATGTTGACGTTTTGAGGTCCTAGGAAGCTATTCTGACTCCTTTCAGAATGATGTCCGAGTGTCTGTATGTATGTATGTGTGTGTGTGTGTGTGTGTGTGTGTGTGTGTGTGTGTGTGTGTGTGTGTGTGTGTGTGTGTGTGTGTGTGTGTGTGTGTATGACCGGTCTATAACTTTTTAACTAATGAACCGATTTGGATGGTTAAGGCGGCAATCGAAAGAGCTTCTTGGCCATCAACTTTTCTGAAAATTTCAGATCATTTGATCAAGTAGACTCGATAATATTGGCGAATTACGAAAAAAAAATTTTTTTTTTTAGTTTTTTATTGATTTCTCAGAAATGACTTATACGATCAACTTCAAAATCTAACCAGCTCTAGAACTTCATAAAACGCGTCGATTGCCGCCTTAGCCATCTCAATCGGAGTATTCGTTCGAGAGTTATCGCGGAAGAAAGAAATGGTAAAAACCGGTTTTTTGCGAATATCTTTGAAACAACTGAACTAAAAAATTTCAAAATCTTATCAGCTCTAGAACTCAATAGAATATCTCAATTGCCGCCTCAACCATCGAAATCGGTTAATTTGTTCGTGAGATATCGTGGGAGAAAGAAATGCTAAAATCGGTTTTTTTCGAAAACAATGGCATACGAAAGTATTTTCGAGCTCGAAAGTGTGTTTACAATAATGTTTTCGAGCTCGAGGAGCTTGGAAACAGCGGGAAGTATTGGGGCTGGCCCGCAGGGTCAACCGATAGACAGATTTTTTTTATAAAATTTTGGGGCCACCTCGTTTTGCCTCCCCTTCCCTATGTCTTAAAATATCCCGGGAAAAAATGATCAGACCTGATCAGACATGAACAGGCATGAGTCTTCAGGCCTGATCAGACATGAAAAATGATCATGCCTGACCAGGCATGTTCAGGTCTGATCAGGTATGTTTATGTCTGTTCATGTCCATCCGGGTAAAAAAATTATATATAAAAAATGGCCCTATATAATTATATATAATGTATAACTATATTCAATTATACATGTATATATTAATTGCTATAAAAATAAAAAAAATAAAAAATTCGGGCGTGTGCAGGATTTGAACCGTGGACCTTGCGCTCGAAAGTGTAACTCGCTACCCACTGACCTAAGAGATTTAGTTGAAAAGTAAGTTTCGTATGAACTTCAAGTAATAAAAATCTTATACGTGATAGATTCTTGGTCAACAAAATTTTAGATCTATGAGCAGACATGAACAGCCATGAACAGACATGAACATATATGACCAGGCATGAACAGGCATGGACAGGTATGATCAAGCCTGAGCGTATTTAACGCTTCAGACATGAACAGACATGACCAGGCATGGACAGGTATGATCAGGCATGAGCGTATTTAACACTTCAGACATGACCAGGCATGAACAGGCATGGACAGGTATGAACAGGCATGATCAGACCTGACTGTATTCAACGCTTCAGACATGAACAGGCATGAACAAACATGACCAGGCATGAACAGGTATGATCAGGCATGAGCGTATTTAACGCTTCAGGCATGGTCAGGCATGGACAGGTATGAACAGGCATGATCAGACCTGACTGTATATAACGCTTCAGACATGAACAGGCATGATCAGGCCTGAGTGTATTCAACGCTTCAGACATGAACAGACATGAACAGGCATGGTCAGGTATGATCAGGCCTGATCATGTCTAATTTCAGGCCTAATCATACATGAACAGGCATGATCAGGTCTAATTTCAGGCCTGATCATACATGAACAGGCATGGTCAGGTCTGATCATTTTTTCCCGGGATATAAAAAATAAATGTATGAAAATATTTGAAAAATATATTTCAAGTACATCAAAAATATATAATTTTATCATATCCCTGTTGAAAAAATCTCATAGAATATCATAAAAAAAAAAGTTTGGAAAATCCAAATGAGCATGCCTTAAGTGGTCGTGTCATACACGAATTATTTAGATTAAATATTTACGTTACGATTTGTTAATTTTTTCATAAAGACTCCCATTTTTTTCTGTTTTTTTTTGCTTACATTTAAGGAACTATTAAACTCATTTATTATAATAGAAAATTATTATAGGAAATATTAAAAAATTCCCGCGGACAGAATGGAAATCTTTGTTAACGCCATCTAGCACACTCCGATAGAAGAAGGAGGTCTTCACTAACTCTGTTTATATATTTTTTTTATATATGGCAGCCTGAGATGTAAATTTTTTAGCTTCGACAGTACACATTTTATTATTTTATTATCGAACGAATAATAATAGAGTTGTGGTTTTTTAATCAGTTTGTTAGAATGAATTTACGGATATATTGAAATAAAATTTAAAAGAATTAGTTTTGTTTTTCGAAAGTTATGGAGATTACAAGAAGAGTGTTACATGTATTTTACAGGATTTTTTCTGAAAAATTCATTTTTTATCCAAATTGTGGGTTGGACCAGCTGTTTATCGTTTAGAAAAATGACCATTGACGTTTTCTTTTATTGGGGCATAAAGGCCGATCTACTTTAACCACTATATTATTATTTATTTAAATAAAACTCTGACGGACTCCAGTTTATTTATTTTTAGGCGAGAGTAGAGCATACCTACGCTCGCGCTTAAGGCATGCAAAACTTGAAATTTATTCTATGAGATTTTATATGTGCATTTGTCCACGAAAATACTCATAGAAACTCATCATCATTGAAGTTCATCAGAACCTAAGAGATTTTATAAGTAGCATCAGTCCCTCATAAAATCTTATCATATTTAAATTTCTTATCGAGATTTTTATGGGTTGTAATTGATGAAAAGGATTTCTTATAGGAACCTATGAGCTCCAGTCATTATTATAAATATTTATGAGAATTTATGAGCAAAATAAAAAACGAAAAAAAGTCATTCCGAAAGATTAAAAAATAAACCTGTGTCAATAAGAAAAAGTTTGGAAAATCCAAAAGTGCACGCCTCATAACGCTTATTTAATTTTGAAGTCAAAATAACTTGTTTCCCTCAATTATAGAGTAAAATAAAAAAAAAGGCCATTCGGCAGCCGAAATGGAAGTAGATTTCTCATTATTTATTTTTTTTCACTGTTCAAATAAAAGTTAATAATGAAATAAAGTTTTTTTTTACATTTTTTTAAAAATTCTAGAGATGATAAAACAAAAAAATCAAAAAATTATAAGTATAATGCCAAAAATTGAAGCTAACTAAATGAGATTAAGAAGAATTTTTGATGATAATGCACTATATGTTTTGATTTGACGTTATTTAAAGATACGTATGCATATATTCAAACTACCGGACCAATGGTATTCCGGACCCTATTCGAAAAATTATGATAGATTATGGTTTTAATGCTCGAAAATTCTACCATAAGGACAAAGGCGATAATTTGCTTTCAATAAAATCTACTAATGAAATATTTTAAGATTAAAAATTGATTGTCATACATCAAAGTGTCATACTTAAAATTAGTACTAATATTTGAAATAAAAAGCCTATTAGAACATCAAACGATGAGTAGATATAGAGAACATTATCATCATAACTAATGTTAATCTTGTTATTGACATATCATATCATTTATACACTGTCGATAAAACAAAATTGTATATACCCACTGAATTGAGATGTTTGGATTTTATAAGTGTCACACTGCGATAATATGAATTTAAGTAGCTCCATGAATTTACTCAGAAGTAGAAGAACTAATGCAATAGCAAAATTTCATTAAATGAATGGTAAAATAAGTAATTTCAGTGGTCTAGGCATATATATAGGCATTAAAATTGAAGCTTATTTGAAGAGCTTTCAGATAAATTTGATATAAAGTCGATAAGTTATCACATTCAAAAGATATTGAAGGAAGAATGAGTAAAAATATGAATTTTGGACATTTTGAAAATTTTGAAGTGCTATAACTTCTAAACTAATCGACCGATTGAGCTCATTTTCAAACTCGAACGAGGTAGTCACCCACAACATAGGTATACTAAGTTTCAAGGTGATCGGTTTGAAATTGTGGCTATAATCAAAGTGAAAACCTGCATAAAATCAGTTTTTATAATATTTTGGAAATGTTCAAAACCATTTATCTATTAGGAAAAATGGTCAAATCAATGAACTGTATAGTCAAAATTGTAGGCAATCGAACGAGCTTTCACATATAACAAACGAAAATAAGCTATCTCTTTCCGTTTAGAAGTTACATGCAGTTAAAGCGGCAAACAAGTTTTTTTTTTTAATTTTACAGAATTTCAATTAACCATAACTTCTAAACTTATTGGCCGAATTGGCTCATCTTCGAACTCATCCAAGGTAATCGTCCATAAAATAACTATACTAAGTTTCATTAAGATCGGTGTAGAATTACGCAAGGTTACTAGAATAGGAAGGTTGGGTCAACCATTATCCCAATGTTATATTGTGTCGCTGGTCTCTTTCTAGGGATAAATGCTGGTCTACCAATCAGCTTTCCCGAAGCATTTGGATAAATTTTCAATACTCTACAGAGATTTGATCTGTGCTCTATAAGTAATTAAAAGTAAAAACCAAGCGCGATAGATAAGAAGCAGCGAATGGTAATATTTTTATATATTAAATTTGAAAACTAAATGCCGCTGATTTATATAGAGTGTAGGGAAAATGTTTCAATAGAAAATAATTATGTTCAAATTTAATTTTGCAATCAACTAAACTAAATTTGTAAAGGAACATGGAGCTAGAATATGATCGTTCAAAAATTTTGGCAAAAGAACTTTTTTTTTTTTAATGTGGTTTTTTTAACTCAAAATAAGTTACTAACTAGAAATTTTCATGAAAACAAAATTTTATAAAACTTCTTGGACAACGATTATTTCATAGTAAAATGAAATTAAAATTAAAAAATTCAATGAAAATTAAGTCTTTTATACAAGCGAAAAGACTACACGGAAAAAAGAGCAGTTGAAAAATTACAGTTTCTACTGTAAAAACAGGCCTTCGGGGCAAAAATCTTTAAATATTAAAGTTCAAACTGTAATTTTAGAAATTTTTTGTAGCAATAAAATTAATATAATTTCAAGTGGCAAATTTTACAGTTTGAAATGTAATTTTAGTTAAATGAACCTTTAAAGTATTATTTACTTTTTATTTTGAATTCTTGCTTTATTAAAAAATGAATAGTTGATAGGTGAAACTGTAAAAATTAAGATTTATTGGTGATGTATTTTTCGCTTTTCTGAAATAATACCTCTTATTTATCCGTAGCATAAAAATTACACTGTGAGTTATCAATTGTTGAGAATGATAAATGATGTGAGAAACATTACAACTCACACTGTAATTTTTAAATTCCGTATTTGAAGCAGAACACCACTATACAGAAAAGTGAATTTAACAATTGAAAATGTAATTTTAGCTGAATTAATTTGTGAGAGAGTATTTACATTTTATTTTGAAATCTTTCTTAATTTAATATCTAGTTGTTGGTTATAGAGAGCGTGAAATTTATATTTGTAAGTTGGACGTTTTTAAGGTTTGGTACATAAAAATTACAGTTTCGGATAGCAAGTTGTAAATTTCAGTATGTAAGTTAACCCAGTGAACACATGACCTTATTTTGACGTCATACGTAGGTCATAGCAATGTCACGACATCTGATGTAAATTTGATGTCAATCTGACGTTCTACATGACTTTAATATGATGTAAAGCTTGTGACATCATATTGATGTAAGCATGACTCTTGTACTATGTCACAGTTATGACTTATGTATTACGTACGTTTGACATAGAATCTACATCACATTGTTATGTAGTAATAAAGTCATTATCCGTATATCATAATGACGTAATTTTAAAATCATACATTTATGTCAGTAGCAAAGTCACGGTTATACACAATGTGGATGTCACTCTTAAATCATATCTTCACATCAGTGACAAGTCAGTATTTTACGCAATGCTGATGTAATGTCTGAGTCATAGTTTTTTATCATCTATTTATTGAAATAAAACAATCATAGAATGAATTTTCAAACATGTGTAAATGTGTAAAAATAACAACTAAACGTCGAACATTTTTGGGGTCAAAGTAATCGATAAATTCGATAATAGATCATTCAGACGTTTTAGATTAAAACATTAGCGTGAGCATAAAAAAATTAACTTTATTTTTTTAAATGATATATCGAAAATATCATTTAGGATGACAAAGAAAATGTAACGACAGTTTGAACTCTTTTGCTATTATGATTTTAAAGTTTAGTATCACAATTTTTCAATCGATTGAATTTCATACGATTTTGTGAAATTATTTAATGTTTCGCAAAATTTTATTTAAGATTTTTTAAATTTCACATCACAACAAAAAATTTAAAAATTTGATGAAACTTAATGAAATTTTATACAATTATCATCGAGGTCGACAAATATTGCTTCTATAAAATTTCATATAAGATCATGGAGTTTTTTTAATTTTGTAAAAATCCATCACGAAAACTTATTAACTACGTCTTTTCCGGCATTTCACTCTAAATACATCAATTAAGCACGAGATTTGAACTCTCGTGATGTGGACCAGTGAGCAACGTTCAGGACTCCCAGCCAAGAGGAACCGTGTTCGAACCCAGCAGATGCCCAGGATTTTTTCATCATTTAACGTTATCTAATCTCGTTTCAGAATTCACAATGCGTTCGCGCGGTAATAATCAAATCAAAAATTCGGTATTTCATTTTATTTTTTTCTTTTTCAAAATATTTTTTCCGAATTGATAATTTTGACATCACCCATATGTCATATTGACGTCATAGAAGGTCACACAGACATCACATTTACATCATGCATACGTCATTAGTTTTACATCATAATCTTACGTAAAAAAGTGGGAAATAATGAGTAGTCCAGTCGGCAAGTGATTTAAATGGCGGTCCTAGTAGATTAAGCGAGGCGGAGACCGATTTTGACGATTTTTTTTTTGATTCCGCACTAAAAAAGGATTTCCAAAAAAGTTGAACAGGTTTCCCGTGTTGCTTTTGATTATTTAAATATTTAAAAATTATTACTTAGTTAACTTTTAAATATCTCGGAAACTATAGGGAAATCGGGAAAAAAAATTAAGAATAAAATGTAGAGAAATAATCAAAGAAAAAAATGAGACCAATCCGAAGTCTATACGACTAATAGTTTACGAGATATGATTTTTTTAATGCAAATTAATTTTTCGCCGCGCGCGCGGGAGTAAACAATTACCTGGAACTTTTTGAAAAATGCATAAATTAATAAAAATTTTTTTCTAATTCGTAGTTCTTACAATTCAAGCCGATAAACGAAAAGTTTCAAATCGAAAAAATAATTTTTTCGATTTTTTACATTAAAAAAACCATTTTTTGGTTTTTGGATTTAAAAAATCAAAAAATGGTTTTTTTAATGTAAAAAATCGAAAAAATTATTTTTTCGATTTGAAACTTTTCGTTTATCGGCTTGAATTGTAAGAACTACGAATTAGAAAAAAATTTTTATTAATTTATGCATTTTTCAAAAAGTTCCAGGTAATTGTTTACTCCCGCGCGCGCGGCGAAAAATTAATTTGCATTAAAAAAATCATATCTCGTAAACTATTAGTCGTATAGACTTCGGATTGGTCTCATTTTTTTCTTTGATTATTTCTCTACATTTTATTCTTAATTTTTTTTCCCGATTTCCCTATAGTTTCCGAGATATTTAAAAGTTAACTAAGTAATAATTTTTAAATATTTAAATAATCAAAAGCAACACGGGAAACCTGTTCAACTTTTTTGGAAATCCTTTTTTAGTGCGGAATCAAAAAAAAAATCGTCAAAATCGGTCTCCGCCTCGCTTAATCTACTAGGACCGCCATTTAAATCACTTGCCGACTGGACTATGAGTCACACCTGACTCATTCGTGACTTATATCTTACGTAAATGATGACATAGCGTAACGTCACTCTGACGTCAAATTTACGTCAATGTGTTTACTGGGTTTTACAGTTTGAAATGTTTCATTTTCAACATTTAAGATGCCGCTTTTTGGTATCTCATTCACGCTAAGGCAGTGATCATAAGTCGAATAGCGTCAGGGAGACATCTTGCCCACGCTCGAGTAACAAACGGTTGCAAGCAAGTTTGAACTTGTCCTTAGTGCTGGTTTTACAGACAGTTCTTGGTGAGACGTGATTGTGTTAAATAATTAATTTTATGTTATTATTGAAATTATCCAATTGAAGTTTTCGTTGTACAAATTGATTATTAATTAGTGGTCTTGTGGTGCTATCCATCTGATTTTGCTGTAACTTGTATTGAAGGGTATGAATATTTATCGACGCAATTAAATCCTATTATTGAAAGTGGTATAAAATTATGCAAATGGTTATCTCACCATGGTGATAAGTATACCCGTAATGTAATTATTACTGTTATAATACCGACAGACCTCAATTTTTTAAGATTGTTGAAATTTTGCTAGATGTCTGCAAAAATATTATTTTTTTTACAACTAAAGAACTTGACGCTGGTTTCGATGCTCATTTTCAAGCGTATGAAATTCATAATGATTTTATAAATTGGCATCTCATTTATTTGGATCAAGCTGATGGCACGTGTTCACTAACACATCAGCCTAATGGCAAAAAATATATTTGTTACCGACCATAAGCTATATTTTTAATTTATTTTTTATTATTTCTTAATATTAAGTTTAAAGTAAAAATCATGTTTTTGCATTTTAAATACAACATTAATAACTTGTACTTACGATCATTTTTATTCAACGGAAACCTTGTATGTAAGGATTTTTTATAAACATATCCTAATTTTATATTTAAGAAATTTTTATAGCTCATTCTAGAAGTCGAATATATACAATGTTTAAAACAAGTACTGTATTAACATAAATGTGAGTTTTCTGAAACTAAAAGGATGCAATGAATCAAATAATTATTGTAAAAAAAAAAAGCGGATTCTACGTTTACTGCAAATTACATACAGCAGTAATTGAATTTTAATTTAAGTTAAAAAAATTTTAAATCTGCTGTTCTTTCGACTATAATTATTAAATTTATACAATTTTTTCAATTTAGAAAAGCTCATATTTATATTAATATAAATATGTTCCAAACGTCGTATTAATTCCACTAATCGGCCTAAAAATATATTTTTTTCAACTCAAAAATTTCAATACAAAATTTCATATATTTATATTTAATATAATAATAGTCGAATAAATTTAAATTATGTTTTGCTTAATAATACGATAAAATTGACTCCGAATACTCTGAAAATAATTGTTCAAGTGGTATCTATTAATAAATAATAAATGAATTTTATTTTATGAAACCTTTAAATTCTTATTTTTGTTAGAATTTTTATCATTTTATATATTGAATTATTATAAAATGTAAGGCTTTTTTTACGTGCTTAAGCTGTAAAAAAACACCACTATGCTACTGATATAAGAATTTTTATAGTAAACATTCAAGAAAAAGAAATAAATTTTACTTAATGAAACTGTAAAATTTACAATCTAAAACTTTAGTTATTATTATTCTGAGTACTGAATTTCGAACAAAAAATTATCCCTTTTGTCCAATGAAACTGTGAAGGTTGTAAGTCATATTTCATATATTATTATTTCCAGAGTATAGATTCTAGCAAAATAAATACTTTTTACTACATGAAACTGTAATAATAATTTTTCTTTTGACTCAGCAAATATAATTTGAAGAATTTATAGAAAAAATTACAGTGTGAGATTGTAATTGTTAGAATAACATTTAAAATTATAAAATCTATTTGCTATTGAGAGCTAGATAATCTCGAGTTTGAAACTGTAATATTTGTTATGCCTGGATAAAAAAGTAATTTTTACAGTTTCAGATTCGCAGCGCTTTACTACAATACGAAACTGTAATAAATACTCTACATGAGTTCAATTTTTCAACTGCTCTTTTTTCCGTGTAAGTTGATTAATTTTATGTGAATTTACAAAATTGAAAAACATCAAATCTGATTAAAAAAAAAAAAATTATTTGCAGCATAAGTCAGTGGGTCCTGATTTTCTATAGATTTTCTTAGACGTTGATCCTCCAGCTAAAACTACTGTCTCTATCAAATTCTCGAGTCTTTGGAGACATCAGAGAAGTCGTTTGGAAGAACGCTAGCATGTGAACGTAGGGAAAAAATAAATTTATGAAAAACACGACAAAATATATGAAAAATCACTGTTTTTTATACCTCTTAGATATTTTGTCTATTAACGCTTTGATTTGATTCAACTCATCGAACTTTCTATTTTAATCGCATTTGGCTGTCTGAACCGGCCTGGAACCCGACTTCAAATATAAAAAAACAAAAAACTACCTTTTTTTTAAGTCTACAGAGTCATTAATATTCTGTTCATTCAATATTCATTTCAATATTTTGAATGAACTTTATAAAGCATATGAACTAATTTTTTACAATTTTTATTCAGTCTGTCATTATTTATTGTAGGAATTTTCATACAGAAGTATTCTACACTTACCCTTGCGACCTTCAACCCACTCTGGAAACACTCTGGAATCATAGTCAGAATGTAAACATTCTAAGTCCAGTATGTTCCCAGAGTGGTTTTGTGCCCTTTTTTCAGAGTGAAACCAAAGTGGTTTCAGAATTGATCCAGAGTAGATCAAAGTGTTTTCAGAATGGACTCAAAGTGAATCCAGAATGAAATCAAAGTGTTTTCAGAATGGGCCCACAGTGAGTCCAGAATGGAATCAAAGTATTTTCAAAATGGGCTCAAAATGAGTACAGGATGAAATCAGAGTGTATTCAAAATGGGCCCAGAGTCGATAAAATTTAAATACTAAGGACTAAAAAAAATTGGGTACTTTCTAAACTCATAAATCAATAATAATCTACAGAAAAACAATCTTAACCCAAATTTTTTAATTAACTATGCTTTTGTTAATTAATTAATTTTTACTTGTTGAAAGTTTACATAAAAACCCTGATTATTTCCAAACTAAAAACCCCGAATTTTTTTTACTTCTTAAAGCTATTCTTGAAAGGGTTTAGAAAAGATAGCTGGTGAAAAAATAAAAAAATTTCGATTTTATTAACAATCTAAGCCATTGAAAAATAAAAAACGTAAATAAAGCAATCAAGAAAATTTACTTTTTTGATTATTTTGTTTTTTTATTGCTGAAAGCTACATAACAATAATTTGAAAAAAATTTTTACTTGCATTGTTTAAATAATTGTCATAAACAAATACATGGCTAATTAGATTTAATAAGATTTTTTTTGGGAAAAAAACGCTTAATAAAAATAAGGAATTTTAAGAAAAAAATCGTTTCTTAAAAAAATTTTTTTTTGCTAAACAGCGCAATAGCTAATTAACAATTTTTTTTTTTACTCAATATTAATATTAAAGAACCATTATTTTTTTTAAATAATCATTAATCATGTTCTGTTATATTAGAAAAAAAATTGTTTTCATTCATTTATTATTTGTTTATTAAACAAACAATTTGTTGTAAACAAATAAATTTTCACGCAATATTTTTTTCAAATACTAAAAATAACCAAGCGTTTTATTTTGTAGAAAAAATTTTTTTTTAATCTTTTATATAATTTTTTAAATTATTGTACACTTGGACTTGTCGCTACCTTTCTGTTCTTCTCTATTGTTATTAAAATAACTTATTGAAGACACAACTACAACACTTCAAGTCTTTTTCATTATCCATTAATCATTAAACAAATCGAGCTTGTAACCGAAGCTCTAACTCAATTGCTTAAGGAATTATGAATAACAGTAATTTTTATGAATACTTTTTAATAAATACAAAAAAATTATTAATTAGCAAATTCGCTTTTTAGCAATAAAAAACATTTTTTAAGAAACAATTGTTTTTTTAAAAATTGTTATTTTCATTAAGTATTTTTATCCCAAAAAAAAATTTTTGCTTTGACCCGGGTTTTAATGTGAAAGACTTGAGAGAAAAATTTGCTGGGAGAAGATATATGTTAAGGAGGAGAAAGTCACTGGTGCTAAGCAGCAGTGGAAGTAGTTCAGTGTTCGCCGCTAGATCGCGCCCAACTTATGATTGTCCTGTTCCTGGTTAGATAGGTGTTTCAGAGTTTTTATATTCTATATTTAAAAATAATTCTGTCACGGGTATTTCTCTGTTATTTGACAGAGTGACAAGTGCCTGTTTGGATGGTCATATAGTAGATGCTATATTACATTGTGACAATAATGTCAAATATTTTTGTTTTCTTGAAAAATTGTTTTTACAATCCAGAAACATAATTGTATTCAATAAATGCTCTTGAATATTCTTAAAATAATATATTTCGGTAAATTTTTTTTTTCTTTCAGTATTCATTTACTCTGAATACCCTCTGGTTTGAGTATGTATTCACTCTGATCCCACTCTGGAAACATTCTGGAAACACTTTGGTATCAGTTTGTGTTCAATGTGGATCCATAACGGTGTCAGTATGTATCCACTCTGGATACTTTCTGGAAACATTTTGGATTTACTCCGTATCCGCTCTGGAAATACTCTGGGTTCACTCTCAGAAAAGGGCACAAAACCATTCTGGAAATACTCTGGAGTCCGTATGGTTGCATCGTGTTACCAGAATATTTCCAGAGTGTATCCAGAATGTTTTTAATGTCGCAAGGGTATCCAAAAAATTAAAGGAACAAGAAAATTTTATAAATTTTTTAGTGATTTTTGGAAGGCTGTATGTTCGTAAAAAATGATCGTATCGAAAAAATTAAAAAAGCAAATTGAAGCTTGAAATCTCTAGTTTGAAGGCTTCCAGCAAAATATTTTTTTGAGCCACGGTTTTTGCGGACCCTCGCGGTCCTGCAACCACCGTGGAACCACCGTGGATCCACGGTGAAACCACCACATCGTGGACCCACCGTGGTTTCGTGACATTTCACCACAGTTGATCCACAGTGGATCCACAGTGTATCCACGGTGAATCCACAGTGTATCCACGGTGAATCCACAGTGAATCCACGACAAAACCACGGTGGATCCACAGTGGATCCACAGTAGACCCATTGTGGATTCACCGTGGTTTTTCCGTGGATCCGCCGTGGATCCACTGTGGATCCACAGTGGTTTTTCCGTGGTTTTACCGTGGTTTGACGCGAGATCTTGACATGAATTTTTCAGTTGAAATAGTGATAAATGAAGACGTTTCTAAAAATCTAACTCAAGTAAAAAAATTTTTTCCGTAGTTTTACCGGATGAAAACGTAAAATGAATTTTTGTACGCGTGTAATTCAAATGGAAAAATAGAAATTCATTAAATCTCATTAAGAACTGAGATATAAAGCTGTGCTTTGAAGGGAATTTTTTTTTGCCTAAAAGCAGTTTTTTCTTTGGACCACTCTAGTATGTATAAATAATAGTGATACTTTACATAATTTTTTTATCGACTTAATTAACCTAAAATATGATGCAGCAATCATAAGACTTTTTTTTTGTCCAACTTTCTGTAAATAATAATTAACGTTACCTCGTTGATTTTCAACAACCTCACGAATAAAATTATCTATAACATTGTTTTGGAGTGATAACTTTTACGTAATTTTATTGATCAATTCCTGAAAACTAACTAGTAATTTTATTCAAACACGATATCAAATGTTGCAAAGCATGTAATAATTAGCTGATTTGCTCAAAAAGTTCTGTGGACGAAGTCTTTCGAAATTCAAAAAATTTTTATCCCAATTTTCTTTTTAATTGTGTATTTGTTAATTAACAAAATTTGTAAAAATGAAAGTAAACAATAAAACCTCGATAATTCTTAATAATTAATTAAAGAATTAATAATTCTCTCTCTGAGATAATAAAATCATTTGGTTAAGTTAAGAAAATATTTATTTAATAGACAAATAAATTATTTTGCAGTGCCAACAACCCCAAATATTAAAGCAATATATTATTATATCAACACTAATAAATATTACTTAGACACAAAAAAATATATCCATTTAGAATAAATAAATATATATATATATATATATATATATATATATATATATATATATATATATATATATATATATATATATATATATATATATATATATATATACATGTATATGGGTCATTCCACCAAATAAAATTATTTTTACGGGGCGACCCTCGTCGATTTGGTTCAAACTTTGTAGAGTCGTTCTATATATTAAAAAAAAAATTCTCTGAAAATTTGAGCCTTTTATATGCAGCTGTTTCAAAGTTATGATTTTTTGAATTTTTAAAAAATTTTTGTTTTCAACTTTTTCATTAATTTTTTTAAAGGAAAAAATTTTTTTTTAAAAATGAGCACATAACAGTTTTTCGTAGGAAAAATTCTCAGCTTTCCAATAAAAATATCTATTTTTCATTTTATGTTACAAAAGACCTTTTAAAATTCGATTAAAGACGAAAAAACGATTTTTATGACTGTGCGGCGCTTGATACATCTAATTTGATATTTTTTTCTGAAAGCTGAGACTTTTTCTCACAAAATATGTGATTTTCACGATGTGCATATTTTTTGTTTGAACAAAATTAAATAAAATATAAACTCTCTATGATTAAAAAACGTTAATTCTTATTTTTTCTGAGGATGTTGATACATTTTTACCATATATATCCTAAGCTATCAACAATAAGTGAGATAGGGTGCACTGCTTGTGTTTCTTTCACCGTTTATGACTCAAAGTATTGTACGTTCAAAACATTTATTTTCTAAAAAAAGTCATCATTCCCTGATTAAATCAAACGATTCGAAACGATTTGTAATGTTAAATGCCCATAAAAAGGGTGATTCAAAAGTATTCAAAGTATTCAAAAGCCTTAAAAAGTATTTAAAATTTTTTTTTCAATCGTTTTAAGTCGTTTCTTTTAATAAGGGATGGTTATAACAGTGAAATCAACGCTGGTAAAATTTTGAATAGCCCGGATGTATTAACTTGCGGTGTGAGGATATGTTTTCGGGTATGTATCTGCAGTAAAGCTCTGAAAACAAAAATTATAAAACTATTTTTCATGACACCAGCATCAATGGTTCAAGTCTAGGAATTAGTAATTTGAACTTTGATTCTTGTGTTGTGTTCAATAGTGATTTCAGACTATTGATGTCATCTGCGTTAATGACAGTTCTGACTTTGTAATCAAGTTTTATAAAAATTTGTATGCATAATAAATAGTATTTATGGTTTCTGTTTAACTATAAATTGCAAAGCATAAGTTAGGCGTACACTAATGGTTGATCGCACCATTGGGCTTAATATAACTTGATTCTAACTGGCTGCTGACACTGATAATAATTTTCAATGCAGGTAATCATGAAAAAAATAGTGTGTAAAACTAGATGAAACACGACTTCAGATTGCAGTTATTGTCAGCTTTTGCGTACGGCTCGGGCAGCCTACTTTACTTTCTTCTGACATCGTTTTGTTTCATCTCTTGCCACACAATCAACTATTACAGTTTGTTAAAACTATAAAATCAATGACTTGTATTTAAATAATTATTGATTTTGTTCAAACAAAAAATATGCACATCGTGAAAATCACATATTTTGTGAGAAAAAGTCTCAGCTTTCAGAAAAAAATATCAAATTAGATGTATCAAGCGCCGCACAGTCATAAAAATCGTTTTTTCGTCTTTAATCGAATTTTAAAAGGTCTTTTGTAACATAAAATGAAAAATAGATATTTTTATTGGAAAGCTGAGAATTTTTCCTACGAAAAACTGTTATGTGCTCATTTTTAAAAAAAAATTTTTTCCTTTAAAAAAATTAATGAAAAAGTTGAAAACAAAAATTTTTAAAAAATTCAAAAAATCATAACTTTGAAACAGCTGCATATAAAAGGCTCAAATTTTCAGAGAATTTTTTTTTTAATATATAGAACGACTCTACAAAGTTTGAACCAAATCGACGAGGGTCGCCCCGTAAAAATAATTTTATTTGGTGGAATGACCCATATATATACACTCGGCCATCATTCTGAAAGTAGTCAGAATAGCTTCCCTTGCGACATTAAAAACATTCTGGATACACTCTGGAAATATTCTGGTAACACGATGCAACCATACGGACTCCAGAGTATTTCCAGAATGGTTTTGTGCCCTTTTCTGAGAGTGAACCCAGAGTATTTCCAGAGCGGATACGGAGTAAATCCAAAATGTTTCCAGAAAGTATCCAGAGTGGATACATACTGACACCGTTATGGATCCACATTGAACACAAACTGATACCAAAGTGTTTCCAGAATGTTTCCAGAGTGGGATCAGAGTGAATACATACTCAAACCAGAGGGTATTCAGAGTAAATGAATACTGAAAGAAAAAAAAAATTTACCGAAATATATTATTTTAAGAATATTCAAGAGCATTTATTGAATACAATTATGTTTCTGGATTGTAAAAACAATTTTTCAAGAAAACAAAAATATTTGACATTATTGTCACAATGTAATATAGCATCTACTATATGACCATCCAAACAGGCACTTGTCACTCTGTCAAATAACAGAGAAATACCCGTGACAGAATTATTTTTAAATATAGAATATAAAAACTCTGAAACACCTATCTAACCAGGAACAGGACAATCATAAGTTGGGCGCGATCTAGCGGCGAACACTGAACTACTTCCACTGCTGCTTAGCACCAGTGACTTTCTCCTCCTTAACATATATCTTCTCCCAGCAAATTTTTCTCTCAAGTCTTTCACATTAAAACCCGGGTCAAAGCAAAAATTTTTTTTTGGGATAAAAATACTTAATGAAAATAACAATTTTTAAAAAAACAATTGTTTCTTAAAAAATGTTTTTTATTGCTAAAAAGCGAATTTGCTAATTAATAATTTTTTTGTATTTATTAAAAAGTATTCATAAAAATTACTGTTATTCATAATTCCTTAAGCAATTGAGTTAGAGCTTCGGTTACAAGCTCGATTTGTTTAATGATTAATGGATAATGAAAAAGACTTGAAGTGTTGTAGTTGTGTCTTCAATAAGTTATTTTAATAACAATAGAGAAGAACAGAAAGGTAGCGACAAGTCCAAGTGTACAATAATTTAAAAAATTATATAAAAGATTAAAAAAAAATTTTTTCTACAAAATAAAACGCTTGGTTATTTTTAGTATTTGAAAAAAATATTGCGTGAAAATTTATTTGTTTACAACAAATTGTTTGTTTAATAAACAAATAATAAATGAATGAAAACAATTTTTTTTCTAATATAACAGAACATGATTAATGATTATTTAAAAAAAATAATGGTTCTTTAATATTAATATTGAGTAAAAAAAAAAATTGTTAATTAGCTATTGCGCTGTTTAGCAAAAAAAAATTTTTTTAAGAAACGATTTTTTTCTTAAAATTCCTTATTTTTATTAAGCGTTTTTTTCCCAAAAAAAATCTTATTAAATCTAATTAGCCATGTATTTGTTTATGACAATTATTTAAACAATGCAAGTAAAAATTTTTTTCAAATTATTGTTATGTAGCTTTCAGCAATAAAAAAACAAAATAATCAAAAAAGTAAATTTTCTTGATTGCTTTATTTACGTTTTTTATTTTTCAATGGCTTAGATTGTTAATAAAATCGAAATTTTTTTATTTTTTCACCAGCTATCTTTTCTAAACCCTTTCAAGAATAGCTTTAAGAAGTAAAAAAAATTCGGGGTTTTTAGTTTGGAAATAATCAGGGTTTTTATGTAAACTTTCAACAAGTAAAAATTAATTAATTAACAAAAGCATAGTTAATTAAAAAATTTGGGTTAAGATTGTTTTTCTGTAGATTATTATTGATTTATGAGTTTAGAAAGTACCCAATTTTTTTTAGTCCTTAGTATTTAAATTTTATCGACTCTGGGCCCATTTTGAATACACTCTGATTTCATCCTGTACTCATTTTGAGCCCATTTTGAAAATACTTTGATTCCATTCTGGACTCACTGTGGGCCCATTCTGAAAACACTTTGATTTCATTCTGGATTCACTTTGAGTCCATTCTGAAAACACTTTGATCTACTCTGGATCAATTCTGAAACCACTTTGGTTTCACTCTGAAAAAAGGGCACAAAACCACTCTGGGAACATACTGGACTTAGAATGTTTACATTCTGACTATGATTCCAGAGTGTTTCCAGAGTGGGTTGAAGGTCGCAAGGGTTCCTAGGACCTCAAAACGTCGACATCTGATGAAAACTTGACCTTCAAAAATCGGGGTGAAAACAATAACTTCCCAATTTTTCGAAAGTCGTCGATTTTCTTAGCGGGAAGTTAAAAAGACATGATCTAGAGGAATTTATCAATACAAATAAAATTGATATAGCCCTTATCTCTGAGACAAAACTCAACGATCGACATAAACTAAGTTTTTAAAATTACTCTTTCATAAGAAGTGATAGACCGGACTCCAAAAGAGGTGGAGGCACAGTTATTCTAATCAACAAGAAAATAAAGTTCGCATACATTTCATATCCGAATGCAGCAGCAAATAAAGCAATTGAATATACTGTCATAAAAATTCAAGGTAACGCAGGCAACATTTTATATATATTCAGTATTTATGCAGTATGTAACAACAAGAGATCTTTTATAACCGAACTCAACAAAATATATGACGACTTTAAATTAAGATCAGATAACATCTTCTTCATCATGGCTGGAGACTGGAATGCAAGAAACACCATCTGGGGTGACAAAAATATGAACGAAAGAGGAGTCCTCTTACACAATTGGGTTGAAGATGCTGGAATACAAAATAAAACAGCCTTGTACACACCGATCAAGCCAACCTACCCAAGTGTCGGTTCGTTCCTAGACCACTGTCTGGCTGACTCTAGAATCACACTCAGAGGACTAATAACTGGAAAACTGATCACTCTTCCGTATGATAGTGATCATAATGCTATCAGTTTCATAATTGACTGCAATAACTTTCTAAAAGAGATCCCGAGTACAACACCTCCATCTGCAAGATATAATTACTAAAGAGCCAACTGGACCAGGTTTGCTGATTACTTAGAAGATAATATTACCGAACACCTACCTCATGACAGAAATTTAACAATAAATGAAATAGACACCAATATACTGAAACTGGAAAATTACATACACCCTAGTAGCAATTTTGTCAAAGCCTTGTACCAGCCTGGATCAAAATACTTTAAAAAGATTTTCGATCAAGAATTGTACAAGAATTGGTCCAGATTCTTGACCAAGATTATTGGTCAAGACTTGAGCCAGACTGTAGTCAGAATTTGTCAAGAATTTGACCAGAAATCTGGAGCTGTCTATTGCTAAACTTTGGGACTATCCTATATAGAGGTTCTCATTCTACATTAGTTTCATTTATTATACTGTAGTCGAGAAATGAGTTCTCTGTAGAAAATGAATCTAGTTTTTTTAAAAATGCGAGCGACAGCTTATTGAATTCGTCATTAAATTTGACAAGACATTTTTTTTTACAAATAAAAATAGCAATTTTTATAAGTCAAAATCAAATAGAAAAAACGAGAGACTCTGATTATTAGCAATAACTCAAAAATTAATAGAGGAAGCGTAAAATTAAAAAACAATTATTAAAGAATAAGCAATTTTCTATTTGTCACAACTTTCGGAATTCTATTCCCATTTTTTATAATTTTAATTATTCATCTTAATCTATTCAAAAATTTCCGAAATTTTGTAAGTGCTAGAAAATTCTGAAAATCAATTTTTCTAGGCATTACTACAAACTCAATGCGTAATTTAAAAAAATAACATTTTTAAACTTGTTGACTCAACTATAAATGAGAACCACTGCAATACTATACTTTTTACATTCAAGTGAAAAGGAGGGAAATAGGTGCGCGCTCGTCGTCTTTTGCGTTTCTCGCGCAAGTCTATGTCAAAACTCTGGGCCAAGAATCTGGTCAAATTCTGGTCACAGACTGGCCCAAGTCTGCAGCCAGTCTGGATAAAGATTCTTGATCAAGTGTCTTGGTCGAGAATTGTACAATTCTTTACAAAGTGCTTCTTCAAGTATCTTGACAAAGAATCTTGCCCAATTTCATTGCTACTAGGGCAGGACGCGATCTCTGCAACAATTCCCATAATTAAAGATAATATCAAAAAGGACTGCCAAAGGTACGTCAACCACAAAATCACTAAGCTCCATAAGTATAAATCAGCGCTGGTAGCAGAACTGTTCAAAAATAAAGATAATAAAAACCAAGTTAAATCTGTAATAAAGATGGTTAACAAGCAGTTGATTAAAGAATTCAGAAACTCTGAAATAGCATACTAGGAAGGATTGGCCAAAAATATCAACTATAGAGACTCATCTAAGTTCTTTCCAAACATCAACAGACATTTTAGATACAAAGAACCGCCACGTATAGAAACATTAATAATTAACAAAAATAGTCCATTCATCTCTGATCTCACGCTGAATAACACCAGACCAGCAGAAGATAATAACAATTACATAATTGATCAGCCAATTATAAAACTGAACATCATTGGTAAATATTTCGAATCTATCAATTCATCAAGATACACAAACCAAGGCACACCGATCAAACACCTGGCAGATGCAGCAGCAGAAGACATAAAATCAAGAATAGATAGTCTCAGAAGATTCAACAACACACATACCAACTTCTTAAAAACAAATCCAGCCCACTACCCAACGCAGAATCAGGAGTCTCCAAATTACATACATACATATATTCATGTTGCCCTCACTCTAAAGACAGCCAAAAATAAGACGTCATTAGGTATTGAGACAAATCGCTTTCTGTACTCGCGATTTTTACCAGCAGCCACCAGGATTCGCGGGTTGAACCCTGGCTTAGACTGGCCTCTACGAAATTTTATTTTTGCTGGGACAGAGCAATGGGCTAAGGTGCTCGCAAAGTAAGAACCCGCACTTATTCCAACACGGCAACGTATGAGAAAACATATCAACTTACCCCACGGCTTATAAAATTATAGATTATTCCTATCAATAGTCGAATTACTATTTGTAACTTAATTAATATTTATTTTATCAGACTATTCAATAATCTTACCAGTAAAACAGGAAAAAAATAGGATGAACAGATAATAGATACAGTGAATGATTAACAATTGCAATGATTGTTTATTGCCAATTATAATAATAAAAATTACTTACAAGAAAGTGCAAGCGCTGGATGTAATGTAGACAGATGCGTGGCACAGTATAATTTTATATCGCGAGTATATCGCTGGTAACGTACAGTAATATTTAATTGAACTAACTTTGTTTATAATAATCAGTAAACTTGGACAGTAAAGTATATCGCAAGAGAATTGCCAGTAATACAACTATAACGCAAGTTAATTTCCCGATTTAGAAAGTAGTTATCCGTATTAACAAAGTCGCAAATAAATTGCTAGTATATGACAGTAAAACTAAATTATACGTCTTATCGCTAATTGATCCAGGATTGAAGTGATTGACCGATAATTTTGGGCATAGGACTCGTCTCGGGACTGTCTCCACTTTACCCTTACGGACATGCGTCGACGTGATAATCAGTCATGTGACCATGTCACTATGACTTGTGTAGTTTCAGACGGCAACGAGACGGGGAAAATTGGGAACCGCAAGGCTGAGGAAGAAGATGACAATTCACATTGTCTCAATCCCCCCCATTAAGCCAAGGTTACCCTTTTGACCTCTCGTCTAGGTTGTCCGACTGAAAAGAATGATTTAGTTTATTTACCATATTTACAATGCGCGTAAATCGCCATAATAATGACAAGTAGATCACCGTGAATGCTTGGCAAGTTAATCGCCGTTTTTGTTGCAAGTAGATTGCCGTAAAAGAAATTAGTTTGAAAATTATCTACAAGTTTTGCGAGTAGATCGTCAGTATTCAAATTTTTCAATTGCGAGTAGTATCGTCCGGTATGCAAGTAAATTGCCGTAAAATTAATTTATCATTTCCGGGTGTATCGCCCGATATGCAGTATATTGCCAGTAATTAATTGCAAGCCGTAAGGGATACTAAAAATATTAGAGTTTAGTCACCCTTTTTCAGGTTCACTTCTATCCTGGGACTTCGATCTGGATCAACCTAGAAGTGTATATTTACCGCTTACGAATTAATATTACAAGATACTGTAAAAAATAATTTCGTAATATTTACAATTAATAATTAAATACAAATATATTTTTTTTTGAAAGTCTGAGGACTGTAAAGAAGTAATACTATTTAAAGATTTTGATTATTCAGTCTGCCAACTGCTCTCAGACTCGACGCTGTAATTAAAAATTATTACAATTGGCAATAATAAAT
The DNA here is from genome assembly GCF_029852145.1 of Microplitis mediator. Lineage (NCBI taxonomy): Eukaryota > Metazoa > Arthropoda > Insecta > Hymenoptera > Braconidae > Microplitis > Microplitis mediator. Next base: position 13,261,010 of record NC_079969.1, on the reverse strand, counting down.
GAAATGAATGAATGAGATGAGTATGAATTTGATGGAAAATATTGTTGGAGTATATCCATTTCGGCAACGCATGACAAATTTTCTTATCAACTACTTAATATATTAGTTTACTTAGGTTATTATGAGTAATATTTTCTTGTTGTATGAGTAAGAGGTTTCGATTATCATTAGCCTCTTCAGTTGACGACAGTGAGTTCAACGATGCTGAATTAAATTGATGTGTCCTTGAGGAGAATGAGTGAGTAATTTCACTTGAATTTATTTTCCATGTGTTTTCTTTGGAGTTTACTTGGATGGCAGCTAACTGCCAAAAATCTAGTCCAAGGATGACAGGAGTAGACAATCCTGGTACAACGGTCAACCAAGTGATAATATCGTGGCCGTCTAAGTTTATGCGAAAGGGCGCACCACCTCGTGTTTGTGTTAGTTTAGAATTTGCCATAATGACCTCACGAGCATTCATGGGGCCTGATATGAGTTCTTGCAGTTGGTTTTCTTTGATGTGTTCGTATGCAGCTTCAGAGATGTAGCTGCGTCCACTTCCACTGTCCAGTAATGCGCCAATCTTGTGTTGACCAATATAGACGTTGGTGACCATCTGACTGACTCTTGACGGAGCTTTCAGACTCGCTGAAGAAAATTTTCCGCAAGGTTCAACTGTGTTGTCACAAAAAGCTGCTGATTGAGTTGATGATTGACTGTAAAATTTTGGAGCTACACTTTGTGTAGTTTCAATTTTATCTGTAGCGGTATGTGCTTTTTGGTGTTTCGTTTTTATCTTAGGTGTTTTATTATTATTTGATTTGTTTATTCTTGTAACTTGACGAGGATCCAATATTTCTGAAATACTTTGAATTTTATCTATCGGAGACGCAAAATGGATTAACTCTTCAACTCGAGTATTTTGAACGTCGCCGTCGGTCTTGTCTGTGTATTTCATATTAGCCTGATTGTCAAAATTTTTCGTAGATTTTTGTCGAACTTTTAATCCTGCTTTAATTCGTAGTTTGTCAGTTGTGGGCGCACAACATAGATCAGAAACATGGCCAATTCGGCCACAACGACCGCAGACAGGTGTATTCTTTACAGTAGTTTGTTGCACTGGAATTGATTTTCCCGATGAATTATTTATTAATGATATTCTGACATTCGTGTCCATACTTAATAATAACTATTGAATTCGTAGGAAATAGGACCAGGAAATAAATGAATTACTTTAAATAAATTGAACGTTTCGTCATTTATTTATGACTTCCTCAGCAACTAAAAACAAAATAAAAACACAAACTATTTTTTCAGCACATAACAATTGTTCTAATAAAATTAATTAGGTTAGATTATATACCTTATTATTGTAATTCAATTGTCTATTGTATAGAAACTATGGAGAAAGACCTTATATCTTAAAATTATTGCCATAATCAGACTCATTATTATTGTAAAACTTTGATTTTAAATTAATTATTGTTAAATGAACTCAAATTTTTAACTATTACGGTTTTCTCTATGTCACAACGGTTTCAAATATAATTTATATTATTATTATTACGTTCAATTTATTTAAAGTAATTCATTTATTTCCTGGTCCTATTTCCTACGAATTCAATAGTTATTTATTAATATTCGTTCTAACTTTACTAGAAACGAATTTATTACTGATTCAAAACTTTGTAGTAAGGTGGAAGACTCTGGACTTGACGCGTTTCCTTAAGTATCCGACGGATTTCTCTTTGGTGATTGAATGCTATCTTGGCTATGATCAGCAGTTATGACGTTGATTGAATCAGGTTCCGGAAATTCTTGATTTAAAGGGTTTACGGAACTGTATGTTTGAACTTTAAAGCGTGCTTTTTGTTTATCTGAATTATGATTATAATTAGATTGAAGAGCATCCGCCGTTGACTGCCATGCGCTTATGCGAGTAAATAATTCCGAATAAGTTAAAAAAATTTTATCGGAGAATTTTTGTAAAAAATAAGGATTCAATCGAGTGAGTATGATACGGATCTGTTTGGCCTGCGATAACGGTTCTTCAAGTTGCATAAAAGCTCCCTGCATCCGACTGACGAAAGACACTCCAGTTTTATCATTTCCTTGTTTAGCTGCGTAAATTTCTTGCAGTAAATCCTCATCGGTCTGTGGTGTTTGCCAGATTAGAAAATAATGTTTAAAAGTTTCCCAATTAATAAATAATTCTTCATTTTGATAATACCACTCAATGACGCTGCCGTTAAGTGTATTGGTTACAACCGTAGGGAAATTTTCGAAAGAAATGTCATAGCTGCGCATACGTTGTTCGATAATTTTAAGGTATTTTCGTGCAGTAAGTGACGACGAACAATTCCGAGGAGGAAAAGAAATATTCCATAATTTTACAATTCGACTGATTTCGTACTACGAACAATTAAAACCCATTGCGCTCGTATACCTAGTTGGAACTGTGAATGTGTGATAGAATATTGATGGCTGTGTATGTACTGGCATCGTGTTAGATGGTACTGGCTGCGTGTGCACATACGACGGTAACGTATGAATTGGTAGTGGGACCGTTTGGCGCGCGTACGGTTACTGCGCAGGTGCTTGATGTACAGCTGATGACACACTGCTAGCTTGAGACGATTGCACTCATGATTGCGGGGCAAAATGGCCAGCCGTGAGGGGATTTGCTGCCTGTGAGACAGTAGTCGTTGGAAACAATTCTCTGGGCATCAATGTGCTAGAAATACAGCTATTTGGAAAAGTTAAATTATTTCTAGCTTGTATTGCCGTTCGCGAATTCGATGATATCGGTAACGTATAGGAAGGTCGTGAGATTGTACCCGTCAGTGACGACTCTTGGCGTGTGGCTTGCAAGGCTGCAGATTCAGTTTGTAGCTGAGCTATAGCATTTGACAAGACTACTATTGAGCTCGCATTATTTATCTGTGCAGTTGGATGGCCAATCATATTATTTACAGAAACTTCGTTATTATTATTCACTGTGCTGTTATGTATACCTCCCGTAAGGTCTAGCAAATCATCAATGGCACTAGTGGTAGGAATTACTGAACTCGATGCGGAATTAGGCGGGAGTTGAAACAAGTTGTGACCAATATTGTTATAATTATTACTAGTAGTTGCCGGAAGTGGTCTTGGAATCGGTGTCCTCGGCAACATGATGACTAATTAAGCTATTAAGATTACTAATAACTACTGTCCACGCGATAAATAAATTTGCATCCGACATAAATAGACATCTTTTAAACGGTAAGCTAGTTGGTACTGCACTCATAAATCTCGAAAAGGCGTTCGACTCTGTTTGGTTGAACGGCCTTATTTATGTCTTAATACAAATACGATATGATCTACGGTAAATCTTTCATCGTTTGGGATGGTGTCAACCTATCGACACTAATATTTAATATATTAGAGGGACTTCAGCAAGGGACCGTAACTTCACCAATACTCTTTATCATATTCACTAGCAAGATCCTTAATAAATTTGGCCTAAATATAGGTAATAACACCCATAGCGGAGCATATGCGGATGATGGAGTAGTATACGTGGCAGACAGCAAGATAACAACAATTCAAGATAAACTAACAAAAATAGTTCATGATAAATATCACTGCTATAAGTTATGGAACCTGAAAATGAATCCGGACAAGAGTGAGACAATTTGATTCAGAAAGACTGTAAACGAGATCACACCTTCCACAGTCCAACTGATTAAGACATTCCAGATCACCTTTACGGATAACGACACAGGCGAAGTATTTAACATACCAAATAAAAACACGGTCAAATATCTGGGAATCCACTTTGATTATCTGATACGAATGAACAAACATCATACTATCCAGCTGAAAAAAGCTAAAAAATGCGTTCAGAGCAAATTTCTGGATATTCTATGACAGAAACATACAAACCAAAGCTAAGTTGATATGTTATTAACTTCTAGTCAGGCCTATCTTCAGTTACGCTGCCCCAATATGGTGGAATATTGGCCCATCGGTCATGGAAAAGTTCCGCAAATTCGAGACATCCTGCATAAAAACCTGCTTAAGTAAATACAGATCAGCTGAGTCTAAGTACATCAAGCGACTTAGCAACAAAGAAATATACGACCAAGCAGACATTACCAGGTTCGATTGCTTCTGCCTCACTCTCACAAGGAACTACTTTAGTACAATGTACGAAATTGGTAATGACACCATCAACAAACTGAAGGTGGAGAACACCGAACAGGTGAGAAGGATGGCCAAAAGCAATTATAGTCCACCAGAGCTATTTACCAACCTTGACCGTATGGGCTGCATCCAAAATGAATATAATGTGCCTATCATATATCACATAAGAAGACACTGCGCAAGAAAAGCCATATTTACTGATATGGACCATCTATCACCAGAGTCCATAGTATACTCGACTGCACTCCCGACCAGAGATCACGATAGCCTGGACAGGCTAAATGAAAAATACTGGTAGCTTCAGGGTGAAGCGAAACACCTAGACGAATTACGAAGGAGAGCAAGATTCAAGAAGCAGCAAAACCAACAACAAAGAGTACAACCGCTCTTAAATAGCTGGAGATCACATAGGCAGTGAAATATTCTGCATATAGTGTAAATAATTATACCCCTCATCTACCCATACCTAATGCCCCTTCCTGATTCCATCCCTACCCCTTCACTCAGCCTCCAGAAGGCAAACTAACGTTGCGATGGTTTTTTTTATATTTTTAAAATGTTAAAATTTTTCCATAGCATTAAACATTTAAATTATATCTTTAGAATTAATATTTATTAGACTAAAAAAAATTAAGAATTTAAAGAGAATATTTATTTTCAGTTACTGTATATTGATGTTCAGTCACGAGCTTAATCATTTTGAAAAGCTTCGTGTACTTTCGCTACGTACGGGAGCAGCCGAACTCGCTACTGACTTGAATGTCAGAATAGTGCCGGGTCACTCGCTATCTGGGCCCGACACCTGCAATTTCTTGCTCATAACCGTGCCACGTCGGCATGAGAACCCGCTACCAGCCGGCCAATCAGAGAAATTGGCGGCTAACTATTTCCTGTTGGCGCGCTTTTAAGCCAATGGGAAAATTCGTTACTGCAGCCATGCTGCCACGTCACCACCGAGCAGCCACGAAGGAAGAAGACGACGTCTCTATTTCCAATCTACATCGGGCAGTCTTACTAACCGCCACGCGTTTTTAACCGCTTTACTTGTCGCATTCGCTATCGCTTATCTATGTAGTTGCATTCGCTCTTAAGTATTTTTCTTACAGTTATTCAGTGTACATATTGTTAAATAAAGATCTATTCTATTATCTGTAATTTTTGTGTTAATTGTTAGTTATTGAATTTACCACACTTACACCAGAATCCCAAAGTACATTCGCTCATTTAACAATTGATAAGAACGTCATTGGTGTCAAATCAAAATTAAAATCTAAATTAGTGTATGAGTTTTTTAATTAAGGACATTATTACTTATTTATGTATGAGAGAAAATATTGAAAAATAAAATGCTTTTTAAAGCCAAACCAAAAACCGGTTTTGTTTTTCAATACTTTATTGCATCCCTCGCAGATTTGAATCATGGTGGAAACACGGTGGGTTTGTTCCATTCTACCACTGTGATTACGCGGTGTATCCACCGTGATTCCACGGTGGCTTGACCACTGTGTATACACGGTGTTTCCACTGTGATTACGCGGTGGATACACCGTGGAATCACGGTGGTGAAATAGCACAAAGCCACCGTGGAATCATGGTGGACCCACCGCTTAATCACAGTGGAAACACCGTGTATACACAGTGGTCAAGCCACCGTGGAATCACGGTGGATACGCCGCGTAATCACAGTGGATATACTGTGTATACCCGGTGGTGAAATGGAACAAACCCACCGTGTTACCACGGTGGATCCACGGTGTTTACACTTCCACGGTGTTTCCACCGTGATTCAAATCTGCGAGGGATATAGAAGCGCCATCTATTAATCATTTATTGAATGAACAAATGAGTTGCGCACGTTTGGATTTCTCAACTTTATTTTATTTCAAAGTGTTATGTCCGACTATTAATTATTTAATATTTGGTTTGCGTGGATTAGGCGTTCAGACTAACCAAAGCAATTTTCCGCCTAAATGTTTAGTTCAAGCCGTAATTATTTGTTTAGGGATACGTTTCGATGTGGACTTTCTTTTAATTCTAGTTTATATTTAAATAGAGGTATCTTTCTAAATATATGAATATACTATATGTTCATTGATATATACAATTGTGAAATTATAGTTCCCTTTTTCCGCTTAAATTTGAGGCTGATTGAAATTTGATTATTGAGTCGAGAAAGATAAAATAGCCACTTATGAATTTCTTACCTTTGCGCTGATATTTTTCTTTGATTACTTTTTGCTGGGATATTCCTTTGCGGTAAATCTCTGGACCCTTGAATTGGCTGCTGTCTCTCTCGTACAATCCGGTCTTCGTGTGAGGGTAGGATGCTAATACTAACTAACTTATTTTAATTAATCAAACACAAAAATTTGTTTTCACTTTGGTTTTTCTTTTTATTTTACTTTTAAATTTTAATCTTTAGTAAAGATAAAATGCCTTTATGTTTCTTGATAGAAAATAGAGATGATACTCTTTAAAGGATCGTATCTTTATTTTTGAACATTTACTACACTTTTAATATACACTGAGATTTTTGGTTTTCTATGTTTTTAATTTTATGTTTTATGAGAATAATCCCTCATTAAAAAAGCGATTTAAAACGATTCGAAATAAAAAATTTTAAATACTTTTTAATGCTTTTGAATACCTTGAATACTTTTGAATCCCTCTTCTTATGGGCATTTAACATTGCAAATCGTTTTAAATCGCTTTTTTAAATCAGGGATACTCCTTTAATTTTCCTTATAGGAAATAGAGTTAATACTCTTTTAAAGGATGTAACGAGTGTGATGGTGAGCTAGAGAGGACTAGTATTCGAGGGCACCAGTGATGTGAAAGTGTGATATTTTGTGCTTGATATATTTTTTTTTTCTTTTTTTCTTCTTATCACTATGACTATCGTTACTAAAATTACTTAAAAACTATTATAACTAGTAAACTTAAATCTAGGACTAAAATTCTAAATACTATGTTACTTATTTTATATCTATTTGACTATTACTTATGTTCCTATGACTTAATACTACTTATTCACTAATTATTATTCTTATATCTACTATCGTTTATACTTAAAACTAGTATGCTTAAAAACTAGGATTAAAATTCTAACTATTATTTTTCTTTTGTTTAAACAATTAATTACTATTGTACTTATACTACTAGTTTGACTTAAAAACTATTATTTATTTATGTTTCTACTTAATATGACTTATACTTTTGTATATAATATTTTTTTCTTTTTTTTCTTTTTTTTTTTATCATAAACATTATTATTTTCTTTCGGAAATAACGTATTATTTATTTATACTTATATGGCTGTGTTTTTTTAGTTTAAGTTGAATGAATATACCGCGATATAAAATTATATGGATGTACGGTATAAGTATGTGAATGCGCGGCCGAGCAAAAATTATTCTAAGTCCTGAGCACCAAAGTCAAAGGAAATAAAATAAAAACGCTTATATAGATTTCAAATGAATCATTTAAAAGATTCAAGAGATTGAAAGAATTATAAAATAAAGTAAAATATGTGAAATATTGGTTGAAATTAAAATAAACTCTAATATTTCAATCGTTCATTCTTTCATTTTCTATCCGTCCGCGCGGATTATCGTCGCTTGCACGGCTAAGTTCTCGGGACTTAGTATTTATTTAACAGCTTAAACGAATTCTTTTCTTTTAAATTCAATTTTACTTTGGATAAAATTATTTTTACTCGATTTCCTTTGACTTTTTAACTCGGGACTTAGAAAATATTTCACAACAGTAGACTCTCGATGTCAACAACAGAGGGCGAAGGAATTTATTCCCGTTCACCTCTACAACGGGTAGATATAGAGATAAAACCGCGCATTTAAGCCCGTAGAGGCAACTTAGTCTCCCGAGAGGTTGTCAAGGAAGGCCATTCCAGTCAACCAAGAAGGAAGTCACTTACCAGGAGTCCGACCGGGCCAGGTAAGCGAAATCTATTTCTCTCGAGGAGGTTTTAAGGGACCCCACTCCAAGGCCTTCTGCCAAGGGGTGGTAGGTGAAACTATCCGCGTAGGTGGGGGTTTGTTGGAGGCCATCCACTTACCCTCTGGGACGGGACTTCGTGTAAGGCCGACGGGGTAGTCGACCAGACTCCCCTGAAGCACCCGGGAGGGGGTAGTACCGCGTTATAGACCGCGAACTTTTGAGTGTGTGTGAGACCGTGTAAACCGTGTTAACCGTGTAAGCCGTGTATAAATTGTTTTAATTAGCAATAAACCGTGGATAAATTGTTAAATAAACATTAGTCGTGATAAGTTGTCTGATTAAAACAACAAACCGTGATTATGTAAACCGCGTTTAATTATTAAAATTAATTATTGTAAGAGGTAGTAGAAAAGGCGAGAAGCCATTGTAATTATTAAAAATAAATCCTAGTTTATTATTTTTTTGTCTAAATCTGTGTTTTTTCTTTCTTTTGGAAAAGAAGTTCTTTTTTTAGTTGAGTAAAGTTTAGTTGATTGATTAATTAGCACTGTCTATAAATTAAAAACCCCTTTTGAACCCTGGACTCCGGCGAGCTAAACCAAGCAAAAAGGGGTAGTTGGATAATTTATACATTCTGATTTTAGTGATTAACCATTACTTTTTTTTGTTAATTAAATCGATCATAATTTTAAGCCTAATTTTCTTCCATACATATTCTTTTGTTTCGTCTAAACTTCTGAGTTTCTGAAGACATACACAACTGACTTGACGTCTTCCCTGACACTAATCAATCATTTAATTATTTACTCTGTTATATATTTATAATTAAAACCCAATTATACCCGTTACACGAGGTTTATAAATCCTCCTTATCGTACTATGATAATAGGCAGTTACCAAGGGTATTTACCTCGTGTTACCTGGTTTACCCGCTTTAGTTTTACCTAATTATTATTATTATTTAATAATCCCTTTCGTATTTTTAATGGAAGGGATGCGCATCACGTCGACGCGTAAGCACCGACGTGAATCTATAAGAAGGCCTGCGCGCCTCTAATTATTCAGATAGATATATACTAGTTTTCTCACCTTTCATTATGACTTTATAATAAATACAGTTTATTCTTTTTAACTCTTTTTTTAACTTTTAACCACCTGTTTACGCCTGAGTATCCAGTAGTGTTTAAGTATACTTTTTAAACACTAGAATAATCATTAACTGCAATGATTATTCTCGTGTAAACCTACCTACACTTCCTAGCCTATAGTACCTGCCTATAGAAGACGGCAACCCCGTAGAGGTGCATACCTGCTGTATCCTCATCCTAGCCTACAGTACCTGCCTGTAGAAGACGGCAACCCCGTAGAGGTGCATACCTGCTGTATCCTCATCCTAGCCTATAGTACCTGCCTATAGAAGACGGTAACCCCGTAGGATGTATACCTGCTACATCCTTTCCTACAATACCTGCTTGTAGAAGCGTGTACCTGCCACGATATTTCCCCACAATACCTGCTTGTGGAAGCGCGTACCTGCCGCGATATTCTCCTACAATACCTGCTTGTAGAGGTGCATACCTGCTGCACTCCTTTCCTACAATACCTGCTTGTAGAAGCGTGTACCTGCTACGATATCATCCCACAATACCTGCTTGTGGAAGCGCGTACCTGCCGCGACCTATCCTGTAATACCTGCTTACAGAAGCGCGTACCTGCCGCGATATTTATCTACAATACCTGCTTGTAGCTATACCAGACAATTGTGATACAGAGCTCACAATTGTCTTAATTATTTATTGCTCTCATTCATCTATACCAGTGAACCAACACCTCACAGGTAAGTATAATAACACTATTATTATACCTTTGTAATTTCTTGTGCTTCTCACTAGTTTGGCTTATTTTGCAAACACCTGTAGTCTACTCTCTTTCTTTCTCATATATTACTTATATATAACAAGCCCCACGACTCCCGATCCTTTGTATGCATTTCGCATATATAAATCTATGGCCAACCGGTCGTCTGGTCCTTACGAACCGGGTAACACCAGGATCAGTTACCAAATAATTAGTTTACTAGCTAAAAGGGACACGGGCCCATTTAATTTAAATGGGTAACGGACGGTTGATTCATCCCTATTAGAGGGGTGGACCTCAACTTCGTTTCAAGGATGATATTTTTAATTTTACACATGTATTGTTTTATTTTTTTATTTTTATGATAGTAGTAAACTCGATATAATTACACTCAAAATTATAATTGAACTCGGAGCTATTCACTCACAACCAATAACACTGTTAACTTTTATCAACTTTAATTTTCTTTCGTGATGCGAATTTTTATTCAATTTTACCGGTATATTACTCTGTTTACGCTATATTTTTAGCAATGATAATTTCTTTAATTTTTTTCTTGGTACGATTTTTAAATATATAGATGTATATTAGGGTGCTTTTTTTTGCGACTTTTTTTTTTCGCTCCTATCCCAAAATTTTGTTAGAAATACCCCCAAAAAAATTCCCTGAGAGTTTGAGCCCTTAATATTAATATTAAGTACTCGACCACAGCGTGTGAAGATTTCCCATTTAAAACACGTATAAACTTGGGTTTTTATTTTTTAAACTTCTGTATCTCCACGGCATTTTATGATATCATCTCATCCAAAGCCGGAATTTTCTCAAAATTAAATGCTCTACAAAAGTGCCCATTGTCGCGAAGTCGTAACTCATCCGGGTGGGGTACTATGGACCGCTAAACTGAATTTTTTCGTAGAATTCTTGTTTTTTCTCTCATTATCTCATAAACAACAAGACCTACAGAAAAAATGCAAATGACAACTTTACAGGAAATTTAATTTCCTACAAAAAAGGTCCTTAGCAGCGAATCACTCAGATTGATATTTTTTGAGATATTAATTATTGAAGTTTACGTAGCATTCAATTCCCATAAAATGTCGAATGAAATCTTTGAAAATATTAATTTTTTATTTGACTAATATCTCAGAAAATATCAATCTGAGTGATTCAGTGCTAAGGACCTTTTTGTAGAGAATTGAATTTTCTATAAAATTATCATTCACATTTTTTTTGTAGGTCTTGTTGTTGAGAGAAAAAATAAGAATCCTATGAAAAAATTCAGTTTAGCGGTCCGTACTACCCCACCTGTATGAGTTACGACTTCGCGATAATGGGCACTTTTATAGAGCATTTAATTCTGAGAAAATTGCGACTTTAGGCGAGATGATATCATAAAATACCGCGGAGTTATAGAAGTTTACAAAATAAAAATCCAAGTTAACGTCGAATTAATATTAAGGGCTCAAACTCTCAGGGAATTTTTTTGGGGGTATTTCCAACAAAATTTCGGGATGGGAGCGAAAAAAAAAATAGTCGCAAAAAAAAAAGCACTCTAATGTATATATTTATTCTTTGACTGTGATATAAAAGCAATGATGATCGGTTTTATTTTTTTTTATTATCGAAAATTTGAGAGATTGAGGGTACTGCTGTACCTAATTGCGACTCTTTACTGAGGGGTAACTCAGCTACAAACCGAAATGCAAGCCGGTGCTCGGTAGACTGATTTTGCTCTTGAAAAATTTTTAAGATGCAACGATGGGGTCCGAGTCTGGGGAGGGGGAATTCGCAACGTCTTACAAAGTATGAGATGTCCCGTTGACGGAACTTAATTTAAGTCTATGTTAATTATGGGTGCTACTACGCATTAGAGTGATTGTAGTGGACAGTAAGTGGGGAACAAAGAATAAGGGAATGTAAGACAGAAAGAAAGAAATCTGTTGTGACGTTTTTGTACCGCTCAATTGAATCTATCCTGGTTTCTCTTATGAGAAAATGGAATATCTATTCCTCAGGATTGTTCAACATGAGTTTTGAAAAGTTTCCGAAGTCGGACATAACAAAAGTCAATTTCTTCTCAATGTAAGATAAACTGATGCTTTGTATTACTATTATTTCATGATTTTCGAAATTTAAAAAATTTAATGCTACCTTTCAGATTTTTTAAGCGCGTTTAAATTTTTTGAAGCTCTCTATTACGGTAATAATTGAAATAATTTGGTATGAGAAGAATGTATTTCGAAAATGAGAGAAATAATTGTTACTTTAATATATCCGGGAGTAGCACAAAAAAACCGAACAACTTTTTTTTCTCAATTTTATATGAAAATTTAGCAACACATTTTCAAAGTCTTCTCAACTTCTTACACGGAAAGAAAATTCTAGCAAAATTTACGATGTTAATATCGTAATCGTGGTCTAGAGTTTTATTAGTGTCAATTTTAAAATATCTTATTTCAAAATTTACTTAAGGGTTATATTTTTTACTATTTAATATCGTAATTTTAACAAAGACTTTTAGGAATAAAAATTACTTCAAAAATTACAATGTAACATTGTAAAAAAAAAAGAAATAAAAATTACAATTCAAAAACTATATTTATTCCTTTATTTATCTTTTTATGTACTTTTGAGTAAAATAAATTTTATAGTGCTGCCTCTGTAATAATACGATGTAAGCTATAAAAATTACGATGTTGTATCATAATTTTTAAATATTAACAGCGTCCTCCGTAAGAGGCGCTCTCATGACTTATGAATGTTCATTCAAATCGTTTATTTGGACCATAAAAACTGTACATAGTGTAGGTTCTTCAGTGGCCGAGTGGTCCAAGGCGTCCGACACATCGCCCTCGAAAGGACTTGGTCGAACCCAACGTCCGAACGATTATTACACTGTAAAAAAAGATTCCTGACGTCAAACCAGATTCGTTTGGCTCAAGTACTCCGTGCGTTTGGATACAGCCAAGCGCGTCAAGCGATTGAGTCTATCGCCCTCTACGTTTGACAGTATATTTGGCTCCAACTGAGAGTTTCTTGAGGGAAGGTCCCGATTCGTTTGAACTAACTCTATAGTATTTGATATAACTCAATAACTTTTTTCATTTAAAAAAAAATAGGAATTAGTTCAAGTCATGAATGCTGTTGATACAATAATGATTTTCGTTTTACATAAAATAATCAAAAATTTCAATCAAAATAATTTGTAGGGTCATTGAAGATATGAAGAATTTTCAGTTAAGTCATAATTTCATTAAAGCAAATGAATTTTAGTGTTAAAAGTAATATTTTTTTAGGTCCGTAGAAACTCTCCTTGCAATTGATTCAATAAAAAATCGAATTATTTCAAATTGCTGTATTGCATTGATCCAAAAAAAACAGTAATCTGAATCAAGTGAATATTGCCTTTAATTATTTCATCAATAATTAACTTAAAAAAAATTTTTTTATTCGCATTTTTTTATTTTTGATTTTAACTTTTATTGTTTTTTTTTTTTCTTTTTTATCAAGTATTGAGACAATTACATTATATTATTATAATTATTATTACATTATATATATTACACTTTACAAATAATTCTGACACACTCAATTTTTAGTGAAAAATTAAATAATCGTAATATTGGTATCCGGAGGATTCGAACCCAGTACCCTACGCGTGAGAGTCAGATGCTTTACCGCTACGCTACGGAACCTGTAAGAAATTTTTAGTTTAGTTGCGCTTCTAGTACTTTGTTTTCATATTGAATGGATATATACAGTCAATTGCTTATACATTGATCTAAACGAGATAAATATGTGACTCTTTTTATAAATAAATTTTTCTATTTAATTGATAATATGAAGACTTTCATTCAAATATAATTCAATATTTTGTAACGAATACATTTATATTCTTGTCGAATATTTTTCAGTTTTCATGTGAGTGCGTCAAATTACTCCTACAACCTCGTCGGATTCTCTCCCCAAGAAACTTGTCGGTTGACACGACACGTTCGGTATTATAGGAAACTACTTTTGTTTCATTGAAACAAGTGAAGTTGTCAAACTAAACGTTTCAAGAGTTTCAGTTAAATTTCTAAAAATTGAAGAGTTTGCGTTAACAATTTTTTTTTTTAAATCAAGTACATCCAAAATTTAATTAAAATATATTTTACTATTCAATCAAATGTTACTTTAATTACGATCAAACTTAAAAACTTTCAACATAAATGCTTAAGCAATTTCTCATAATCGAGTAGAGATTTTCATTCAATAAAAATGATTTTCTTGAGACAAACTAGTTTTCGTTGGTTCAAACGAATTTGGTTTCACTGAAGATGAAATTTGTCAAACTCTTAGGGAGTTTGATATCAGTACCTTATTTTTTACAGTGTATTTTATTCTTTTATTTAAAATTTCTCTTCAGATTTTACGATATTCACATCGTAATTTATATTACAGAGCTTAAGGCTTCGTATTGTTTATCTGAAGTATTATTTCTTAAATGAAATTTCCAACGCTACATCGTAAAAATTATGATTTTGAAAGTCTAGTCCAAAACTACAATAAGCAATAGGACAAATTACGATATTGTTATCGTAAATTTAATTAGAATTTTTTTTCCGTGTAATAGTAGATTGATAGCGCGTGCGTCAATAGAGAAATATTCTATCTTCATATAATGTACGATAGAGGAATGTTATATGATGATAAAAATGTCATTTTTTTAAATTCCAACGATTCATTAAATTTAATTTAATTCAATTTTTAAAAATTCATTCCTTTATTAATAATATTTAATAATTTTATTATTATATATTTAATTGTTTATTTTTCATTTCTTTAACTTATTTTATTGGAAAAGAAATGGATCAATGAATATTTTACATAAAGAAAATAAGTAAGTACATAAAGGTGTAGTAAAAACATGAGTGAAGAGTGAAAGGGGTAGGACCAAAAGTATTTTCTTTCGCGCTTTGTGCCGAAAGTAAAGACAAAACTATACTATATTTTGCAATGTGGGAATCAGCCTCTTTACTATCGCTAGACGGAGCTCGAAAATTAAACATTTGCAGCAGATATTACGAAAAAATAAACAAAAATTTAGAGTGCTTATTTGTCGTGCTTAATAGCTGCGAGCACTCAGTAGCTCAACTCTACTTTGCTGATAAACTTTAAAGAATTTTTGATCGGCTTCGGAAATTTTTCAGTTCTGAGCTTAAACTTCTAGATGGACAAATTTTTTTTATAATGTTCTAACAATTTTCATAAAAAAGAAAAAAATTAAGACAAAAAAAAAAGAAATTTCTTTTGAATTTATCCTTTTTTTAGTGCGTTGAGAGTAAAATTTATCAAATAACGAACGTTGCGCGCGCACAGCTAATGAAATTGAATTGAATTGAATTAAATTTTTTCTATAATGACTAAGCCATCTCAGAAGAGGCTCAGACTTTCAGCATGGTAGCGGTGGTATACCCAACGAGGATGCACGAATCGTCTAGTTATATACAGACATAAGCTACAGTTGAATTCCATAAAGTCAAATACCGTTAATTCGGAGCTTTCCCTCAATCTTGACACTCACTACGAGCTACCCATATAACAATCTTGTTCAAGGCTTGAGCAAGCCTGCACGGAAAAAAATAGATAGGAATGGTTACTGTGCTACATAAGAATGATCGTAAAATATGTAAAAATTCATCTTAGCACATTACTAGTTCTCATTATAATAGGAATGGGTCGTTTTTACATATGATTGAGTACAATCCAACATAGCAACCATTATACTATGTTACACATTATGTTGAAAACATGACTGGTTATCGTGTTCACGGTCACCATTAACCTTCCAGATAATACAGGTTCTTTTCAGCAGTCGATGTGTCACTATATAAAATAGGTATAGGTCCTTTGTGGAGATACGAAAGACTCTCCGGACAAATGCATTCCATTGTCGTTCAGCATAGCAACCATTCCTATTCTGGACAGGAACTGTTGCTTTCAGTCACATGTCTGAGTGCTGTTTACAACATTAGTTCCTACTAAACAGGAGTCAGACATGTGACTGAAAGCAATAGTTCCTGTCCAGAACAGGAATGGTTGCTATGCTGAACGACAATGAAACGCATTTATCTGGGGTCTTTCGCATCTCCACAAAGGACCTATACCTATTTTATATAGTGACACATCGACTGCTGAAAAGAACCTGTATTATCTGGAAGGTTAATGGTGACCGTGAACACGATAACCAGTCACGTTTTCGACATAATGTGTAACATAGGGTAATGGTTGCTATGTTGGATTGTACTCAATCATATGTAAAAACGACCCATTCCTATTATAACGAGAACTAGTAATGTGCAAAGATTAATTTTTACATATTTTACGATCATTCTTGCGTATCACAGTAACCATTCCTTTCTATTTTTTTCCGTGTGGTCTCAAGTTCGATAGACGTTTGTGGCTTTTCCTGCCTATGTGTCTTGTTACAGATGCTTATGGCTAGATTTCAATAGCAAGTCTAGTACAAGCCTTACACAGAAAACAAGGATTACTTGAACTAAGGAATTTACGTTCTTCCCATATTTTTTCTTGAATCAAGCTTACAATTTGTATTTGATTCAAATAACAACAAAATTTGGATTTAGAAGCTAATTTCTTTATTGAACAAATAACTATCTCGATTCAAGAATAGAATTATTCAGCTTGAAAAATTTTTGTTTTTGTTTAGAAACATTTCAGACTTATCTCAAGTATTTTTTTACTCAGTTTAAAGTATTTAGATTTTTGATTCCAGTATTTTTTTCTTGGCTCAATATAATTTAATTTTTGACACAAGTATTTTTTTTCTTAGTTTAAAATAATTCAATTATTGACTCAAGTATTTTTTTTCTTAGTTTAAAGTGATTTGATTATCGGCCCAAGTATTTTTGTCTTGATTTAAAGTGATTCGATTCTCAGCCCAAGTATTTTTTCTCTTGGTTTTTCAAGAAATAATTTTTCCTGTTTAAAAAAATTATTCAACTGTACGACTTATTTTAATCCATCTGGGAGGGTTAAATGTCATTTTTTCCACCTTCGGTAAAGAAGGAATTTTAATTTTTTTGACGTATGATGGGACTCGAACCGCCGACCCTTCGATTCAGAGTGGTTTAAGTCATGTACTTTAGACCACTCGGCCACCACACGCATTTGGAAATAAAAATTTATTCTGTTACTTTGAGCTATTCAGAATTATATATATTCAAGACTAAGCTAAAAAATAATTCCTCTATTGAACAATAAAAATTTGAAAGAGTTCTATATTTATAAGAAAAAAATTTAGCCTTCATTTGTAAACCATCAAGTTTTCTTAATTTAAGAATATTTTATTTCAAATTAAAAAAAAAAAAAACAAATATAGTTTCACTCGGAAATTCCTTAAATAGCTGAATTTATAATAAATAAAATACATATGTGCCCAAATATTTGCTAAACTTACAAATAATTATTATTATCTTGCTTTTTAAATTTTATCTACTTAACCTTATAACGTGGACAAAATTTTCATTTCTTGTGCAGGAGCGACAAAGATAGAGTAGTGAGAAAAGAATGAGAGAACCTTTGCGTGAAACCAAGAGAAAACTTACTTGGCTTAAGCTCGCAGTACTCTTGGTTCGAAATTTGTATTTTAATTCAAGTTATCACTGTTTATTGACTCAAAACATCGCATTACTTTATTCAAGATTGTAACTTTCTTGTACTAAACATTTATATTTTTTGGTTAAAGTAACAATTATATTACAGTAAGGAACAATATTTATTAAATCAAAAAATTTTAATTATTTAATTAAGTAACTCAACTGTTGAATCAATCTTTGAAGATATATTGAGTCAAAAATTTTTTTTCTTCGTTCAAGATTTAAAATCCAAGGAATTTTTTTACTTCCGTCAAGAAAATCTCGGTTTTCATTCCATGCCCTCAAAAGTTTCTTGGCTCAAGAAAAATTTCTTTGAGCCAAATAATTTTTTTTTCTGTGTACACAAGAAATTCTGGAGGAAGACTATAGTTGAATATAGTTGCGCATGACTTGCTCAAGATGTGCTCGAGGCTCAATATTGACCTTGAGTCTTGAGCAGATCTTGAGCAAACTATGCGTAAGTAACTGATGCAAGAAATGCGCCAGAAACTTTTCAACTGCACCGTATCTAAGATATCTTCAATATCCTTGTATACAATGCCTTTAGCAAATCATGCACAAGTCTTGATGACGATTTCTTGCTACATGATCTTGCGCAAGACCCATAAGTAGAAAAAGACTCTAGTGACTAGAATTTTCTCAAGGTACTGCCACCAGAATCTTGCTCAAGCGTGTGTTACTTGGGTACGCTGTCTCCCACCCGATTCTGTATATTTGAATATGCCTGTGAATATTTATATATGCATTCAAGTATATACAAATGCGCATGTGCTGTAATTTAAAGGAGAAGGAGCATTTAAGAAGTGACAATTTCCAAGAAATTTCCGTTCCTCCATAGACTAATTGTCCGAGTTAATAGAATTCGACTGTATTCCAAATAAGACGTTGTTGTACTTAAAATCGTCAGACAATCAGTTGATTTAATAAGCAAATTAAAAAACATTTCATTTATATAAGTGATTTATTGTGAATATATACATATATATGGAAAAAAACATTTTTGTTAAATTTGAGTCTAATCCGATAACGTTAACGCGTCCCCCAAAACGATTGAAAATTGAAACAAAAAATACATTGGTTTCTTTAACTTTCGTTTTAAACGAATTTTTCAAAATCAAACAAGAACAGTATGCTGCTACGTAAAATTAATTTCCATACTTTCTTTTACATGTAGAAAAACAAAAAATTCCAGAAAAATTCAAGTATTTTGGAGTATAAGTTGCCGATTTTATTCGATAACTTATACCCCAAAATACTTGAACATTTCGACTGCCTGATTTCAAAACACAATAACTGAAAAAGATAAAAATTTTCGAATATGAATTGAATCATGTTCACAAAACTTCACTGGAACTGAAAATACTAAAAAATCGATTTTAAAAAATTCGTTTCTTGCTGTGTTTTGAAATTGGACAGCCGTTTTTTGGAGTTTGCTTTTTCTCTAATTTTAATAGAAAGTATGAACATTTTTCTACATATTTATATCATTTGCATGCGTAATAAAATTTTTTCTAGTCACGCCAAAGAAGTATAACTCCTATCGCGCGTACATAAGTACACACTCACTTTTAAAATTTTTTTTTACAATTTTTTAGATTCTTCAGCGACTTATAAAAATCACTTAAACATGCTGATTTATGGACTCAGAAATTTTCATACGATAACAAAGAAATAGAAATTAATCAGTTTATTTACGCCACCTTAAAATATATATATTTATATATATGTTACTATAAACTCTATTTTAAAAAATTAAATTACAGAATAATATTCACGAGCGAACCATTTCAATCATTTTATTTAGGAGATTTTCAATAGTAAACGTTCTTCTCTCAAATGGTTAAATTGACTAGCTTGTCGTATTTCCAACATATTGACACGTCGTTAACATGGGTAAAGTGAAATAGTATCTAGAATCGAACGACACAATGCTCTTACATTCGATTGAATCTCTTTGTCATTTAGTACTAATAATTTTAAAAGTACTGTTCCACCTTCTTGAACCAGCATATCGCAATATCGTTTAGCTGAAGAAATAATTTAAAAGAAACGATATTAGTAAAGTTTTAAACAAATAAATAAATGAGTAATTCTTACGATTTTTAGTGCAGACATGATGGATTGCCCACACAGCCCAAAGCTGTACTGGATAAGCTTGTTTACGTTTGAGAAGCGAAAAAAATGGCTGGAAACTCCGATAAGCTACCATTTCTCCTTGCGGTGTTTGCCAATTTGTAACTGCATTGGCCAATTGATCTAATAACTGTTCCCTTGTTGGTAATGATGGATCAGCAGTCCATGTCATCAAAGCGCATGGACCGTCACTTAATAAATGTGCAGCAATACCCGCTGCGAAGTAAGACACATCGATGTGCTCTGAATCCAAGAGCATTGAGAGCATTCTTATAAAGCGTGACTGCATCAATCGTTGTCTCAAATGGCCTACCTACGACCATCGGTGACCTTTTAACAACAATCGGATAGAAAAGCCTGCGCTCGACTTGATATTTTTCATCGAATATATTTTATTGTTTTTGTAATATATTTAATAAATAAAAGTTCAATTTAACAAAAAAAATTATTACATGAAATAATGAAATATGTATTAAGGTAGTTCACTCGCAAACGCCTTTTCTTAGGAATGCGATGAAATTAAAATATGAGATTAATAAAAATGTCTAATATTTAATGGAAAAAAAAAAAAAAAAAAAATTTGCCGATTGTGAAGCGAGATATTAACAATCGAAAAATGCATAATTAACATGCTGGAGGTCTACCAAGTATAAAAGAAATATAATTTCCTGTACATCTCGAAAACGGCTCTTACCATTTTTTTTAAACTTATGCATTGTTGAATGAAAAAAGTAGAAAGTTTTTGGAAACAACTCTAAATTTCGAGACCGATATGTTAAAAAAATATTGATTTTATAAATATAAATTATTTAAAAAGACTTGACGTGTGGTAGGGTA
The DNA here is from genome assembly GCF_029852145.1 of Microplitis mediator. Lineage (NCBI taxonomy): Eukaryota > Metazoa > Arthropoda > Insecta > Hymenoptera > Braconidae > Microplitis > Microplitis mediator. The sequence continues at coordinate 13,240,395 of NC_079969.1, read as the reverse complement.
TAGTAATCACAACTTGGCAACGTAGCAGTCGTCATACTTAACGTACAGAAATTCAAATGTCAGTCAGTTAGGTTAATTATTTAACATGAATGTATTGGAGGTTGAGAAATTATTAGAAAATTTTTTGAATTAATTTTTGTGAATAATGAACATTTATTTGATGATATCAAACAAACAAAGAGATTATTTTTCACAGTATCTGCACCGAAAGTTTAAATTCCTGACCAGTTTAGAAGGAAGAAGGTCGTTCTTTCCTTTTATGAAAAAACAAATGATAGAAAATAGCGCATGAGCCATTCTTCCCACAAGCAGAAGCAAAAATTTAAACTTTTCGGTGCAGATCTGATGAAAAATTGTATACACATCCCAAAGGAGGGTAGGACGTCCCACCCTACGTATTTACCACCCTCGCCTTTGGCTTGAATAGGCAATTGTACACGCGGGTTGGAATGTTCTACTTTCCTCTTTTGGTGTGTAATATACTATTTCGATATTGACTTATATTAATGACGGCTTTTCTAATAACTTTAAAATCCTGAAAAATTATGATACCAAAAATAACAGACATCTGACAATTTCATTATTTTTATCAGCAAATTACTTGTAAATAGAAAAAAAATTATTATAATATGCAGAAAAATTCATTTTATCCAAAAAATTATATGTCAACAATAATAAACTGTATATTAAATTCATACTATATAAAGATTGCTATATCTTTACGTTTAATCTATAGACCATTCGATATTAATATTTGCGGCGTTGCCATATTTATTATACTCGAAAGAGTGAATGTTTTAGTATGTATCTGTATTTTTGTAACCGAGATGTATTAGATACAATCTCTTACAAAAACAGAGTATTCTAGAATTGAGTATTTCAAACCTTTTGTACTTATTATTACGCTATGCTCTTGGCGACGACTGTCGCGAGTGAACTACCTTAAAAATAGAATATTTATACAAATCATTTTAAATGAAACCTAAATTAATATATTTTATAAATATCCATCATTTATATATTGATATTTATAAGTATATAACTAGGAAAAAACATATTTGATTAGTTCAATATTCATAGTACAAACCTCAGCTATATTATTGAGCAACCCAAGAACTTTTGTTTCTACACTAGATTCACCTTGAAAACATTCAAGAACCTCTAAAAAAAGCTCCATTCCACCTTCCTCAAGGAAAACTTTACAGGTCGCAGCGCTTTCATCCGTCAGATTCCATAATGCACTCAAAGTAAATCTCATAGTGATATCAACAGATCGTAATTGGATTTTTGATCTTACCATCGAAAGAAGTTTTGACATGTATTGAGGCTTAGAACCAAGCATTGAAGTTTCTACTGTAGAAATTTTAGCAGCTAATATTGAACAAATAGCTACTGACATTCGATTCATAGACGCGTCATCGAATGCAGAAAGACAATTCATTACTAATTTTGCGCACCTAACGAGGTGTAAAAAAATAATCATTTCTATAAATTAAACTTGTACAATGAACTAAAGCATTTTAGTGAGTAATTATATTAGAATCCTGATTAAAAATTCCGATTTAATCGGAAAGTTTCGAATGAATCCGATTGAAAGTTAATTAGAAATCGGAAAGTTTATCGGAAAAAGTAATTATTATTTTCTAATTGAATCTGATTACAAAATTTTAATCGGATTTAATCGGAAAATAATAAATATCTTTTTCCAATTGAATTCGATCGAAATTCGATCCGATGTTTGGACCATTCCCGAGTAGTTCTGATTGAATGTTTGTTTCTGACTAAATCTAATAGTTTCAATCAGATTCAAGCGGATTGAATCGGAGTTTTTAATAAGGGAAACTATTATGAGGTACTATATTGCGTGGTATTAAAGTTATATTACCTGTACTTATCAAAAGGAACATCTTGTAAAATCCGATCACTGCATAATGTTAATAGAGTATTTTTTTGCAACTGATAATGATTAGGATAAGATTCCATAGCCGTAAGTGTTAAATCAACAATTTGCTTAAGAACAAACGGATGTATTTTCGTGGCTAATTCCCCTTTAGTTAAATTATAAAGGCAAGCTGTTGCAGCCATCTGTACACGAAACTCTTCTGGATGAGCTCTCATACCTGGTATAACGAGTTTTATCACGTCAACTCGTGGTTCATTAAAGTGCGGTGTTAATCGAAATAAATTATATAAACATTTTTGTACATAAATAGGTCTATGAGGATATCTTCGCAAGCCTTCTAAGATTTGAGCTTCCGTCGCCATGCCACTAACCTTATAAATGCAACGAATATTCGTAAATGTATATTAGGTAATACTTAAATTTAAATAATATTGAATTTATATTTTTATTTAGACTATTGATTATTTCAAGAAAAATTTAAGGTTGTCAAATGTTTTGAAATCTGCGATTCTATGTGTAATTTTTGATTCGATAATTTTCAAATCGGTTTTACTATTCAAATATTGAAAAATTAAAGATCTTAAAAACTTGTAACATAATTCTGTACCAACTGTAATGAATAATCGAGAGATTAGATTATATGGAATTATATGATCTTTGCTAGTCAATGAATGTAAAAAATATTGTGTATCTGTGTTAAGATAGTATATTAACGCATTGAGTGGAAGGTGCTTTCGACAACAAATGTGTGGTTCACGAGCCGTTAGGGGAGTGTTGCCAACACACGAGTGTCGAAAGCCCTTCCCACTCAATACGTTACTATAGTTTTTGCATCAAATGGTAAGAAAGAATGTCTTTTATTGGTAAAAAAGGACACTGCATTAAATTTAATTTTTTAATTAAACTAACGTAATATTAAATCGTAATAATATAAAATTAATTCCTGCATTATTTCTGATTCAAAAGATTATTAAATAATAATAGTAACAATTAAATAGGGGAGGGGGCGCTGTAAGCCATCTTATACAGTCAGCACGTGCTTATAATGTGATTGACTTTTTTAATTAATAACTGTTTAATCATTTTTATAAAATTCTAAAACAAATTAATCAGCTGGTCCAGTTTTACGAGTTTAAAAAAAAAAATCTAAGATACAATTTTCCCTAAAACAATTAGATTTGGAAATTATAATCCTGTAAAGCTAGGTTATGTCGCTGACAAAAAAGTAGCGGCATGCTAGGCACTAATCACTCCACCAGAAATTAATCGGATAAAAATCAACCTATATCGAAAAAGCGAGAGGCCACGAAAAAGCTGCTGCCCAGAAGACTCTGATCCCAAGAACTCTCTGGAACCAGGAAACTTGAAAAACAAGAAGCTAAACTGATCAGAAACATCGTGGTCATAAATGGTCTTGATGTATCCGAAAATAACATTGGAGACCAAGTGTCAGCTTTTCTACAAAGTAAGCTAAATACTAACTTGATAATATTGTAGACCAGATTACCGAGAAAAACTCCTCCCTCCATATCAATCAAGTTAGACTCCTGGGATGCTAAAATGAACTTGCTGAAAGCAAAGCGTAAGTTAAAGGAGTCTCCAGATGCCAAAAACATATATATAAATCCGCTGTTAATCACTGCTCAACAAACAATCGATAGGAAAAACAAAGAATATGCAACCAAATGCAGAAACGAAAGTAAGAAGATAATGATCAAATTCCAGAAGGTAATAACTAACGTTAAATCTTTCCACTAGTGTCTAACAGCCGAAAAAATGATTCAAGAAGAAGAGAAAAATCCAAAATAAAGACCCGCAGTTTCTAATAACCCCGCTCCTCATAGCTCCCTATTTAATTTTTTGGGCGTAAAAAATTCTCAAGACTCCGGAAAAACAAAAAACTAATAAAAGTAGACCACTCAATTTTAAGTATCTGTTTTTTAAATGTAAATGGTTTCAGTAACTTCAGGAAATATTTCTGTGCAATCGAATCTGATATTTTTTGTATTTCAGAAACATGAATCGCTTTTCTGCAATCAACTAACCCAAATTTTCTAACTACATCACATATAGACTGGTCTCCTGCTACCAAGACTCATAGCACTGGTACAAGTAGCGGTGGATTTGCAGTTATTACAAACCAGAACCTAAACTCATCTTGCATCTTAAAGACTGAAGATTGGATTTCCACCAAACTCCAACAGAGAAAGAAACCACTGTTGATCATTGGCACTCTTTACCTTAAACCAACGAGTAACCTCAATCAAATTTGCTGAGCTGAAACAAGTTATAGAGAATATCCAGCTACAATTTGGAAGTATAAATAAAAATATATCAAAAAATATAGTATAGAAAAAATAAATCACCAGGTCCTGATCAAATTCCAAATGAATTCTTTTCTAACTTGCCTTCCAACTGGAAAATAAACATTTTATTCCTATTTAACTGCATTCTTCTCAAAGAAGACACACTATATGATTGGTCCATTGCGAACCTCAATATGATTTTTAAAGCGGGAGATCACGAAGATCCAAAAAATTACCGGGGAATAGCCCTGGTCAACTGCTTAACAAAGTGTTCATCAAACTCCTAAGGAAAAGACTTGAATTACGGGCTGAGGACTCCAAGATAATTCCTAAATCACAAATAGGATTCAGAGTCAAAAGAAGCTGCGCTGAGTCAATTTTCATACTCCGATCAGCAATACGTTTTCGTCTTCACTTAGCTGTCAAGTCCTACGCGCTATTTGTTAATAACAGTCGAGCCTTTGATTCTATACCCCATCTCAAGCTATGACAGAAATTGTTTCATCTAGGAGTAAGCATTAAAATCATCAACATCCTAATCAATCTATATAAAAAGCTTGTGTTCAAGTTAAATTTGGCAACAGGTTCTCAAATAAGTTTAAGGTCGCGGAAGGTGTTTTGCAAGGCAAAAGCTTAAGTCCTCTACTCTTCATCTTATTCACAGCTGAATTTGAAGACTTTCTCCGAAATCACGACTGCACTGGTATCAACATTAATAATACCCTAGATCTACTTATTCTTATGTACGTTGACGACACTGTACTCTTGGCGAGCAACGCGAAGGATCTTGATAAACTTCTAAAATTACTAGATCTGTGCTGCGATCTTAATGATCTACATTACAAGTCAATGCCAAAAAGACAAAAGTCATGATTTTCAGACAAGCCGGAAAACTTAAAACAGAAGATCTTAACCGATTCTACTACAAAGGAAACAAAATCGAAATAGTGAGTACATATAAGTACATTTAAGTACGTGGAAGTCTTGATATCTTCTTCAATGCTTGGTCTTAAGTCTGCGAACTATGCCATCAAAAAAACTAAAATGGCAACTGGAGCTACCCTAGCGATTGAAAGCTTAGCTCAAAATGTATCCTGGGATGCAAACGTCGAATTGTTTAATTCATTGGTATCATCTACTCTATTCTACGCTTTTCCAGTGCGGGGGCTTACATACGTCGAGAAGATTGAGAAGCACACCCAACCATGCACTACGAGTCGAACGGCCTTTCTGAGATTTGTTTTACCGCTTACAAACTGTCTATGATATTTTTGATAAACATATCCCAGTAAACACATTGACGTAAATTTGACGTCAGAGTGACGTTACGCTATGTCATCATTTACGTAAGATATAAGTCACGAATGAGTCAGGTGTGACTCATTATTTCCCACTTTTTTACGTAAGATTATGATGTAAAACTAATGACGTATGCATGATGTAACTGTGATGTCTGTGTGACCTTCTATGACGTCAATATGACATATGGGTGATGTCAAAATTATCAATTCGGAAAAAATATTTTGAAAAAGAAAAAAATAAAATGAAATACCGAATTTTTTATTTGATTATTACCGCGCGAACGCATTGTGAATTCTGAAACAAGATTAGATAACGTTAAATGATGAAAAAATCCTGGGCGTCTGCTGGGTTCGGACACGGCTCCTCTTGGCTGGTAGTCCTGAACGTTGCTCACTGGCCCACATCACGAGAGTTCAAATCTGCTTAATTGATGTATTTAGAGTGAAATGCCGGAAAAGACAGAGTTAATAAGTTTTCGTGATGGATTTTTACAAAATTTAAAAAACTCCATGAATTTATATGAAATTTTATAGAAGCAATATTTGTCGACCTCGATGATAATTGTATAAAATTTCATTAAGTTTCATCAAATTTTTTAATTTTTTGTTGTGATGTGAAATTTAAAAAATCTTAAATAAAATTTTGCGAAACATTAAATAATTTCACAAAATCGTATGAAATTCAATCGATTGAAAAATTGTGATACTAAACTTTAAAATCATAATAGCAAAAGAGTTCAAACTGTCGTTACATTTTCTTTGTCATCCTAAATGATATTTTCGATATATCTTTTAAAAAAATAAAGTTAATTTTTTTATGCTCACGCTAATGTTTTAATCTAAAACGTCTGAATGATCTATTATCGAGTTTATCGATTACTTTGACCCCAAAAATGTTCGACGTTTAGTTGTTATTTTTACACATTTACACATGTTTGAAAATTCATTCTATGATTGTTTTATTTCAATGAATAGATGATAAAAAACTATGACTCGGACATTACATCAGCATTGCGTAAAATACTGACTTGTTACTGATGTAAAGATATTACTTAAGAGTGACATCCACATTACGTATAACCGTGACTTTGCTACTGACATAAATGTATGATTTTAAAATTACGTCATTATGATATACGGATAATGACTTTATTATTGCATAACAATGTGATGTAGATTCTATGTCAAACGTACGTAATACATAAGTCATAACTGTGACATAGTACAAGAGTCATGCTTACATCAATATGATGTCACAAGCTTTACATCATATTAAAGTCATGTAGAACGTCAGATTGACATCAAATTTACATCAGATGTCGTGACATTGCTATGACCTACGTATGACGTCAAAATAAGGTCGTGTGTTCACTGGGATTGGAGTCTAACAACGACAGACTGGCTAAAAGCTGCTTCTTACGTCAAGTAGATCGATGTGGTGATTCTCGAGGGATAATAGGTGATTCAAATTACAACTGGGCAGCACAAATGAAAACTATTCTTGCCAAAATGAACGCTTCCTACCTTCGGGGAAACTGAAATGCGTCAGTATAGAGAGCAAACTTGTCCACGGCATTAAATAATCTCAAATTCACTCTAAGGCAAGAAGAATTCAATGCATATGAAAATTCTAGAACGTGTCTCTTTTACTTTCCCGTGCCTTCGCACGTCTGTACTGCCTATCACCTCACTCGACACTCTTTAATTCTGCAAAAGCACATAGTCACTCAGTTGCGTGTCCAACCAATACATGACCACTTTTCCCCGCACCAAGAAGTCTACAAAATAGATCTAAAAATAACTGCTAGCTCTATTTTAGATTAAGAGTGAAAAGAAGTCCTGAAGGATGTTGTTAAATACATGCAGTGCTGCTTGCACGAAAGAAACGAATTTCTTGAAGTCACCCTGCTTAAGAAATTCGATAGATTCTTATAGCTGTATGTATAAGGCCCTATACTCAACTATAGCGCTTTTCATAGAACTCATTCATTCTTATAAAATCTCTATGGGAATTTATGAGAATGCATTAGATTCTATAAGATGTGATGAGATTATGAGCTCATTGACAATTTTGTAGAGCATAAAATTTCCTACAAAAATATTTTTTTTTGGAGCACCCTAATATATATATGGTCACTGGTCGATGGTCAATGGTCACATTTCAAAATTTTTTTTTTTGTTGTATCCGCAATGATTTATCTTGGTCAAAAAAAATTCCTCAATTTTTTTTTACCGCCGGCATTAGCGTTACCCAAAGCGTATGTTTGTTAACTTGACATGAAAGCAGATGCAGTTACAGCGGTAAAAAAAAATTGAGGAATTTTTTTTGACAATGATAAATCATTGCGGATACAACAAAAAAAAAAAATTTCGAAAAAAAAAATTTTTTAAACAAAAAATTTTTGAAAAAATAAAATTTTTTCAAATTTTTTTTTTTTCAATTTTTTTTGACAATCAATCTTTTTGATCAAGGAAATAAAGATTATCGGTATAAAAAACATTTTCAAATCGAAAAAATGAACAAAAACTGAGAAACTACCAATTATGGTGATTTTTGACAAAATCGATAAATTTAAAGCTTCGGGACACTAAGAAAGAAAAATCGCAACGATTTGAAATTTTCAGGGTTTTTCAGGACACTTTGAGGTTGAAAAAAAACGAAGATATCCTTTGTTCATCCGTTATATCTAAAGTTATAGCAAGATTTGGAATATCCTTATATTTGCGAATTTCGACCTGTTTTTCACTAAACAATATCGCTAAAAAAATTTTTTCTATCAAAAGCCACTAATTTTGCCTTATAAAGAATTTGTTCCAGTTTTTAAAACCCTGCTTCCATTCTCTGTACAACCAATACGTCCGGAGTTATTGATTATCAAAGCCAAAATGGACTTTTTTGCTTTGATCAATGATAACTCGGCGCCAAATCGTCGTAGAGACTTTTTCAGGCCGTCAAATTAAAGGGCATAAAATTTCCTAAAAGAGTCATAAGGTCGGATTATTTAAAAACATTTATTGACGCCCATAGAGTTATTGGAAGACCAGCAAAAATTTTGAAAATTTTTTTTCGTCGGTTTTCTTATGATTACTCCAGAACCGTGCATGATAATAATTTGAGGTCCACATCTGAAAACTAGATACTTGAGGCTACAATTTGCTTTTTTTAATTTTCTTCTGCGACCATTTTTCACCGAGTTAAAGCATGTTGAAAATCACCTAAAAATTTCGGATTTTTTTTCTATCCCTTAATTTTTGTGACCAGTGTATATATATTAGGGTGGCGCAAAAAAACCGACTATTTTTTTTTTTCGATCTCGCATGAAAATTTGTTGGTTTACGATGTTTTAAGAAGCCTCTCCAAAAATCAGCTCGATTAAAAATTTTCAAGAGGTCGCTCACGAATTTTGAAAATATCAAATTGATGGAAATTCGGATTTTTATTTCTAAATTTTTTTCTTTCTCGTGGCAGCAATAATTTATATTTGTAAAATCATGACTATGCTGAAAATTTCAGCCTAAAATTTAAATATTTGAACGGCGCTCAAGAATTTTGAATATTAACTGATAATATGTAACTAATAGTTTGAATTAGTTTTTGTATTTTTTTATAACTCAATTATTGTCATTCCACATAAATATAACTTTTGCATAACCAAAAATATACAGGACAGTCTTAAACTGTTGATTATTTATAGGAATAATGTTATAAATAAACGTGTAAATAATTGGCAAGTAGTTTCAAATACAATTTATTAATAAGAAGAAAATATTATACGTAGTAACAACTTGATGGTTCAAGAAAGACTGACTGCTTACAAGTAGACAGTAATACAATAATCCCTATTGGTATTTATAAGTAACATATTAAACTCGGATAAATATAGAAATATATAAGTAAGCATGTTTGCTATAGTAATTAAACTTTGAACACACCCTCTCAAACTGCATACTCTAAAATATTAATTAATTCTGTAATTAGTAACCAAATCCAAAACCATCCATACATTTTTCGTGCATAACTCGAGGTAATGGCTTTGTTAATACATCAGCAATCATTTCACTCGTCGATACATGGCATACATTTATCAACTTATTCGTAATTGCTTCGCGTATAAAATGGTATTTTATATCAATATGTTTCGTTCGCGCATGAAACATGGAATCAACAGCTAAACATTGTGCGCCATAGTTATCTACAAAAATATTCATTTTTGCCCAATCACTCAGCTCTAATTCGCGAAACAGGCTTTGCAAATACAAAGCTTCTTTCGTAACCTCTGCTAGACTCACATACTCGGCCTCGGTTGACGACAGGGCAACAGTACGTTGTTTTTGTGATCTCCACGATATAGCCGCGCCGCTGAACAAAAATACATAGCCTGAGTAAGATTTTCGGTCAATCGTACACCCACCCCAATCGGAGTCTGAATAACCAATTAAAGCCTTATCAACTTTACTATAAACAAGTCCAACACTCATAGTCCCAGCCAAATATCTCAACACACGTTTTGCAGCCAACCAATGGCATTTACGCGGCTTTTCAACGAATTGAGCTAACCTAGAGACAGTATTTGAAATATCAGGTCGAGTCGCTACAGATATATACATAAGGGCACCAATTAATTCGCGGTATGGATACTCTTCATGTGACTCATCCTCACTTACATTTTTAAAATGTACATTTAATTCAGAAGGTGTTGCAACCGGATTACAGTCATTCATACCGTATTGTTTAAGCAGTGCAGCAATATATCCGGATTGAGAGAGCTCTATTTGCTCTTCATACTGAACTATTTCTAAACCTAGACAATATTTTGCAAGACCTAAGTCTTTTAACTCAAAAGATTCCGTTAAATCTCGCTTTAGCTTATCTACCTCTTTCATATCATTTGACGCGACAAGAATATCATCTACATACATTAATACTAAAGTTATACAATTTTTAATTTTTCGAAAGAATAAACAAGGTTCATTTTTTGCTATTTTAAAGCCAAATTGTCGTAATTTCTCACTTAATGTCGCGTACCACTGTCTGCCAGCCTGTTTTAGGCCATATAGTGCCTTTTTCAGCTTGCACGCATTTCCACCACTCTTTAGTTGGTGTAACATTTCTTTAGCACGCGCACACACTTTTATATCACACTTATCACTGGCGATGATTTTCTGCAACATCTCGATCAGCATATCCGGTACCTTCATGATCACTTCTTCTTCCAATGACCCATTGAGGTATGCGGTCACTACGTCGAACTGCCAAATTTGTAGCTTGAGTTGCGCTGCGAGTGCTAGCATTAATCTCAAAGTCTCTAGCCTCGCGACAGGTGCAAATGTCTGGTGATAGTCAACGCCGTACCTTTGACTATATCCTTTCGCCACTAATCGGGCCTTGCGTTTCACAATTTCACCATTAGTGTCATATTTATTTGTCAAAACTAAACGACACCCAACAACATTTTCTTCATCGCTCCTTTTAATAATATCCCAAGTGTCATTCTTTATCAGTGATATAACCTCACTTTCAATAGCCTCCAGCCATTCATCCGATACATCACTCTTGAGCGCTTCTTTTACACTAACCTCTGCAACATTGACAAAAACGTCGTCATTGAGTTCATCTTCATTGCCAACTTGATCATTTGAATCGGGGTCACCACTTGGTGGTGTATCTTCTGACGTGGCTTGTGACTGAAACAACTTCCTCGGTCGCCCTCGACAATTTGTTCGAAGCAGACGGGGTCTGCCACGCCCACGTTTAACAGTCTGTTTTTCAGGAGAAATGCTTTCATCCTTGGGCGTCTGTGACGATTCAGGGGATTTTTGGACAGGTCGTGGCGATAATTCGACTGTCTTCTTGTGATCATCGTTTGGCATTATCCACTCGTCAAAAATCTGTGTATCCCAAGGGCCATTACATGTATCCTCATTGAACTTCACATCTCGCGCTTCAATTAACTTCCGTGCACCTGGAATCCACACGCGAAAACCTTTTCGTTCTCTCGGATATCCTACAAAAATGCCACTTGTGGACCTCGGAGCCAATTTATCTTTATTTGGCTCTTTATTTAACACAGCTACTTTTGATCCAAACTTTTTGAAGTAATTTATATTATTTCGTTTACCCGTCCACACTTCATACGGAATTGCAAAGTCTAAACTGGCTGTAGGACAACGATTCCTAATATGACACGCTGTGGCTATAGCCTCAGACCAAAACATCCCGCTCATTCCAGACGACAGCAATAAACACCGACCCATATCCAACAGTGTACGATTCATTCGTTCACTTACTCCGTTCTGTTGGGGAGTATAAGGTACACTCAATCGCCGCGTAATACCCTGGTCGGCCAAATATTTATCAAACTCTGTATTACAGTACTCGCGACCATTATCCGATTGTAAACACTTAATCTTTTTGCTTGTCTGTCTCTCAACTAATTGTTGATATAGTCTGAATGCTTCAAAAACACCACACTTGCGCTTGATAAAATACACTTCGCACCACCGCGTACAGTCATCAACGAAAGTAACGAAGTATTTTGCTCCACCGGTGGATTCGGTTCTAAATGGACCAACAACGTCCGAATGTACTATTTCAAGTACCTCTTTGCACTTTTCATGTTTACTGCGAAAAGGCAAAGCAGTCATTTTTCCCTTTAGGCACACCTCACAACTAGATAACCGATCCACGTTACTTACATTTATTTTTGGTAAAAACCCGTCACTTACTAATTTCACAAGATCTTTACCGTTCAAATGTCCAAGTCTCTCATGCCACAATAATAACTGATCGTCGAGTTTGCTAATTGCAGTTTCCGCACACTCGACACTTTCGCGTACATAATATAGGTCATCTTTGCGATCGGCAATCATCATTACATCTCCTTGAGAACTACGCACAATCGCACTGTCCTTTTTGAAAATGACTTCAAAATTTTTATCGGTAATTTTTGCAACTGATATTAAATTAGATCTTAAGTAAGGCACATACAAAGTATCGCGAAATTCTATCAGCTTTTTACCCTTGTCACTACTTACTGATATACACACTTCACCTTTACCTTCAACTTCAGTTGTCGCATCACTTGCAAGGTTCAACCTAACGTTTGGCGCTTTATTTATCGTGTTGAACAACACATTACTTCCACATAAGTGTGACGTACACCCACTGTCTAAAACCCATGGCTTATTGGCAGCTTTGGTTGCTACTTTATACACACAATCAGAATTCATAACAGTATGACTCACTGTGAAGGCCGCATCAACATTATTTGCCAAGTCATTGGATCTATTTACTTTCTTGCTAGGACAAGCATTAGCCTTATGTCCCTTTCCCCCACATTTGTAACACCTGAACTCACGTTTCCCGCTCGATTGTACGTGGCTTTTCTTTGGGCGAAACGCCATTGCAACGACGTCATTTCCACTTTCCTCCCGCGTGGACTCATTGTATTCAAGAATTTTTACTTTCAGCTCTTCCGGAGACGGTAGTGTGTCCCGCGTCTCTATTGCTGTACGAAAAGCTTGATACGATGGAGGGAGACTATTCAATAATATGACAGTCTGTAGATTGTCGCTTATCACCTCTCCCATGCTTACGAGCTTGTCCGTAGTCTCGAAGAAGCCATCCATGTGATCTCTGACATCACTACCTTCGCACATTTTTCGCTGAATAAGTTGCTTCAGCAATGCCGCCTTTTTTGCAGGTCCAGTTGACGCATATATCGATTGCAACTTAATCCAAATCTCGTTCGACGTCGTGCAATGTTTAATGTCCTTCAACAAACGTGGTTGAATCGACAGAATGAGTTCTGTCCTCGCCTGATCATCTTTTTCAATCCAATTTGTGAGTGCTTCCGTTGGTGCTGCTGATGAACCACGTGCCGGCTTCACTGATGTTCCGTCAACGTATTTCCATAAACCATTTCTCCTCAGCCATGCTTCGATTTGGATTGTCCATGTGTCGTAATTTTCTTTCGACAACAATTCAATTCGCGAAGCTGACGACCCCGTATTTGACGCCATTTTTAATTACGAAAAAGAACACTCGTTAACAACGCGTGACCGCCAAAAATGTACAACGTAAAACACTATTTGCTATAAAAATGTAGGTATGCACACTGGGCCCATAACCTGTTGATTATTTATAGGAATAATGTTATAAATAAACGTGTAAATAATTGGCAAGTAGTTTCAAATACAATTTATTAATAAGAAGAAAATATTATACGTAGTAACAACTTGATGGTTCAAGAAAGACTGACTGCTTACAAGTAGACAGTAATACAATAATCCCTATTGGTATTTATAAGTAACATATTAAACTCGGATAAATATAGAAATATATAAGTAAGCATGTTTGCTATAGTAATTAAACTTTCAACATAAACAATAAAATTTGGTAAGTTTTGAATAAGCGAAAAAACCTACAAATTGAATTAAAAAATAAAAAAGTATGTAAAAAACTTATTATTTCTATTTCTCGGGTTATATTTTCATTCATTGTCATGCAAATTGATGATGAAATAATCGAGAAGCTTTATTATTAATATTTAAGGGTCGCTCAAAAACGTCCAAAAGACAGCACTTGGAAACATTCAAAACTCTTGAGCAAGGTTTAAATATTTAAATTTTGGGCTGAACTTCTCTGCGTAGTCATGATTTCACAAATATAAACTATTGCTGCCACGAGAAAGAAAAAAATTTAGAAATAAAAATCCGAATTTCGATTATTTTTGATATTTTCAAAATTCGTGAGCGACCTCTTGAAAATTTTTTATCGAGCTGATTTTTGGAGAGGCTTCTCAAAACATCGTAACCAAACAAATTTTCATGCGAGATCGAAAAAAATAAAATAGTCGGTTTTTTTGCGCCACCCTAATATATATATTAAGGTGCGCAAAAAAAAAGAACTAATATTTTTTTCTTTAGTTACCGTGAAAATATCGTTAAGGATGATAAAAAAAAATTCTGGTAAAGTTTGAGCTCTTAATATTAATACACCAATGGAAAAAATTAAAGGATCAAAAAAAAATTTCAAATTTTTGGACGATTTTCAACAGGCCCTAACTTTAAGAGAAATGGTTGTACAAGAAATAAAAAAAAAGGAAATTGTAGCTCCAAGTGTCTACTTTTTGAATCAGAACTTCAAAATTTTTAGCGTCAGCGGTTTTAGAGTAATCTTAGAAAAACCAGCGACAAATTATCAAATTTTTTTAATTTTTTTTTTTTTTTGGTCTTCGAGCGTGGAAAAAATTTTTTTAGCTTAACCACTATTAGGATCGGATACCTTTATTATTCAGCTTTAATTTCTTTTCTTATGGACCTTGATACGGCTACTTCTCGCCGAGATATTATATCGATCTTCAAATAGAAAAGGATCAATTTGTCTTTGATTATCGATATCTCAGAAACCAATGATCGCACACAAAGTTAATGGTGGGTTTTAAAAACTTGAATAAATTCCCTTCAACGATTAGCCATTGCTTTTTCAAAAAAAAATTTTTTTCCTATCGTCACATGAATTTAAAAATGCAACAACAAAAGGGCTTTTGTGGTTTTTTGGAAAATCAAGCGCTGAAACGAAAATATTGTGGAAATCGATAATGTTAACTATGCATTTTACAGTTCAATATGTCCGCAAAAACCCTACAAAGAGCCAGATGAATCCAACCAGCCGTTTATTTGTTTCACTCGACCAAATTTTTGAAAAAATTAAAGGATCACGTTTTTTGCTCTGAAAAGCTCATAATCTTTAACAAGATGAAAAAAAATCTTTTCGGAGCTTTGTCCACGATTTTATTGCAAACAGTGCTTAAATTTCCAAAAAAGAAAAGAGTTTTTTTTCCAAACATAAATTTAAAAAAAAAGAAATTTTTCCAAAAAATTTTTTTTTGGAATAACTTGAGGAAATTTACAAAACCAACACCTAATCGTTTTTAACACGTTCACGTCACTGCGTTCCGTGATTTTACTTATCTCTCAGTTATTAAATTCAAAAAAAATTTTTAACTTTCCGCTTCGAAAATTGTAAATTTTCAAAAATTCGGGAAGTTATCGGTTTCGGTCCGATTTACGAAAATCGAATTTTCATCAGATGTCGACGTTTTGAGGTCCTAGGAAGCTATTCTGACTAATTTCAAGATGATGTCCGAGTGTATGTATGTACGTATGTAAATACCTGTATCTTTTGAACGGATGAACCGATTTTGAACTTTAAGGTGTCATTCGACGCGGCTTGTCAATATATTGAAGTAAATTGAGCTTGATCGGTAGGGCTCGTTCAGAGATATTCCAAAAATTAAATTTTTTTAAAAATGTTTTTTTCGGATAACTTTTAATGTGCTCGATGGATTGATTCCAAAATGGACTGGGCTCTAGAGCTTTATAAGCCGCGTCGAATGCCACCTCAACCATCAAAATCGGTTCATTCGTTCGAGAGAAACCGTTGTCGACAGAATTAGAAAAAAAAAATTTTTGTATTTTTTTTGAAATATCTCAAAAACGACTTGATCAATCGAATTCAAAATTTGATCAGCTTCAGAACTTGATAAAACACGTCGATTGCCACCTCAACCGCCCAATCGGTTTATTCGTTTGAGAGATATCGTTGGAGAAAAAATGGTGAAAAACGTTTTTTTTTCGAAAACAACAGCATACAAACGTATTTTCGAGCTCGAAGAGCTCGAAAATGTATTCACAATGATGTTTTCGAGGTTCTTGAGCTCGAAAACAGCGGGAAGTTTTGGGGCTGGCCCGCAGGGTCAACTGACAGACCGATTTTTTTTTTTTTAAATTTATGTTTGGAAAAAAAACTCTTTTCTTTTTTGGAAATTTAAGCACTGTTTGCAATAAAATCGTGGACAAAGCTCCGAAAAGATTTTTTTTCATCTTGTTAAAGATTATGAGCTTTTCAGAGCAAAAAACGTGATCCTTTAATTTTTTCAAAAATTTGGTCGAGTGAAACAAATAAACGGCTGGTTGGATTCATCTGGCTCTTTGTAGGGTTTTTGCGGACATATTGAACTGTAAAATGCATAGTTAACATTATCGATTTCCACAATATTTTCGTTTCAGCGCTTGATTTTCCAAAAAACCACAAAAGCCCTTTTGTTGTTGCATTTTTAAATTCATGTGACGATAGGAAAAAAATTTTTTTTTGAAAAAGCAATGGCTAATCGTTGAAGGGAATTTATTCAAGTTTTTAAAACCCACCATTAACTTTGTGTGCGATCATTGGTTTCTGAGATATCGATAATCAAAGACAAATGGATCCTTTTCCATTTGAAGACCGATATAATATCTCGGCGAGAAGTAGCCGTATCAAGGTCCATAAAAAAAGAAACTAAAGCTGATTAATAAAGGTATCCGATCCTAATAGTGGTTAAGCTAAAAAAATTTTTTCCACGCCCGAAGACCAAAAAAAAAAAAATTTTTTTAAATTTGATAATTTGTCGCTGGTTTTTCTAAGATTACTCTAAAACCGCTGACGCTAAAAATTTTGAAGTTCTGATTCAAAAAGTAGACACTTGGAGCTACAATTTCCTTTTTTTTTATTTCTTGTACAACCATTTCTCTCAAAGTTAGGGCCTGTTGAAAATCGCCCAAAAATTTGAAATTTTTTTTTGATCCTTAAATTTTTTCCATTAGTGTATTAAGAGGTGGCGCTTCGTGATTTTTGATTTCCCATTTAAATAACATGGAAAAAAAAAATTTTTTTAGTTTGGAATTTTCTACCTCGGAAATGCCTCGTTGTACGAAGAAGCCCAGCATATATATTTTTGTAGGAAATTTAACGCTCTACAAAAAAAGTCTCTCATCATTTTTCGATAAATCCATCTGTTCAAAAGTTATTAGAGCTCGAAGTCAAGTTAGAATAAATTTCGAGATCTTTATATTTTTTCGGCGAAACTATCGGACTTATAATAAAATGTCATTTAAACTTTGTTGAAGACAATTTTATTTCCTACAAATTATCATTGATAAATTATTTTCAAAATCTGCATTGTTTTATAGTTATTTCTATTTTAATGCCAAGTTCTTAAAATCGATCAAAACACTATTTTTATAGGAGCTTGGCATTAAAAAGGAAATAACTAGAAACCAATGCAGAATTTGAAAAAATTTTATCAAAAATGATTCGTAGGAAATAGAATTGTCTACAAAAAAGTTTCAATGACATTTTATGATAAGTCCGATAGTTTCGCCGAAAAAATAAAGAGATCTCGAAATTTATTCTAACTTGACTTCGAGCTCTAATAACTTTTGAACAGATGGATTTATCGAAAAATGGTTAGAGACTTTTTTTGTAGAGCGTTAAATTCCCTACAAAAACATACGCTAGGCTTATTCGTACAACGAGCCATTACTGAGGTAGAAAATTCCAAACTAAAAAAATTTTTTTTTTCCATGTTATTTAAATAGGAAATCAAAAATCGAAGCGCCACCTCTTGATATTGATATTAAGAGTTCAAACTTAACCAGAATTTTTTTTTCATCATCCTCAACGATATTTTTACGGTAACTAAAGAAAAAAAAATTAGTTCTTTTTTTTGGCGCACCCTAATATATATTTATATATATATATATCTTTCATGCGAAAGAAGCCGATTAATTAACTAATAGAAAAGACGTAAAATAACAAAACAAAACTAAATAAAATACAATAAAGATGACGCGAGAGCGACGCGGAGGGCCCAAAAGACCCGCGGTCCAGTACTCTCGGTACATCACGCAAATAAATACCTGGGCAAGACATCGGGAACCTCTCGACGACGACGAATCACAAAATTTAATACACTACTAGATAAACTACAAAATAAAATATAAATAAATAATGCGGTAATTTGCGACAACTATCACGACAAACGGCTTCAAGAGCACCATACACAGAGCCACAAGCTCCAAAACGACAGCAGTCCACGGTCGCGGTCGAGGTCCACCATGGCGACTCTCCGGCTCACCACCGCTTCTTCTAAGACTTCAACCTCGACTACTGGGTCGACTCGTACACGAGCGACGCCAAGTCTCAACTTTTCTCCTCAACGGTAGCCACACAACTGTTCCACGATAATCTCCCACTCTAACTCGCTTACTCCATTCCTTCTCTTTTAATCTCACATTCTCGCTTCTCCATCCATTCTTACCTTCACAAACATACAAGCCATGGACTCACGGACCTTCCCGTAATGTCACTCCTCGTGATATCCAAAGTTAGCGAATTGTTGGCTTCCTCGAGCATCGCAAACGAGGCCTGCCATCCCCCCAATAACCGTACACGTACCCCAGCTAACTCTGGGTACCACCACGAAGGGGCGGCGACATCTCAGTCGCACCTCCGCGATAACTACGTCAACCCCGAGGGCTAAGCCTGGGCCTAGTCGTCATCACTGGTCGGGAGGCACGTTATCTTGGCCGCTATCCACGACACAGCTAGACATCCCCCG
Source organism: Microplitis mediator (assembly GCF_029852145.1). Taxonomy (NCBI): domain Eukaryota; kingdom Metazoa; phylum Arthropoda; class Insecta; order Hymenoptera; family Braconidae; genus Microplitis; species Microplitis mediator. Next base: position 13,221,443 of record NC_079969.1, on the reverse strand, counting down.
TTAAATCCACGCTCCATCACACAGACACTCCAAAACATACCCCATACCGTACACGTACTCTATCGCACACTTATCTTACCATACACATTTATACTCCATATACTTTCTATTCATTATCCACTAAACTCAACTCGACACACATACTCACTTTTTCTCTCTTTCTCACACCGACTTACACGTACTCCAACCCCAAACTCCACCCCCTCGGCAATGTAACGTCACAATATATATATATATATATATATATATATATATATATATATATATTAGACTGGGCCCAAAAAATCGACTATTTTTTTTTTTTTCGACACAGTGAAAATATTATTCCAGATGACCAAAAAAAATTATTGTGCAAGTTTGAGCCCTTAATATTGATATTAAAAGGTGTATCGTTACGACTATTAGTTTTTTGACAGAAATTTTATTTTTTACCCAAAACTCGTAAATCATCTATCTGAAAAATTTAAGCAATGTATATTCTTAAAGGAAATTGAATTCCCTACAAAAAAGGTCTCTTAGTAAATTGACGTAAAACGAGCCGTTTCTTTTTGACCGTCCCTTAAACATTTATTTGTTTTTTAAAATCATTGTTTCTATTTTGGATTTTTGTAACTACTAGAAATATTAAAATTTTTTTTGGCCAAGATACATATTCTTGAAGGAAATTTAATGCTCTACAAAAAAGGTCTCTTAACATTTTTTGCTAAATTCACTCCTTCGAAAGTTATTCAGGTTATTGAAGTCGTTTTGACTCAAATTCATCCTTGAATAACTTTCGAAGGAGTGAGTTAAGCAAAAAATGTTAAGAGACCTTTTTTATAGAGCATTAAATTTCTTTCAAGAATATGTATCTTGGCCAAAAAAAATTTTAATATTTCTAGTAGTTACAAAAATCCAAAATAGAAACAAAGAATTTGAAAAACAAATCAATGTTTCAAGCACGGTTACAAGGGAACGGCTTGTTTTACGTCAATCTACTAAGAGAGATTTTTTGTAGAGAATTCAATTTCCCTTAAGAATATATATTTCTCAAATTTTTCAGATAGATGATTTACGAGTTTTGGGTAAAAAATAAAACTTCTGTCAAAAAACTAAAAGTCGTAACGATACACCTCTTAATATCAATATTAAGGGCTCAAACTTGCACAATAATTTTTTTTGGTCATCAGGAATAATATTTTCACTGTGTCGAAAAAAAAAAAAAAATAGTCGATTTTTTTGGCCCAGTCTAATATATATATATATATATATATATATATATATATATATATAGAAAGTGTAGATTTGTCAAATTTTTCACGAACAATGTGGACATTCTTCGCGATGCTTATTCTTTGTAGTGTAGTTTTTAACCAATCAAAGACGTGATTTCTTACAATGAGTTACAAAAAAATTTTTTAAATACTTTTCAATTCTTCCATAAACTTTCAATCCTCCTAATTTTTAACCCTTCGTCCGTCGCGCTATGAGCGCAGCGCCGCAATTGTAATTAATAGAGTATTTAAAAAGAAAATAAATTTCCTAGTCTTTTGAAATTTTATAAGTTCTTCTACTATACTATTTAATATCAAATGAATAAATGATAATTGTTTTTCCGATATTTTAAATATTAAGAAAATAATTGTTTTGTTAGAAAACCTGGCAAACGCTGCAATTTGCCGCTGACGCGAGTGAACCCAGGCGTTGAATTTGTTCGAATTTTTTGCGCAGTGTTGCCAGTTACCATCGATGACTCATATCCAGCTCATTGAATTCATCTCTTTCTTTAATATTTTTATTTAATACAAAATTTTTATTTTAGTTAAAAAAATTCTAAAAAAATTACAATTGTCTAATCGTATAAGCTTGTGTGGTTTGAATTTTGAAAAATCTTAGTTATGATACTTGGCAACACCGAAATATTAAACACATGACGGCGGAACGCCGCAGCGCGACAAAAGAAGGGTGGCGAGACCGCGCGACGGACGGATGGTTGAGTATTAAATCCTTTTAGAAAGTTTCAAATCACCCGTTGTTCAATAATTTGGGGAGATTTCAAATTTTAATAATGATTCTGTTATATTTAGAAGAATAAAGATTTTTTATCAGATTTAATATCAGTGGATAAATATTTATAATGTAACATGAAACCATTTTGACAACCTCACATTTTCATCGAAGCATCAACAAGTATAAAAATTAATAGAAAATTAACTTACAATCAATCCTGGTCTATAATCTTTATTGGCAGGATTAATTAGACTATCTTCGTAACAAGCATCTGAATGTACAAGTCCTAAAAATTCTAAATGGGGATGATTTTTTAAAAATTCTTTAAGATCTTTTACTTCAATTTCATCTTTTCCAGAAATATCTAGGCTAGAAAGATATGGCATGCAATGCACTGCTCGAAGAAGGTCCGTTATCTTTGATCGGATGGGAGCAAACATCTCAAACGTGTGTGAATCTTTTTCATCAGAAATATCAAGATTTCTAAGTAAGTCGAGTTCCGAGAGAACAGTTTTGAGATTTCCATACCCGGTTATTTTAAGATTATACATAGCTAGACTTTTTAAGCGATTTTTACATTTTTTCAATGGTGTTATATCATCTACACGTGTACATGAAATATCAAGACTCTCCAATAAAGGCAAATCCTCAACAATAATTTCTAACCCGTGTTTGTTAAATTCTGTCCCGGAAACATTTAAAGTGTGAAGCGCTCGTAATTTGCTCAATGCCATAAATACACAAACTCTGTTAAAAATTTTAATAAAATTATTTATAAACACTTGATGACATTCATATAATAATTTTATTCTTACCTAGAACAGTCTATGAAACTTCCTTTTGCAACACTTAAAGATCTAAGATTGTCTAAGCTCCACTGTCCAAGACATCCTATTAAATCATTTATCGTGACCTTAAGTCCATTTACCTCTAAATCTATAATTTTATGCTGTTTCAAAACTTTTAAGCCTTTAACAGAAAGACTTGAAGCGTCTTTGAGTCTCACGTGCCTGTTGGTATAATGTAATTAATACAGCAGCAAAAAAATAATTATTAAAATGAGAGAAAAAAAATAGATTCAAGTAATTATTTTTCTTGTTCCCATAAATACTCAAAATAAGTAATTTTTTTTTGAGAATTAAATTGATAGTTCTTATTTTTAAAAAACTATTGCTTTACTTTAGTTGATAGTTCGCAAATTTATTACAATTAAAAACTTCAATAAAGCAATTGTTTGTCTAAATAAAAAAAAAAAGGAATTAAAGAAAGATATAATTAAAAATTTAAAAAAATGATTGCACTAAGAAAAAAATTTGTTTTTAGAACAAAATGAAATTTGGCAATGGTATTAAAAAAAATGAAGAATATATTAATTTGTTTGAGGGTTACCTTTTATAAACTATTAAATATTCAAATTTTTTTATTTAGTTGCGAAAATTAAGATGACAAACATCGATGAATAATAACTCAAAAATTTATTAAAAACATGATTTCTCGTTAGCCACCGTGGCTGAGCGTGAAAAAGCGTAGATCATAAGTCTCGCATGATCGGTTCGAATCTTAGGTAGGGTACAATTATTTACTTAAAAAAAAAAATATTTGTTAAGGTACAAAACTAATCTGAACAACATTAAACATGGTGGCCACAGATTTTTGAAACTGAAATTCCCTGACTTTTTCAGGTATTCAAGTCAAATAATTAAAAAATTCCCTGACCATATGCGATTACATTAAATCCTTGGAAATATTTATTCAATTCAAAATAAAGCGGTATAAGTCAGTTCAATAAATAATCAATCATTGTCGTTAAATGAAACTTTATTTTATTGTTTGTCAATGATCATAATTTTTTTTTATTTATTAAACGAATAATAGTTTATTTTTTATTTTAAATCTATGTTTTTATATAACTTACTCTATAATAAGATATAAATAAACTTTTCATTTTCACGAGAATAAATTTCATAAATAAGAACGTTTTATATAATATTAATAAAATATTAACGAAGTACGCGAATAATGAATATAGTGAAACTTATTAGTTCAATAATTATTTATACTTTTAATGTTTTTGGTTTTTAGTAGATCTCATAGGAATCTTTCTTTTGCATTTGTCCTCATGGTGGAATTTTCAAAGAATTTTGCCATAATTCATCATAATTCATCGAGTGGGTTTCAGAAATACCATTGGTTTAAAAGTTTATGCATGTATGTATAATATAATTTGAGCCCTTTATATTGATATTTAGAGGTGTCTGTTGATAATTTTCGATTTTTCATTTAGTAACATGGTAAAAAATACATAAATTTCGAAAAAATCAAGATACAAAAAATCTCTCCTGAACGATTTTGTAGCAAATTTACTGATCTATAAAAAAGGTCTCTTATGATTTTTGCATAAATTCAACCATTCACAAGATATCCGACGTCAAAGTTTAATACAATTCGAAGAACTTGTCTTTGCTTGTTCTGAATTTTATAGCATGTCAACTAATGAGAATTCAGAACTTCTCAATACAGTTTTTTGTAGGAAATTGAATGCTCTACAAGAAAAGTCTGATTCGAAATTGTCGCAGATTCAAACATTTCGAAGATATTGGGGACTTTTTAAGGGCGGCAAATTAAAGGGCATAAAATTTACTAAAAGAGTCATAAGGTCAGATTATCAAAAAAAATTTATTGAAGCCAATAAACTTTTTTAAAGACGAGCAAAAATTTGGAAAATTATTTTTGCGTCGGTTTTCTTAGGATTACTCCGGAACCGCGCATGATAAAAAAATTGTATTCCCGATCTGAAAACTAGAAACTTGAGGCTACAATTTGCTTCTTTTATTTTTACTCTACGACTATTTTTCACCGAGTTACATCATGTTGAAAATCACTCAAAAATTTGGAATTTTTTTATATCCCTTAATTTTTGTGACCAGTGTATAACGCGCCATGATGCGACGATAGCGGTCACAATTTTTAACGGATTTTAAACTGGACACACTTATTCTATGAATGATTAGCTTGATTGAGTTCAAAAATAAGCAAAATCGATCAACTAGTTTAGAAATAATAGACATTTGGAATTCTAGAAATAACGAAAAATGCTACTTTTTTCGTGAATAACTTTTGAATGGACGTATCTATACTCACTATGTAAACAAAAAAAAACTTAATAGCTGACAAAATAAACGATATTTTCCTGTTTTATACTTTGTTTTACGATAATTTTTCCAATTTTAATAAGGGTTGAAAGTTACATGATTGATTCTTGTGTTATGATAAAAATGTAATTGACTCATTATTATATACCTTTGAAAATTTTCGACAGATGATCATAATATTTTGCATACTGATTTTTAAGGAAATTATATTAATCAAGTTCAAAAATTTAAGGATCGGTTAAGTTTTTGGGAAATGGTGACAATGAAATTGTCGCTTCGATGGTTTTTTTCTTTCTATCTATCTTTCTAACGGAAACTTCTATTATTATTATGTATAAAGAACGTCAAAGCTGAGAAAATAAGCTATATTTTGCTTTTTTTACTCTGTTTTAGGATAATTTTTCAAATTTTTATAAAGGTTCAAAGTTACATGATTAATTTCTGTGGTATAGTTAAAATTTTATTGTTCTATCTTTGACAGTTTTCGACCTCGAAATTCATCAAAAATGTCAATAAAAAATTAATTTATACTTTAATTTTATCTTAGAACTTCAAAATAAAGAAAGCATGGAAAATTTACCTCCATTTCGGATGCCGAATGGCTTTTTATCTTGTCAATATGCATGTCAATAGCTTGAAGATCCTGACGATTGGTTTCTGATAAGACCTTTTTTTTTAATAGCCTTTTTAATTCTAACTGCTTCATTTTTTCGCTATTGGAATCAATTTCTACTAATTTTTTTTCAAGACGGTATTACAATCGCATTCGCGCCGTGTTACTTTTTGAACAGTTTCGACAAAAAAAAAAATTTTCGGATTTTTTCAGTAAAAAAAAAAGAAAGTCAAAATTTTTTCAGCTTTGGAATGAAATTCCTTAACTTTTCCCTGATTTTTCTAGTATATTTATAATTCCCTCATATTTTTAGGTTTTTCAGAAATGTGGTCACCAGGTTTAGATAAAACAAGACATGTTTAATAATATTTTTTCGACAAAATCAAATTTTTCTCTTAGTATTAATCAAGTAAATAAAATACTGGAATAAAGCAATGATTTTAGTTGATTGAAAAAAATAATTGCTTGGCACTATAGAAGTAACTAAAATTCTCAAATCAATCATTTTTCTTGAAAATATACATTTTTTTTCTCGGCTTAAATGAGCTTTTAAAATTAATTACCTCAATATGGTTGTTTTTGAGTCGAAAAGAGTTATAGTCAGGTCAGACAAGGCTTTTTTCTCGCAAAGAGAAGCTAATAATTGTTCGGAAATTTGAGCTGGCAAAAAAATTTCGGGATCTTTAAAATTAAGTCTCGTTAAAGAACAAAAATTAATATCATTCACAGATGCTGCTGCTGAGGATGCAGTAACTAATAGACCATTATCGTCATTAGCATTATAAATTAATCGTCCTTCTAAAATCAGAATACTTGTTTTTTCTGTTTTTGGTTTTTGAGACAATTAATTATTTTACCTTCTGTGGTGGTTGTTGAAAGTTGATTGAAATTGGTACTTCCGATATTACTTGAATGAACTTCACAAAGTGCTAAAACATTATCGCAGATAAAGTCCACACAAACTTCTTGCAGACTTCTTGGTGACTCAAACATTTTCAACCTTATTCAATATCCAATCAATAGTATTGAATACTTCTTATTAAAATAAATAACTGCTCCTACAATTAATTAATAAAAAATGTTTATATTAGTAACAATATTATTATAAATAAACTTCATGGATTTAAATGGTAAAAATTATAGGCTCAAATTTTTTGAAGAGGCCAATAAATGATTATTTCGTGTATATATATACTTCAATACAAGGAAAAGGACCTAGTTTCTGACTTTTGAGAGTAACAGTCAATGTTAAATTGAAATAGTTGTTAGAAAACTTAACTTTAAAAAAAATTGATTTCATCGACAAGTTTAGGATATTCTAAATAAATTCTTACAGTTTCGTTAATATTTTAAACAAATGTTTTAAAAATCGACATATGTGGACCCAGTTTCTGACACTCGTCGATTTCTGGGTTGCAGTTTCTGACCCTTGAATTGAAAGCAACTTATCACTCTAGATGTTATTTATGACAATTTAAAAATAATTAAACTTCATAAATCTTAAATTTCAATTGAAAAAAACAAAAATTTATTAAGAACTGAAAATTTCATAGAATTTTTAAAATTATTTTTCTACTCTTGGCAATTTTTTCAATCTAATTTTTTATTGAACTATTCAATGAAAATAATAAAATGTGATATATTTATAAATTCAGTAAAGTATATTAATCATTACTACAATAAGTATTTAAATTCTAACAAAGTTTAAATTTTTTCAATAATTATTCTCAGGATAACTCTTCTTGAATCACAAATGTAAAAGAGGTCCATAATAAAAAATGGTTGATGAAAATTTGAAATCTTTATAGCAGAAAATAATTCTTAAAAAACAATCAATAATATAATAAATTTTCATTTTTTGGCGTTTTATTGATACACAGATAACCATATTTACAATAGGTTAGAATCTTAGGGACAACAACTTCAACACGTGTAAAAAATTGGGCCCAGTTATTGACCTCCATATTTTAATAACAAAATTAAAAATAAAATTTTTTATTATAGCATATAACTATAGTTTAATTAATTACTGTCCTGTCCATAACTCTATTATCATGTTTTTATATTTACATAATTAAAAAAATTTCGATTGAATCTTCGTAGACTCTTACACGAAGTACTTAGACTACAAGTGAAAAATTACCCTCGCAGTGTCTTCAATCTTTAAGATTTTTTCTTATCCAGTTTTTATAGTTCATCAATTTGTAGTTGCTATTAATTGATTGTAAAATATATTTCGTAATGACTCGTATAATTTATTTCATAATTTAAGTGAAAAATTTTTTAAAAATTTCGATTGAAGCTGAAAAGATCAGAAACTCGGCCACGGACAATAATTGGATCCTTTACATTAGGGGTAGTTTTACAGAAAACACTGTTGTTTCAGTTATTTAAAAAAGAATAGCTCGATATTACTATAATAAAAAAAATTAAAGCTAAAAATATAAAAGTTAGACTCACCCTTCAAAGCAAGTTTACTTGATACTTGATAATAATGGGACGACAATCTGGGTATTGCATTTTTTCTATAATAGGATGTGAAGAACGATGTCCGTAAAAAATGTCAGCTCATATTTTTATTCTAAAAGGAATGAAAAACTCTAGTTAACTTTTCATTGACACAGTCAATAACTATTATGCTGAAGTAATCACGTTTTAACAAATTATCTATAGGTTTAAAGCACAAAGTTTTAAAACTTAATTATTATTCGATAATCATCTATTATGAAATTTATAAAAATGTTATTACGATTTCACTCAAATTTAACAGATTTTATTTGAGTTAGAAACTAACGAGTCAAGTTTTTGACCTATAGTATGATTATTATTGATACATTCGTACGGACATTTCCATTGTACTAGGTCACCAACAACTAAATCTAAGCTAAGAAACTTGACGCGACTTGTTATTACCGGAAGATCTAGTGGAAAAACGTCGGTTGACTCAGAGTTGCCAGAAAATTTTTGTCCCAGTCGCCCCATCTATGATCAAAAGTAGCGAAATATTTTAACAAGTCGCCCAATCATTTTCAAGTTTAAAATAATTCTGTTGGCTTACAATTTATTCTCTATTAGTCAATAAAAGTACACTAAAATTTACCGTATAAATTGAAATTAACTTTTTAAAAAGTATTATTGCAATAATTTTTTATGTAGTGAAAAATTATAGGATGTTTTTAGAATAAATTTGATGAAAAAATAATTGGAATTAAAAATTATATTAATATTTTGCAAATCATTAATTTTTTTTTATTGCAAAAACCAGAATATCGTTACGCAGGTTCTGATTAACATTTAAATGTAGAAATGTAAACACATTTCTTTATCTGATTGTTAAAAATAAAATAACAATTTACTTTCAACAGTTATGATGAAATCATCACGTTTAAATTTATAATTTTTTATAAGAAATAAAATTACTATTCGAAACCAAAATCCCAACGAACTGAACTATAAGACGAAAGAAATGAAATTTTTGAATGTATATGGGGCATTCCATGCCAAATCACCGAGGTTTTGACCCGACCCCCCTCGATTTCGCTGAAACTTTTTTATCATTTTTTATCCTACCAAAGATATTTTTCTGAATTTTTTCAGATTTTTTTACCCAACCCAAAAAAAGTTACGAATTTTTGAAAAAAACCGCTCTTTTTTTTTTTTAAATTGCTATAACTTTCTCAAAAATTAATCTTTCGGCACTTTTTTTTTTCAAAATTTGTGTTTTTAAATGTAGTTTTCAGAAAAAAATACAAAATATTTTTCGGAAGTCACGATATATGAAATATTTCAGTTTTTTCAATAAAACCGTTATTTTTTCGAAGTCCGACACCTTCGATTCTCAATTTTTTTGTCTCAAAAAAAACTTCAACCAAGGCAGTATTTAACCCCGCTATTCCCATTTTGTGCCGACTTTCCTTTATATTTTTTTCTTTCGATTGAAAATACAGAAATTTCTAAATTTGGCTTATTTTTTGTGACTTTGCGCTGAACCCGACTAGAATTTCTTCCTGATTTGCCTGAAGTACCATAAGGACCTTATCAGGTTAATGTAAGGTTTGCCTTATTAGGGCAAACCTGACAAGTTCCTTGTCAGGACCTCATCAGGATAACCTTATTCAAAAAAAAAAGTTATTTGCCATCAGGTCAACCTGACGAGTTCCTGATCAGGACCTCATCAGGATATTCCTATACAAATAAAAAGTTATTTGTCATCAGGTCAACCTGACGAGTTCCTGATCAGGACCTCATCAGGATATCCCTATTCAAAAAAAAAGTTATTTGTCATCGGGTCAACCTGACAAGTTCCTGATCAGGACATCGTCAGGATATTTCTATTAGAAAAAAAGTTATTTGCCATCGGGTCAACCTGACGAGTTCCTGATCAGGACCTCGTCAGGATATCTCTATTAAAAAAAAAGTTATTTGCCATCGGGTCAACCCGACAAGTTCCTGATCAGGACCTCGTCAGGATATCCTTATTCAAAAAAAAGTTATTTGCGATCGAGTCAACCTGACGAGTTCCTGATCAGGAACGTATCTGGATATCCTTATTCAAAAAAAAGTTATCCGATTCCTTCAAATATTTCATTTACAGGCTAAAAATTTAAAAAAGTACAAAAGAATACTATATAAAAATCACGTCAATCATTGTAGCACAGATTTTTTACTTCTTCATCAGTTATTCTTTGACATCATAATGAATATTATATTTACATTTTCAAGATCACTTGTGTATGTCAGCCCAGTGGATAGCATCAAGGACTTTGAATCGAAAGGACGCAGGTTCGAGCCCAGCAGTTATTGGGATTTTTTCATCGATAAAAAATATGTTTACTTCCTCTAATTAATGCTTTCAATATAATAGATAACATTCTCGATCGAATTAAAATTCTCTTATTTTTTTTTTGCAATTTAATATTTTTTTTAAAAATAATTACTAATAAGGTAATCCAGAGTAAATTAAGAGTAAAAATTCAGAGTGAATCCCGAAAAAGTTTAACAACCCGGGAAAAAATGATTTTGCCTAATCATATATGATTATATATGTTCATATATATGATCATATATGATTATATATAATCATATATGAAGTTATATATAATCATGCATGATTATATATGGGGTCATATATAATTATATGTAATTATATATGACCCCATACATAATTAGATCTGATCATACCTGGCTGTTATAAGCCCATATATAAGTCTATATATAATCAGATCTGATTATATATAAGTCTATATATAATTAGATCTGATCAGATCTGATTATATATAAGTCTATGTATAGTTAGATATGATCATACCTGGCTGTTATTTTCCTATATGTAATCATACATAAGTCTATATATGATCAGATCTATTTATATATAAGTCTATATATAGTTAGATCTGATCATACCTGGCTGTTATGACCCCATATATAATCATGTACAAGTCTATATGGGGCATTCCATGCCAAATCACCGAGGTTTCGGCCCGACCCCCTTCGATTTCGCTGAAAATTTTTTATCATTTTCTACCCTACCAAAGACATTTTCCTGAATTTTTTCAGATTTTTTTACCCAACCCAAAAAAAGTTACGAATTTTTGAAAAAAAACGCTCTTTTTTTTTCAAATTGCTGTAACTTTGACACAAATTGACCTTTTGGCACTTTGTTTTTTTTGAAAAATTTTGTTTTTAATTGTAGTTTTCAGAAAAAAATTCAAAAAATTTTTCGGAAGTCACGATATATAAAATATTTCAGTTTTTTCAATAAAACCGTAATTTTTTCGAAGTCGGAAACCTTCGATTCTCAATTTTTTTGTCTCAAAAAAAACTTCAACCAAGACAGTATTTAACCCCGCCATTCCCATTTTGTGCCGACTTTCCTTTATATTTTTTTTTTTCGATTGAAATTAAAAAAATTTCTAAATTTGGCTTATTTTTTATGACTTTGCGCTGAAGTTTCTTTGGATTGTTTTTAAAAGCTCAGAAGTTGAATAAAATTAGACAATAACAACCGTAAAGTGTATTAGGGGCAAGATTTGATTTTTTCGGAAGAAAATTCCCAATTTTGAAATACAGTGAAACCTAAACCTACAATCAACCTTCTCACTAAGACAATTTATAGATAAACTCAGAAAAATATCGATAGCCCGAACTGAGAATCGAACCTAGACCATGTCGGTATCGCGCCGAGTGCTCTACCAGTTGAGATATCCGGTACTATACTATATTCCGTTCAATTTGATCTAAAATTGTCTATAAGGCTATCGATATTTTTCTGAGTTTATCTATAAATTGTTTTAGTGAGAAGGTTGATTGTAGGTTTAGGTTTCACTGTATTTCAAAATTGGGAATTTTCTTCCGAAAAAATCAATTCTTGCCCCTAATACACTTTACGGTTGTTATTGTCTAATTTTATTCAACTTCTGAGCTTTTAAAAACAATCCAAAGAAACTTCAGCGCAAAGTCATAAAAAATAAGCCAAATTTAGAAATTTTTTTAATTTCAATCGAAAAAAAAAAATATAAAGGAAAGTCGGCACAAAATGGGAATGGCGGGGTTAAATACTGTCTTGGTTGAAGTTTTTTTTGAGACAAAAAAATTGAGAATCGAAGGTTTCCGACTTCGAAAAAATTACGGTTTTATTGAAAAAACTGAAATATTTTATATATCGTGACTTCCGAAAAATTTTTTGTATTTTTTTCTGAAAACTACAATTAAAAACAAAATTTTTCAAAAAAAACAAAGTGCCAAAAGGTCAATTTGTGTCAAAGTTACAGCAATTTGAAAAAAAAAGAGCGTTTTTTTTCAAAAATTCGTAACTTTTTTTGGGTTGGGTAAAAAAATCTGAAAAAATTCAGGAAAATGTCTTTGGTAGGGTAGAAAATGATAAAAAATTTTCAGCGAAATCGAAGGGGGTCGGGCCGAAACCTCGGTGATTTGGCATGGAATGCCTCATATATGATCAGGTCTGATCATATATGAGTCTATACATAATTAGATATAATCATACCTGGCTGTTATAACTCCATATATAACCATATATGAGTCTATATATGATCAGATCTGATCATCTATAAGTCTATATATAATTAGATATAATTATACCTAGCTGTTATAACCCCATATATGATCGTATATAAGTCTATACATGATTAGATCTGATCAGACATGATTGATACAAACCCATATATAATTATATATAGGCCTATATATAATTAGATCTGATCAGACGTGACTGATATAAACCTATATGTAGTTATATATGTCTATGATTAAATCTGATCAGATTTCATTGATATGAAACCTATAAATATTTAAATATATATATATATATATATATATATATATATATATATATATATATATATATATATATATATATATATATATATATATATATATAAATAATATGACAATTTTTTAATGTCAATGTTAATAAATTTTTATTCTGTCAACTATCAATCAAACTTAAATCCCCAATACTTAAAAAATGTTCAAAGGTTTCGGCAGTAATTTAAAAGTATAAAGTATCAATTTGATTATTTGAGTTAAGTAATGCCATAAACGTTTCTTAATTGTAAGTGTATAACAGACTAGAGGATCAGACTACAAACCATCGATAACCAAAGTTAAGCAGCATCGGCGTTGGACATTAATTGGATGGGTGACCTCGTAGTAAAATAATTGTCGATGGTTAATAATTTTTTTTTTTTTTTTTATTTAATTTTAACCGACATTGATATTGATGAAGACAATAAATCCTAATTAAACTACTTAATTAATAATTTACAGATATTCGAAATGAGATTCTAAAAATGACTATATTCGTTCATGCATAATTATATATAATCATATATGATCATGTATAAACAGATCAAGTTATGTATGATCAGACCTGGCCAATTTTTGGATCTGATCATATATAGACAATTATGCATGATCATATATGATTAGGCAAAATCATTTTTTCCCGGGAAAGAAAATTTTAAATAATGCTCAATTATACTTACAAAAAATTAATAGGCCGATAGGTGGCGAAACAGAGAAGTCGAGATAGTGTAAGTGAGGAAGGAAAATAAAGAAATAAAAGGGCATAATAGCTGAAAAATAATAAAAGTTGCAAAAAAAGTAAGTTAATATTGTAAGAAAGCTGAGGAGTGATAAAAAAAAGTGGTGAGGAAAAGATAAAGTGGAAAAAAAGGTCAGGAAAAAGAGGGTGAAGTAAAGGTTATACCGAAAGACTCTAAAAAAAGCGGCAAAGAAAAAGTGGTGAGTGTAAAAAATAAAGGAAACGTGCTAGGAGAGACACCTGTAAGCACAGGGGCTAACATCAAGACAAGAAGGAAGGTCGAGTTCGAGGACATAAGAAAGTACACGTTGAGAAGCAACCAACAGATGGCGGGGAAAGCGCAAAAATAAGACGAGCCTACAGTGACAGCGGAGATGCTGAATGTACACTCATTGTCATTAATGCCTGGCCCAGTGCAGCCAGATCGCGGACGAAAAGTTCCCCTTCTTTCGCACCATTTTAGCATCACTCACAGCTTAAACGGTGCTTGGGAAGGGGAACTTTTCGTCCGCGATCTGGCTGCACTGGCCTGGCCCCCTGCATGGCTAAGATTCTATAGCCTGGGGGACCAGGCATTAATGACAACGAGTGTAAATAACGAGGATGAGAAGAGAGACGACATGATGACAGAGGAGAACAAGAATGTAAGCAGTGTAAAGGTTGTAAATAAGAAGGTGGATGAGCAAAGCAGCAAAACAAAAGATGATAAAGATGACAATGTCAAGGAGACAGAAGAAGCGGAGAGTGACAAAAAAATGGAAGAGCAAATAACGGAAAACAAGGAAAAAATAACAGCAAGAGGCAACGGGGCGAATAATAAAAATAGGAAAAATAATGAAAGTGATAGCGAAAGTGAAGACGGAGAGAGAAATGTGACAGACGAGAATACAGTAATGATTAAAAACATGATGGAAGAATGGAGTAAAAAATGGGAATTAGAAAAGCGGAGAATGGAGCAGATAGCAAGCAAAATGGACAAGATGTTGAGGACGCAGCACGAAAAAGAAGTCAATGAAATGAAAGAGTGCAAAGAGATCATCAAGCAGGCACTAAACGGATATGAGTGCTTAAATTGTGAGAGGTATGCAGATGGATTAGCACAAATAATGAAAAATGCGGAGTACGAAAGAGGAATGTGGTATGAGGAGAGGGAAAACTTGAAAGCAAAAATTAATGTGCTGGAAAAGGAAGTGGCGGTGCTAAATAAAGGCCTGGAAAAAGAAAAAGAGAAGCAAAAAATAATAACAGGAGCATGCAGTGTGAGTAATGATATGCAACAGAAGACGGGGCAGATATACAGAGAAAGATCATGATCACGAAACAAAAATACGACAACTCACAACAGAGACCAACAGACGAGCACGCACAGGAGTGGGGAAAACAACAACGAGATACAGACACAAAATAGTGGAAGAGAAAAGAGCGCAGTGGAAATGAAAAACACGAGAGCGAGAAATGAACGAGAGATAGGAGCAGCGTTAAATAATAATAACGATAACGAGGAGAGACAAAACAGAATAATTGCAAATAAGTGGCCGAGTGATAAACCGAAAGAACTGACAGAAGAGGAGTGGCAGAGTGAAAAAGATAGACGGGCGAGAAGAAGAAATAACATTTGTATACGATTCAAAGAAGGAGAGCATGAGGAGGCTATTAAAACCGTGGAAAATAGAATTAAGATAAGTATAGAGAGAAAAAATGTAAGAATAGGCTATAAAAATATGGTAATTGTATATTTTGACAGCTTTGTAGAAAAGAAAGCGGTTTTATTAAATAGAGCGGAACCTTAAGGAACGAATGTTTACATCGATGATGATAGTACGGAAAGAGAGGTGCAAGTGCAGAGGTGGCTGAGAGACATAGTACATACGGAGAGAGAAAAAGGAAATGAGGCGAGAGCAAGTTACATGAAAGTATGCGTAAACAATGAATGGCACAAATGGGACGAGAAGCGAGGAAAGCTCATAAAAGAGGATGAAAGGTATGTGTGAAAAAGGAATGAGTGTGGGGAGGGGAAAATGTGCAATAAATGTAAAGGGGAACCCGGGAAAAAATGATCAGACCTGACCATGCCTGTTCATGTATGATCAGGCCTGAAATTAAACCTGATCATGCCTGTTCATGTATGATTAGGCCTGAAATTAGACATGATCAGGCCTGATCATGCCTGTTCATGTCTGTTCATGTCTGAAGCGTTAAATACGCTCATGCCTGCTCATACCTGTCCATGCCTGGTCATGTCTGTTCATGCCTGTTCATGTCTGAAGCGTTAAATACGCTCAGGCCTGATCATACCTGTCCATGCCTGTTCATGCCTGGTCATATATGTACATGTCTGTTCATGGCTGTTCATATCTGCTCATAGATCTAAAATTTTGTTGACCAAGAATCTATCACGTATAAGATTTTTATTACTTGAAGTTCATACGAAACTTACTTTTCAACTAAATCTCTTAGGTCAGTGGGTAGCGAGTTACACTTTCGAGCGCCAGGTCCACGGTTCAAATCCTGCACACACCCGAATTTTTTATTTTTTCTATTTTTATAGCAATAATTATATACATGTATAATTGAATATAGTTATACATAATTATATATAATTATATAGGGCCATTTTTTATATATAATTTTTTTACCCGGATGGGCATGAACAGACATGAACATACCTGATCAGACCTGAACATGCCTGATCAGGCCTGAAGACTCATGCCTGTTCATGTCTGATCAGGTCTGATCATTTTTTCCCGGGAATGTAGAGTGATGAGTTGGAATGTCGCGGGGTTAAAAAAAGAAAAGGAAATAAATGGGATATTAGAGGGAAATGATATAGTTTTTTTAATGGAGACATGGGTGGAGGAAAAAAATGTAAAAAGCGCAGTAAGCAATCTGAGTAATAAGTTTAAATGGTGGATGATAACGGCAAAGAAAAAAGGAAAGAGAGGAAGAGCTAGTGGAGGACATGGGGTGGGAATAAAGAAGGAAATAGCGAATGAATGGCGAGTGATGGAGTGGGAATATGGATACAAAATAGAAAAAAAAGCAAATGAATTGGAAAAAAATAAAAAAAATGCGGGGGAGATAATTATATCGGTGTACAGGTGTGAAGGTGAACTAGAAACACTAGAGCACTTGATAGAATGTGAGAGCGCGAGAAAACATAAAAAAAGAGGTGACTGATAGAATGTGGGAATGGGATGAAATAATTGAGAGAAGTGAGATAAAACAAATGCTAATAAATAAGCTAAGTGGTGAGATAGATGAGGACCTGTGCGCTTACTTTCGGGAAATAGAAAGTTTAATTAAGGATCGAGCAGTAGCGAAAGAGTCTTAGTTTGTAATTAGGCAGGACAGGGAACATGAGAAAATAAAAACGGGGGAGTTTAATAGAGGATGTAAATACGAATAAAATAAATTAATAAGTAGAAGAAAATAAAAAAAAAAAAAAAAAAAAATGTAAAGTATAAATAGAGGAAAGGTTAAGATGGATGATATATATGTTGTATGTTGTAAAACTTGTAAAGTATAAAAGTAGAAATGTAAAGATGGATGAGACTTATATTGTAAAGTTTTGTAAAACGCAATTTTGTGATACAAATAAAATAAATTATTATTATTACTTACAAAAATTATATTTTGGAGTGTTTAGAAAATATTTAAAAAATTGAATTTTTTTTATAAAATTTTGGGAGTACCTCGTTTTGCCTCCTCTTTCCTATGTCTTAAAATATATAAAAAATAGATGTATGAAAATATTTCAAAAATATATAATTTTGTTATATTACTTTTCTCGTGTTGTTGGTTTGATCAACAATATATTATCATAATTATATTATTTATAGATTTGAAATATATTGTTCATATAATTTTTTCATATTTTCAAACATGTATTTCTCAAATATTCGAAGATATATTTTTAATGTATTTAAACCACATTTAAAATATGCACAAGAATCAGCCAAAAGATGGCTATTAAAAATAGATTCTTTATGCATGTTTAATGTACACTAACGCAAAAAATAAAAGGAACAGAAAAATTTTTGAAAAAATCCGAAATTTTGTTTTGATTCAAAAACTTTTTTTTTGTTGGCTAGAAAGTATTTTTTATTTTTGTATAGTGAGAAAAATTATTCAACGGAACATTAATGGCATAATGTAATTAATCATCTACTATATGACGACCAAAACAGGCACTTGTCACTCTGTCAAAAAACAGATGTTACGTCTGGCAAAATTTAGACGATTTTATTTTAATTTTATAATTTTTTAAATAAGTAAAACAGAATAATGAGAGTATACATTAAGTGCCTCGATGGTCAGTTTTAGAAATCGTTTTGGTGCGTCACAAAAGCTTTTAACGGCTTAAACCAAAACAAACAAATAAATAGGAATTTTTATCAGTTTTCGAATACTAGATAAGAGCTGAACACATTTTAAACTCATTAAAAAAAATGTTTTAACAAAACAAATGACTCATTTTTAATGTTTTAGCTAAAAATATTTCATAAAGATAATTCATAAAAAATTATTTCATAGTCCGATAAATAATAACATTTTATTATTTTTATAAATAATAAATAATGTTTAAAGGTTCTAGGTGAAAAATACCAGACCTAGTAAATAATATAATATTCTATAAATAATAATTAATAAATAATGTTAAAGGTTCTAAGTGAGGACACTAGACCTGGTAAATAATTTAGTATGTTATTAATAATAATTAAAAAATAATAGTAAATGGTTTTAAGTGAGAACACTAGACCTGGTAAATAATTTAGTAGGTTATTAATAATAATTAATAAATAATAGTAAAAGGTTCTAAGTGAGAACACTAGACCTGGTAAATAATATAATATTTTATAAATAATAATTAATAAATAATGCTCAAAGGTTCTAGGCAGCTTGCCAGGCCTGATAAATAATAGCCAATAATAAATAATAATTTAATAAATAAATAATAATTCATAATAGTAAAAATGATGTACATGAATATATGATGTACATGAGTATGTGTATGCATGCGTGTGTGTGTTTTGCTCACGTGTAAATGTGCTTGCGTGTGGGTGGACACATATACGCACACATATGTACACATACTCATACGAGGGCATCCACTTGTAGTGGGAGTTCATACGACACTCTGGAAAATCTAAGAGTGAGGGTAAGGGCCCAGGAATTCGGACACTTAATTGGTCACGCTTTTTCCCCCAATTGAGGTCAACTGGAACGCCCCGAAAATCGACACCCGAAAAATTGGTCGTGTGAACTCTCTCTCTTGACCAGGATCTCCAAATATGCGGATCGTAAATCAAACTTAGGTTCAGTGGCCGGGTTCCCCCGGGATCCTCCACGTAGAATGGACGAGTATATTTTTAATTAGTCAGTGAGCGTTGTACTAAGTGTTCTCTAGTATATCTTTTTATTTAAATATTTTCGCAACGGTAAATACTGCAAGGTGGAAACCCAGGTATGTTAATAAATATTTAATATAAAATACCACAGATAAAATTTTGTAAGAGACTGAAAAATAGTCTGGTCACAAATTATTATATTTGAATTTATATGGGAATAATTAACTTTTGTAAGAGACTGAGAAATAGTCTGGTCACAAATTATTATATTTGAATTTATATGGAATAATTAAATTTTGTAAGAGACTTTAAGAAATAGTCTGGTCACAAATTATTATATTTGAATTTATATGGGAATAATTAAATTTTGTAAGAGACTAAGAAATAGTCTGGTCACAAATTATTATACTTGAATTTATATGGAATAATTAACTTTTGTAAGAGACTGAGAAATAGTCTGGTCACAAATTATTATATTTGAATTTATATGGAATAATTAAATTTTGTAAGAGACTTTAAGAAATAGTCTGGTCACAAATTATTATATTTGAATTTATATGGGAATAATTAAATTTTGTAAGAGACTAAGAAATAGTCTGGTCACAAATTATTATACTTGAATTTATATGGAATAATTAAATTTTGTAAGAGACTTTAAGGAATAGTCTGGTCGCGAATTTTATAATTGAATTTATATTTTGATTAATTAATTTTATTTAAGTGTTGTTTTAACATTTAAATTTTGTGTTTAGAATTTATATTGGAATAATTAGTTTTTATTCGTTTTTAAATTGTATTTGAATAATTAATCTTTGCTACGTGCTGTTTATCATTTTTATTCGGTTTAATATTTGTATTTGAATAATTAATTTTATTAAGTGCTGTTTACACTTAATATTACGTTTAAAGTTGTAATTAAATAATTTTCAATAACTAAATTTTTGTAATAGTTATTTAGCAACCAATAATATTTGTACGGTTTTACAATATATGTATTAAATTTAAACAGAGAATTCATCATTTAATTTAACCTTCACCAACAATATTATTAAGACAAAAACCTCTGGAGTTCCCGGTCTATAGGCTTCGGCTTGGGCCAAATACTCACAAACTTAAATAATTACGTACCAATTTTTGGACGTAACACAGAGGAGTACCCGTGCCAGAATTGTTTTCAAGAATAGAATATAATAACAACTTTGAAATACCTATCTAACCAGGAACAGCACAATAATAGGTTGGGCGCGATCTAGTGGCGAGCACTGAACTCTACTTCCACTACTGCTTGGCACCGGTGACTTTCTCCTCCCCCATGTATATCTTCTCCCAGTAAATTTTTCTCTTAGGTCTTTTCCATTAAAAATCAAATTTACATTTACACTTACATTATGGTTTTGGTCTCATTCGATTCGAAATAGTTCAGTCGATGTGCACGAAAAAACGGTGCAAGATCATAATCGGCGTCGGCACAAACCGATTTTGAAAAATTTTTTTTCAAAATGCTACAAAAAATTTAAAACAAAAAGTTGACTTAAATTTGGTGTGTGCAAATTTTTTTTTTATAAAAAAATGAAATGTAAAATTGATTATCTCAAATAAGTATCGTTATGTTTAGGATTTAATAACGAACAGAATGAATTCTGACCGAAATCTCTACGACGAATAGTTGCTGAGATAAAAATTATTGAAGCGTGAAAAACAAAAAAGCGCGTCCCCGGGAAAAAAATGATCAGGCCTGACCATGCCTGTTCATGTATGATCAGGCCTGAAATTAGACCTGATCATGCCTGATCATACCTGTTCATGTCTGAGGCGTTAAATACACTCAGGCCTGTTCATGGCTGTTCATGTCTGTTCATGCCTGACCATGTCTGTTCATGTCTGAAGCGTTATATGCGTTCAGGCCTGATCATACCTGCCCATGCCTGTCCATGTCTGTTCATGTCTGTTCATGTCTGAAGTGTTAAATACAGTCAGGCCTGATCATGCCTGTTCAGGCCTGATCATGTCTGTTCATGGCTGTTCATGTCGGAAGCGTTAAATACAGTCAGGTCTGATCATGCCTGATCATGTCTGTTCATGGTTGTTCATGTCTGAAGCGTTAACTACGCTCAGGACTGATCATACCTGCCCATGCCTGGTCATGTCTGTTCATGTCTGAAGCGTTGAATAAGCTCAGATCTGATCAGGCCTGTTCATGCCTGGTTATGTCTGCTCATGTCTGTTCATAGATATAAAATTTTTTTGACCAAGAATCTATCACGTATAACCCGGGAAAAAAGGATCAGACCTGATCAGACATGAACAGGCATGAGTGTTAAGACTTTCAGTGCTTGAAGTTCGTACGAGACCTATTTTTCAACTCAATCTCTTAGGTCAACAGGTAACGAGGCGAACTTTCAAGCGCAAGGTCCACGGATCGAATCCTAGACACGCCCATATTTTTTATTTTTTTTTTCATTTTTATAGAAATAATTATATATAATTGTACATAGTTATGCATAATTGTATATAATTATATAGGACCATTTTTTATATATAATTGTTTTACCAGAATGGGCATGAACAGGCATGAACAGACCTGATCAGACCTGAACATGCCTGATCAGGCCTGGTCAGGCATGGTCATTTTGCATGTCTGATCAGGCCTGAAGACTCATGCCTGCTCATGTCTGATCAGGCCTGAACATTTTTTCCCGGGATCATCTTGTCCGCGCGCGTATAAACAAAAGGCTGTAACTCGGCAGCAAATAAATATTTTTTTTATTCTCTTGGTGAATTATATATCAACCATAAAAAAAAATTGGTAACTTCCAAAAAAATTTTTTCGAATTTAAAATTTAAAAAAAGTAAAAATCACTTTTTGTTAAATAAACAATAGAAAAAATGAAAAATAAATAAAATGACCAAATGAATAATTTTGTTTGAACAATTACCCAAACAATCATGGTTAATGGCAGTTAAAATAATTTGTTTTTCCATAAGAAAATGCGTTTTAAATGTAACGTTTATATTTAAAAATATTGTTGTTACGCGTACTTGTCCCAATAATTTTAGTGATGGATTAGCTCGTCGCTTCCAGGGTTAGGGTTTGGGACTTCTTAAGTACTACTTATTGCTAAAAGGAAACCAGAACTCTGAGATAGAATAGAACACAAACATTTTATTAAATAAATTTACAAGAAAGAAAGAAAAATAATTCATACAGTGTGCATGACATATGACGATAATAATAATAATAATAATAATGTCTAGTACAGTATCAGTGTGCAAATAAACTTAACGTAGGCTGAGGGGAGGTAATGATAGAGTTATATTAGTTGGTGGATCTCTGAGAATAATGATGATGATTTTTTTTTTTAGTGGCGTGCTTGAGATATATATAAAAATAATAATAATAACCTTGGGTAGGTATGGCAGAGTCAAAAAAAAGAAAATAATAATAATAAACCCCAAAAAAAACTTCTTTCCTTTAAAATAATAACGAAACTTTGACTTTCTCTGTTATGTGAAAACAAAAAAAACTTTCTTTAATTAAATGAAAATGCTTATTCGAACCTTTTTCACCCTCAGTGCAGCACAGAAAAAACAGTTTACTTGGTTCAAGAAAAATATTGTCTTCCGAATTTTCTTTCTTGATTTAATAAAAGTAGAACACTTGATTCAAAAACTTTTTTTTTGGTTAAGACAGTAAATTCTCTTGCTCCAAAAAAATTTATTTTTGAAGCGAAATTGAAAATTTCTTGGTTTAAGAAAAAAAATTCTTGGCTACAGAAAATAAGTCATCTCTTGCCAAAAAATCAACGTTTTGAACGAAAAAAAGTTTAACTTCGGCCAAAAAACTTTTTCTTGCCCCAAGAAAAAAAATTTCTTACTCCAAAAAATCAAAGTTTTGAACGAAAAAAAGTTAACTTGGGCTAAGAAAAAATCTCTTGGCCCAAGAAAAAAATTCTCTTGCTCCAAAAAATAAATTGCTTAAGTGAAAATAAAAGTTGCTTGGGCCAAGAAAAAGAAATTTAATGCTCCAAAAGCTTGCTTCTTCAATAAAGACTTTAATTTTTCTTAGTCAAAAATGTATTCTCTCTCCGACAGGTTGACATGTTAATTCTTTTTTTTTTTTTTTAATCTGAAGCGTAATTTTTTGTTTTTTTTTTCCGAGCAAAATTATTCAAGACTTGAATTTCAAGTAAACTTTAATATTAAATATTAAAGTCATGATGTATTATAGGATATACCATAGTACAATTCAAAAGGGTACTTGAAGTTCTGTCAAATATCAGAAAAGCACTCGAATAAAATCGTAATGAATTTTGGAATATAACACTTCTAAAATAAATGTCTTACCAGGGACACTACATGTCGTAGGCGCGATCTCGTGGCGAGCACCGAACTACTCCCGCTGCTGCTGTCTAGCACCGGTGACTTTCCCCTTCTCCATATCGATCTTTTCTCCCAAGAAATTTTTTCTCTTGGCTTAAGCAACTTTTGTTGTCTTGGTCGGAGAATACAAAAATACTTGCGTAAAAAAAATAGTACTTGTTCCGAGAAATTTTATTTTCTTTAACCAAAAAAATGCAATATTGCTACAAAAAAAATAATGTATCTTGCTCAAAAAAAATATCTCTCACTTTAAGAAATATAAACTCTTGAAACAAGTAAAAATTTTTTGATTTAAGCGTAAAAATATGTTGACGTGAGAAAAAAAATTTTGATTCAAGATAAAAATTTGAAGATAATTGTTTACTTGGGGCAAGTAAATATTTATTTTCCGAATAGATCAAAAAAAATTTCTTGAATCAAGAATATTTTCCTTGATTCAAGTTAACTGTTTTTTCTGTGAGTAAGCATCTAATCGCGGATAGCAAAACGACTTATCATCGGGTACTCGGTTGTAGAGTAGGCATATAGGAGGGAACACTTGATAAAATTTTATTAGAGGTTTCAAATTATAACAGGGTATATCTCAACCTTGCCAAGTTTGGCCCCTTTATTAATTGATCTTAATAAGAGCGCCACTGGAAGATAAGACTCGGCCTTCCAGAACCGGAGATGTTAATTTTATAAATCAGGGTCGTTGAAAAGTATAAGAGTGAGGAAATTGAGGGATTAAATTAATTTTTACACAATTTTAAATCAATATAATTTCAAATTTAATTCACCGATTCACACTTTGCCCACCGGGCTTTTATTCCTTATAACTATTTATAACAAAACTGTCCACCGGACTTTTATTCTTAACAACTAATAAAATTTTGTTCACCGGACTTTATTAATTACACGAAAGAGTCCTCTGGACTTTTATAACTATTTTGGCCACCGGCCTGATCCCCTGGATCTTAATTAAATACTACGACGAGTCCCCTGGACTTGATACGAAATGGCCACCGGCCTGATCCCCTGGATCTTTTAATTAAAACAAACGAGTCCCCTGGACTTTTATTATAATTGGCCACCAGCCTGATCCCCTGGATCATATAAAATAAAATTAAGTCCCCTGGACTTTTACGATTAATTTGGCCACCGGCCTGACCTCCTGGATCAAATTTAATTAAAACAAATTGGCAACTTGTCAGATCCCCTGGATCTATTATTTTAAAACGTTTCCACAGGAAACTTAATTTTTCTCACACACACACACACACACACACACGTTTTAACACTCGAGTCCCCAGGACTTTATTCACACTCACACACACGCGTTTACAAATCATTATTTTACCGATTAAATTCATACACACTTTTAATTAATCTCAAATTTATTTAATTGTCCACTGGACTAAATTTACATACGAAATTTCAATTTATAAATTTTCTGACTTTCCAATTTTATTTTTTTTACATTTTAATAACGACACTTTATCAACACGACAATTTTTAATTTACTTTATAATTTTATACTTAAAATTTTCCACAACAACATTTTATATTTTCAGTTTTTCAAGTATCGAGTTTTTGAGTAAAGAAGTTACTGATACTGGAAAACTGACGCCAACGACTGACGCTATCTCTCTTTAATTCTTTTATAACTTGTCTTCACGTTAATAACCGAATTTCACATCTAGAACGGACTTCCATCAATAATAATTTTAATTAATTACAGTTTTATCGTTATCACTATTTTCACGGCACTTTTATTTTCAGTCTTGTAATTTTTGTATTTAAATTTTTTCATTAAATAAAATTGATTAATTTACTATTTATAATTTCTTAATGACTAGATTTATTATTTATAACTTCTGGCACTCCTGCCGAGAAATTAAACTTTTTAATTTATAATTAATGTTTAAGAAATTCTGGCCTTCTTGCCGAGAATTTATCAGACGGACCGCGTGTAAATTTATTTTGAATTCTGGCCTTCTTGCCGAGAATTTATATTTTAATACAATCAAATCGGAAATGGCGACTGCCCACGAATTAACTTAATTATTATTATTAAATTAATTACTTAATAAATTGTGGCCACTTGCCGACGATTTATTTACCTCTCCTTAAATTTTTCCAGCGATCGTGGCGTCCTTATTTACTGCAGCCTTCCTGCCGATTTCCGTCTGACTCCGTTCGTTCTGCAACAAATTACAATCAGCGGCGGGTATTCATACCGTACCCGGTTACAAGCGTGCCTTGCACTTCTCTACTATTATTACTCTACCAACATACAACTCTCTTAAATAGATTTTTACGCGAAAATATCAATACTAAATATATTTATGTTGCAAAATAATTCTATGTAAAATTATCTCTATGTAAACTTATTCTATTAAGTATAAATATACGCGAAAATAATTCATGTCCAAAATATCTCTATATTATATATCTCTATGAAAATTAAGTCTCTACAAAATTTACTATAATATGACAGAATTAGGTGTTAACATATTTATATTATGGAATTTCTCCATAACTATGCAACTCTCCTTAATATTTCTCTATTCTGCATATTTCTATGACACAACAATTCTATGAAAAAATTTATCTATTTAAAAATTTTTCTATGTTGAGCAAAGTCAGTTTCAACATTTCTCTCATCAAAAAAAAAACAAAGTTTTACGAATGATTTTGTGTCTTACCACCAGCTATCGCGTGGCGCTACCATAAAATTCCAACAACAATACAATAATAATGATAATGATTTAAGTAATTATAATTTTTTCTTTTTAAATGTCATTAAATTTGAAATTATAATAAAATACTGACAAAGTCAGGATTCAAATTTAATGACATTTAAAAAGAAAAAATTATAATTACTTAAATCATTATCATTATTATTGTATTGTTGTTGGAATTTTATGGTAGCGCCACGCGATAGCTGGTGGTAAGACACAAAATCATTCGTAAAACTTTGTTTTTTTTTTGATGAGAGAAATGTTGAAACTGACTTTGCTCAACATAGAAAAATTTTTAAATAGATAAATTTTTTCATAGAATTGTTGTGTCATAGAAATATGCAGAATAGAGAAATATTAAGGAGAGTTGCATAGTTATGGAGAAATTCCATAATATAAATATGTTAACACCTAATTGTATGTCGGTAGAGTAATAATAGTAGAGAAGTGCAAGGCACGCTTGTAACCGGGTACGGTATGAATACCCGCCGCTGATTGTAATTCTCCTCAATATATATCTGCAGTGATGTACGTCGTCACCCGTCTGGTGTCTATGCCGGTCCGTCCGTCTGTGTCTGTCTTCCCTTTGTGCACTCCCTAATCAAATCTAAGTTCGCGATCCTTCGGCCCTTATCGGAAAATCCACCAGTCCAACTTATTTCCTTATTGGGTCTTGGGGACGAGCCCCTTAAATTAGCGCGCCCGACGACAAGTCGATGAAATAGTAACGCATATGGGGAACTATGGGTAATTAATCAACCGCGGGAAATCAGGTTGATTTAAAGTTGTAAATTTAAATTTTTACCCCGTTACAAAATAACAAAATCTTGGGAGTTACTGCCTTCCGTTAAATACTTATATAAAAAAAATATAAATATGATATAATCATGTCCTTAATCCTAAGTGCTTAACTCTAGTTGTTAATGGCAGATTGTTTCCTGTTGTCGGAGCACCAGTGCTCCCTGGCTTGTTATTGAACTGCAGTACTCTACTGGCTTGTAGACGGGGAGTTGGTTGTTGGAGCGCCAGCCCGATGAAAAAAGATTTTATACAATTGTATAAAATTATATACAAAAAATGG
Organism: Microplitis mediator; assembly: GCF_029852145.1. NCBI lineage: Eukaryota > Metazoa > Arthropoda > Insecta > Hymenoptera > Braconidae > Microplitis > Microplitis mediator. Next base: position 13,194,095 of record NC_079969.1, on the reverse strand, counting down.
CCCGATCCAATTGTATACAACTGTATAGAAATTGTATACAATTCTATATAATTGCAATATATATAGAATTGTATATAATTATATAGAATTGTATACAATTTGTATAGAATTGTATACAATTTCTATACAAATTGTATACAATTGGATCGGGCCATTTTTTCTATCCAATTATATATAGTCCATATATAATTGATATATAATTCTATACAATTGTATAAAACCTTTTTTCATCGGGAGTGCTCACTGGCTTGAAGACGAACGCTGGTCGTTGGAGCGCCAGTGCTCACAGGCTTGTAGACGGAGAGCTAGTACCTACTAGCTTGTCGTTGAAGCGCCAGTGCTTGCTGGCCTGTAGACGGCGGTCAGTATCCTACTGACTCGTGGAAGGATGGCCAGGTCCCTTCTGGCTTGTAGTTGGGCGGCCAGTACACTCGTTGTCATTAATGCCTGGTCCCCTGCATGGCTAAGATTCTATAGTCTGGGGGACCAGGCATTAATGACAACGAGTGTACTCTACTGGCTTGTGGCTGAACAGCTTGTCGGAGCGCCAGTGCTCACTGGCTTGACTTTGAACTGCCAGTACCCACTGGCTGGACTCTGAACCGCCAGTACTCACTGGCTTGACTGTGACACTGCCAGTACCTACTGGCTTGTATGAGTTGTTGTCCACCTACTGCTTGGCTGCAGTAGTACTTCTTGTCTTTCAATGACGTTGTACTGTCAGTGGTCTTGAGCGGCTTACTTGATGACCTATATATAACAGGTGTACCCTATGCCAGTACACTCATAAGTAATGCATGATCCATGGGGAAGATTACTGGTATGCCAAAAATTATATTTTCTCTAACGAGATAAATATTTCATAATTGTGATGCAGTATACACTGTATCACTACCAGTAAGTGCTTGCCACTCTGCTCTGAGGTGTTAACTCGGTAGCAGTGGAGTGCAGTCTGACGAAAACGTTCAGTTTCAGTTTTAAATTATGTTTATTAATTTTCTTTAACTTCTACATTATATTTTACAATGTAATACAATTTTAAGTATTTACTAGTTCCCGTTCTAAGAACTTTTACCTAGTAGAAATTTATTTTATATTTTACACAATCTTAGAGATTGTGTAAAATAAGATCTTAGAGCTTAAGATCTCAGAGCTTTTAAAAGAAATAATCGATCTGCGTTAAATATGGGAAAATAAAAAATACAAAAAACCATAGTACATAAAAATAAATAAATATACATAAGATATAATTAACAAGTTTGAAGATTTCTTAAAAGTACTATACTATACATAGTTGATTTGGCATTTTGTACTTGAGGCAGGGATGTCTTTTTCATTATGAATAAAAATTTTTTTACTATTCCTCTTTATAGTCTCTTTCGATCATCATAGAATGTCATCTAACTTGTTCTTTAGTTTAAATCATATTATCAGCAAAAAATTGAGAAAACCTAGTTTTTAATATGATTCTCGGACATTTCATATATTATTACTCTGACCTAAGTCAAAACTCACTCAAATCTTGATTTCAATCACTGACATTGATTTCTGCCTTGATAAATTTATTTCATTGAAAATAATCGAGAATAAAAATTTGAATCCGCTTCTTCATTAATAATTTTCGATTCTTATGTTACGTTTTGAATAATTCCCAATATTAATTTTTAATTATTTGTATTGTCTATAAACAGTGGTCACTGATCCTGGTCACACCCTAGCGGATCCGAATCACGGTAAATACAGTGATTTACCGTAATTTACTGTAATTTACGGTGCCTAGCAGAATTACCGTAAATTACGGTAATCTACGGCAAATTACGGTAAATTGCCGTAATTTACCGTAATTTTACGGCGCCTAGCAGAATTGCCGTAAATTACGGCAATTTGCCGTAGATTACCGTAATTTACGGTAATTCTGCTAGGCACCGTAAATTACGGTAAATCACTGTATTTACCGTAATTCGGATCCGCTAGGGCAGCACCACTGTTACGTTTTGAGAATTACCCCTAACTAATTAAAAATAAAAATAATTTTTAATTATTCAATTTTATTCAGGTTTGGCCTCATTGGAGTATCGATAGACCCCCGGTGGGCCCTGGTCGTCGATTATTTTATTGTAATTATTTATTTATTTAATTTTCGTGATTTAAAATGTGTTTTCCGACCCGGTCTCCATTTTATTTATTATAGCAGCAGGTGAATGGATAGGTCATAGTGTAGGTGAAAATATTGGGGTGCCAATTGACACCCCAAAATAAGGTGGAATTAGTTTACGATAAATTGTAATTTATTAATTACATGGAGAACAGAGGTTCGAGCTCCAAGAGCTCGCTCGTAAGACTGACTATTTTGTCATTATAAAAAATATAATAAGTCAACAGAGTTGACAAAACGTTGACGCTGCATCTCAGGTTCCCTATGAGAGAATCGTCGTGTCCCGGGTCTCATGCATCGTCATCTGTTTTGACTCCCTGTGGAAAAGCTCTCATAAATTCTGATAAAATATTGAATATTTTTTATGAGAATCTATGAGCTTCGAAAATATCTATGAGATTTAAAAATATTCTCATATGAATTTTTATGAGAATCTATGAGTCAAAGCTTTTGATGTTTTCCTATCATGATTTCCGTACTAGATTTTTAAAAGAATGAGTAAGATTTTTTAATTTATGAGATTTTGTGACTCGAATTCCGCCAACGATTATGAGATTCAATAAGTACTTTCATTTCTATAAGATTGTTACAGTTTATTCTAATGTATTTTCAATAAGAATTGATCAGGCGAATTCCGATGTTATAATACTTACAAAATCTCAATAAGATTATTTTTTTATACGAAATTTTCAGAATTTATAAGTTTTAGTAAGAGTTATCCTAGGAGATAATATCTTATTGAATATCATAAAATATTTGTCATATTTTATGAGAAAATATTTAACATGTATTTCTTCGAAATTTTATGAGATTGAATCAGGAATCACATGGACAAATGCAGACCTTTTTCTCATAAAAATTTTATGAGAATTAGTAAGAAAATCTATAATCGAATTAACTTGTAAAAACTTAAAAGATTTAATTTTAATTTAAAAGCTATGTGATTTATGAGTTTTTGTAAGTTTTAGTTAGAAGGCTATTACTTATAAAATATTATGGAGTACTTATGAGATTTTATAAATAATTTCCATTCACATAAAATATTAATTTTATCAGATTCATTCAAAAATAATTGCTTAACTTCATTTTTGTTTTATAAGAATTTACACCCAAAATACTAATATTATCACTATTTCTTGTACTTTAAGTATTTTAACTGTTCTGAGATGAGTGAAAATATAAGTTTTTATGTGATTTTTTACAAACCCAGTAATGTATCTTGCCCCATTTTTTTTTTTTTTTGGTGCAAGATACATTATTTTTTTGTAGTGATATTGCATTTTTTTGGTTCAACAGAATAAAATTTCTCGGAACAAGTACTATTCTTTTCACGCAAGTTTTTTTGTATTCTCCGACCAAAATAACAAAAGTTGTTTAAGCCAAGAGAAAAAATTTCTCGGGAGAAAAGATCGATATGGAGAAGGGGAAAGTCACCGGTGCTAGGCAGCAGCAGCGGGAGTAGTTCGGTGCTCGCCACGAGATCGCGCCTACGATTTGTAGTGTCCCTGGTAAGACATTTATTTCAGAAGTGTTATATTCCAAATTTCAATACGATTTTATTCGAGTACTCCTGTCATTTGACAGACCAACAAGTACCTGTTTGGGTTGTACTATGGTATATCCCATAATACATCATGACTTTAATATTTAATATTAATGTTTACTTGAGTAAATTTGATGAATAAATAAACGGACTCAATTTCATAGATTTTTCGTGAATAGATTGCTAAAGATTTTCCGCGTAAATACTCATACAAATATTCTTGAGTATACATAATAGAAACTTTTTGAATTCATGCTAAAAAATTCAATAATTTAGCATATAAACTATATGGAAAATAACTGTACTCACATTGATTAATCAGTATCAAATCTTGTATGATTACTTTAGAAATCGTCTCATACAATCTTATTCATTTCCAAAATCTACTCAATTGTAAACTTTACATTTTTCGAAAACTTATAAATACTTATAATTACAATATTACAGCTTCTGTTTCTTATAGATTCTGATAATTTATATGAGAATTTTAAGAAAAAAATTTTTTTGATGCACCATCTATGAGAAAATAATTGTATCAGAATTTTTGAGATTTTTCGTGGACAAATACTGATCGTTTTCTCATAGCCAATTTTTTTTTATGAGATTTTATAAGACCTTTTCCACAGGGCTGCCCGCGACCCAGTAAACACATTGACGTAAATTTGACGTCAGAGTGACGTTACGCTATGTCATCATTTACGTAAGATATAAGTCACGAATGAGTCAGGTGTGACTCATTATTTCACACTTTTTTACGTAAGATTATGATGTAAAACTAATGACGTATACATGACGTAAATGTGATGTCTGTGTGACATTATATGACGTCAATATGACATATGGGTGATGTCAAAATTATCAATTCGGAAAAAATATGTTTGAAAAAAAAAAAAAAAAAAAAAAAAAATGAAATTCCGAATTTTTGATTTGATTATTACCGCACGAACGCATTGTGAATTCAGAAACAAGATTAGATAACGTTAAATGATGATAAAATCCTGGGCGTCTGCTGGGTTCGAACACGGCTCCTCTTGGCTGGTAGTCCTGAACGTTGCTCACTGGTCCACATCACGAAAGTTCAAATCCCGTGCTTAATTGATGTATTTAGAGTGAAATGCCGGAAAAGCCAGAGTTCATAAGTTTTCGTGATGGATTTTTACAAAATTTAAAAAAACTCCATGAACTTATATGAAATTTTATAGAAACAATATTTGTCGGCCTCGATGATAATTGTATCAAATTTCATTAAGTTTCATCAAATTTTTTAATTTTTTGTTGTGATGTGAAATTTAAAAAATCTTTTATAAAATTTTGCGAAACATTAAATAATTCCACAAAATCGTAATAAATTTAATCGATTGAAAAATTGTGATACTAAACTTTAGAATCATAATATTAAAAGAGTTCAAACTGTCGTTAAATTTACTTTGTCATCTTAAATGATATTTTCGATATATCAATTAAAAAAATAAAGTTAATTTTTTTATGCTCACGCTAATGTTTTGATCTAAAACGTCTGAATAATCTATTACCGAGTTTATCGATTACTTTGGCCCCAAAAATGTTCGACGTTTAGTTGTTATTTTTACACATTTACACAGTTTTGAAAATTCATTCTATGATTGTTTTATTTCAATAAATAGATGATAAAAAACTATGACTCAGAAATTACATCAGCATTGCGTAAAATACTGACTTGTCACTGATGTAAAGATATGATTTAAGAGTGACATCCATATTACGTATAACCGTGACTTTGCTACTGACATAAATGTATGATTTTAAAATTACGTCATTATGATAAACGATAATGACTTTATTACTACGTAACAATGTGATGTCGATTTTATGTCAAACGTACGTAATACATAAGTCATAACTGTGACGTCATACAAGAGTCATGCTTACATCAATATAATGTCACAAGCTTCACATCATATCAAAGTCATGTAGAAGGTCAGATTGACATCAAATTTACATCAGATGCCGTGACATTTCTATGACCTACGTATGACGTCAAAATAAGGTCATGTGTTCACTGGGGAACCACGGCGACTCTCTTATCGTAACTGATTTCCGTTACATCGAATTAAATTAATTTATGAAAAATAATTAATTTAATGTAATCAATAAAATATTACGGGAACGTATTACTTAACTTCTCAAACTTTAGCAAAATACGAAACTTGGTAGAGCTTGAAAAGCTCATAAAAAATAATCCCAGGTAATTGCATTTTCGAGCTCGAAGAGCTCGAAAATATATTCGCAGTAATGTTTTCAAGCTCCTTGTTTTTAACTTCCCGCTGAGAAAATCGACGATTTTCAAAAAATTCGAGAAGTTATTAGTTTCACCCCGATTTTCAAAACCCGGGTTTTCATCATATGTCGACATTTGAAGGTGCTAGGATGCTATTCTGACATTTTCAGAGCGATGTCTGTATGTATATATGTGTGTGTGTGTGTGTGTGTGTGTGTGTGTGTGTGTGTGTGTGTGTGTGTGTGTGTGTGTGTGTGTGTGTGTGTGTGTGTGTAAACCTCTCATATCTTTTTGATGAATGAACCGATTTAGATGGTTCTTGCGGCATTCGAAAGATATCTTCTGAACTTAGATTTTCAAAAAAATTTTAGTCCATTTAGTCAAATAAACTCTGAGATATTTAAGAAATACAAAAAAAAAATCTGGGCGTCGGTTGGCCCTGCAGGCCAGCCCCAAAACTTCCCGCTGTTTTCGAGCTCAAGGAGCTTAAAAACATCACTGTGAATATATTTTCAAGCTCTTCGAGCTCGAAAATGCTATTACATGGAATCATTTTTTTATGAGCTTTTTAAGCTCCAACAAGTTACGTTTTTTGCTAGAGTTTGAAAAATTAAGAATCGAAAATCATTAATGAGGAAGCGGCTTTTAAATTTTTATTATCGATTATGTTCTCTGAAATAAATGTGTTGAGGCAGAAATCAATGTCAGTGATCAAAATCAAGATTTGAATGAGTTTTGACTTAGGTCAGAGCAATAATATATAGAATATCCGAGAAAAACATTAACAACTGGGTTTTTTTAATTTTTTGCTGACAATATGTTTAAAACTAAGGAACAAGTTATATGACATTATCTGATGATCGGAAGAGACTATCAAGAGAAAGAGTTTGTATGATTTCAGACACATTTTAGCATATTATATTTTGATTTATCTGGAAAAAATAACATAAAATGTTATTTTTTTAACTTTTCAGCGCCGATATTTTTTGAACTAATCAACCGATTTTGACGTTTGAGGTGACAATCGGTGCGTTTTCTCGAATTCTAGAGCTTATTAGATTTTGAAATTGATCGGATGAGTCACTTCAAAGATAATCGAAAAAAACCGTTTTTTATCATTTCTTTCGCCAACGATATCTCTCGAACAAATTAACCGATTGAGATGGTTGAGGTGACATTCGACGCGGCTTATGAAGTTCTAGAGCTGATTAGATTTTGAAGTCGATCGTTTGAGTCGTTTCTGAGAAATCACTAAAAAACTAAAAAAAAAAATTTTTTTTTTTCGTAATTCGCCAATATTTTCGAGTCTGCTTGATCAAATGATCTGAAATTTTCAGGAAAGTTGAGGGCCAACAAGCTCTTTCGATTGCCACCTCAACCATCCAAATCGATTCATTAGTTAAAAAGTTACAAAGAGTTTACACACACACACACACACACACACACACACACACACACACACACACACACACATACATACACTCGGACATCATCTTGAAAATAGTCAGAATAGCTTCCTAGCCCTGATTAAAAAAGTGAATTGAAAAGTATTGAAAAAGATGAGAAATAAATCCTTTCGAATACTTTCTATACCCCAAGGTTTTCATTTTGACATAAAATGAATACTTTTCAATCCCAAAATAATAAAAGAATTTCTGAACTTCCGAGGAATTGAAAAAGATTCAAATGAATTGATATTTTTAATCTTTCTGAATCCTTCTCAATACCTAAATAATCCGACATTTCGGATCAAGTGTGGGATTGAAAAAGATTGAAATGAATTGAAATTTTTGAATCTTTCCGAATCCTTCTCAATACCTAAATAATTTCACATTTCGGGTCATGTGTGGGATTGAAAAAGATTGAAATGAATTGAAATTTTTGAATCTTTCCGAATCCTTCTCAATACCTAAATAATCCGATATTTCGGATCAAGTGTGGAATTGAAAAAGATTGAAATGAATTGAAATTTTTGAATCGTTCTGAATCCTTCTCAATACCAAAATAATTCCATATTGGAAGGTATTGAAATGATGAAAGATTGAATTCTTTTCAATACTTTCGAATTCCACTTTGGAATTGGAAAGTATTCAAACGATCGAAATTTCAATTCCATTCAATACTTTCCAAAACTGCCGAGGGATTGAAAAGAATTGAAATAATTTTCAATACTTTTCAATTCACTTTTTTAATCAGGGAGGACCTCAAAACGTCGACATCTGATGAAAACTCGACTTTCGAAAATCGGGGTGAAAACAATAACTTCCCAATTTTTCGAAAATCGTCGATTTTCTTAGCGGGAAGTTAAAAATTTTTTTTTTCGTTTTTTTTGGATATTGTGAAAACTGTTGGATCGATCAATACCAAAATCTAATCAGGTCTAGAACTCGATAAAAGCTTTCGATTTCCACCAAGAACGTCTTAATCGGATAATCCGTTCGAGAGATATCGTCGACGAAAGAATAAAAAAAAATCGTTTTTTTTCGTTTTTCGTGAATATTTCGGAAACTATCGAATCAATCAATTCAAAAATCTAATCAGCTCTATAACTTGATAAAATCATTCGATTGCTGCCAAGAACGTCCCAATTAGGTAACCCGTTCGAGAGATATCGTCAACGGGGTAATAAATGTAAAATCTATATCTGCGTTTTTTATATTGAATAACATCATAATTACTGAACAAAATCCTCAAAACTAATATGTTCTTCTTTATATAAGTCATTGGAAGTGACTGCCTAAAAATCGTCATGTTTGCTCGTATCACGATATACTTACACAATATACACTAATGCAAAAAATTAAAGGAGCAGAAAAATTTTATAAATTTTTCAGTGATTTTTGGAAGACTGTAACTTGGTGAAAAAAAATCGTATCGAAAATCTAAAAAAAGCATTTTATAGCTTGAAATCTCTAGTTTAGGTGTATTTTTTTCAAAATTTTTTAAAAGCTCCGATTATTGCGCAAACATGAGAAATACCGCGAGCCAAAAAATTTCTAAATTTTTTTTTTTTTTCCGAAGAGCCCACGGACCGCGGAAAAATTCTTTCAACTAAATGAATGCATACATCGTTTAGCAAATTTATTCAGCTTCAATTTGGTTTTTTTTTTAACCTCGTAGGACGATTTATCGCAGAGGTATCAGCCTTCAAACAGAAAATGATCCTTTTGGCTTTGATCTTCGATATTTCAGGTACCAATGATCGCACAGAAAGTTAAAGGGCGGCGTTGAAAACTTGAATAAATTCTCTACAAGATCCTGTCATCGTTTTTTAGGAAAAAAAATTTTTTTTATTTTTAACATCCATTAGAAGAAATTACAAAAAAATGACTTTTTTTGGTTTTTTAGTAAATCAACCGCTACTCTGCAAATATCGATAAAAAAAATAATGTTGCCAGGGACTTTTTTAGCTTAATGTACCCCCAAGACCCGTGTAAATTTTTAAATTGATCTATCAAACCGTTTCTTGGGAATCATCGATCAAAGTTTAGCTAAACAATTAAAGGAGCAAGTTTTGTTCCTTTAATTGTGTAATCATAATCAAAATGAAAAAATTTTTTTTTTTCGACTTTTCTCAAATTTTTGCGTTGTTAACTCAGTAAATGCAAGGAAATGACAAAAAAAAATAAAAAATTTCCAAAAAATGTCAAAAAAAAATTTAGAACACGAAAAACAAGTTTCAATTTTTTTTGTTTTCTTCGATTTTTTTTGACATTTTTTGGAAATTTTTTATTTTTTTTTGTCATTTCCTTGCATTTACTGAGTTAACAACGCAAAAATTTGAGAAAAGTCGAAAAAAAAAAATTTTTTCATTTTGATTATGATTACACAATTAAAGGAACAAAACTTGCTCCTTTAATTGTTTAGCTAAACTTTGATCGATGATTCCCAAGAAACGGTTTGATAGATCAATTTAAAAATTTACACGGGTCTTGGGGGTACATTAAGCTAAAAAAGTCCCTGGCAACATTATTTTTTTTATCGATATTTGCAGAGTAGCGGTTGATTTACTAAAAAACCAAAAAAAGTCATTTTTTTGTACTTTCTTCTAATGGATGTTAAAAATAAAAAAAATTTTTTTTTCTAAAAAACGATGACAGGATCTTGTAGAGAATTTATTCAAGTTTTCAACGCCGCCCTTTAACTTTCTGTGCGATCATTGGTACCTGAAATATCGAAGATCAAAGCCAAAAGGATCATTTTCTGTTTGAAGGCTGATACCTCTGCGATAAATCGTCCTACGAGGTTAAAAAAAAAACCAAATTGAAGCTGAATAAATTTGCTAAACGATGTATGCATTCATTTAGTTGAAAGAATTTTTCCGCGGTCCGTGGGCTCTTCGGAAAAAAAAAAAAAATTTAGAAATTTTTTGGCTCGCGGTATTTCTCATGTTTGCGCAATAATCGGAGCTTTTAAAAAATTTTGAAAAAAATACACCTAAACTAGAGATTTCAAGCTATAAAATGCTTTTTTTAAATTTTCGATACGATTTTTTTTCACCAAGTTACAGCTTTTCAAAAATCACTGAAAAATTTATAAAATTTTTCTGCTCCTTTAATTTTTTGCATTAGTGTAGATACAACATATCACGTGAATAATCATTTTTGAGCTAATTATTGAACATAATTGTGAACAAATATAAAAACGCTCATTCATTAATTATTTAAGATTCTAAATTTTTAAACTTTCACATAAAACGTAACCTTTTTAAGCTTGAAAAGCTCATAAAAAGGGAAACGAAGGTATTTTCGAAAATGTATCTACACTAATGTTTTCGAGCTCTTCGAGCTCGAAAACAGCGGGAACTTTGGGGGCTGGCCCGCAGGGTCAACCGACGCCCAGATTTTTTTTTTTATTTTGACAAATTCTGCTTCAGTTACATAAAAATTTTTGTAATTTATCAACAATTAAAAAAAATATATTTATTTTTTTTTGATACGACAGAAATTCATTTCGCGAAATTCTGAATTGAATGGTATAAACGAATTTTCGTCGATTGTTTGAAATTTTCAGGATGAGGACTTAGAAAAATTTCTTGCTGTGGGACTTAGAAAAAATTCGACTTCGAATACCTTCGGGAATCGCCAGAGAGAAAGTGGACATAAGACGTAGTGTCTTTCTCTAAAGGATAAACTCCGTGCGTATCCCCTCATTTTGTTATAAATAATGTCATCAAAACTTAAAAAAAACGTTCTTACAATATAGGTATCAAAAGACTGCAAATTTTCTGAATCGGCACAAAACCGTTCTGGAAATACTCTGGAGTCCGTATGGTTGCGTCGTGTTACCAGAATATTTCCAGAGTGTATCCAGAATATTTTTAATACCGCAAGGGATGGTTGTATATAATCTTACATAATTATAAATGGTTATATATAAATATAACAAGCAATCTCCAGATTCTATAATACGTACATGTGTTTTACTACAACTTGAATTTTAAAATAACTCGTCATTTTACTATATTCTGCTTTCAATTGTTTGATGAAAAAACACAATTTATTTTCACTTTTAACGAAAAACTTTATTCAAAAAAATATCTCTCATACTAATAAATAAAAACATTTTAAGCAATTGAAATTTTTTCACTTTAAGCATAAAATTATGCTGATTGGAAAAAAAAAATTTGACATATGAGATAAAAATATCAAGATAATTATTTCCCTGGCGGTTTTGAATCACCCTGAAAACAGCCTGGAAACACCCTGGGAGTGGAAACACGGTGGAATCACGGTGGATCCAGGGTGGTTACACGGTGGGTTAGTACCATTTTATCACCCTGATTCCACGGTGGTTACACGGTGGTAAAATGGCACTAACCCACCGTGTAACCACCCTGGATCCACCGTGTTTCCACTCCCAGGGTGTTTCCAGGGTGATTCAAAACCGCCAGGGATGAAACACCATTATAATCATTCTAATGCTATATTTCTATATTTCTACTAATTCATTTATTATACGAGTCACTCTTTATTTAATATGTATATATATTAACAATAATAGTTGAGTTCTTGTAATATGGTTTTCATTTATAAGTAACATTTATTTATTAAATGTATCCTTTTCTTATTTGTTTATAGAGGATGCATTTGTTTATAACCATATTTGCTGTTAACTTTAGAACAAGGGCCTATTCATGATTTTTAGGCGTGTGTTTTGTTTAGGTTTTAAGTATCGGGTGACAAGAAACGTTCCAAGACCACTCAAACTGTATTCATATTTCTCTAAATACAAAATAACGATTTATTTATCTATTTATTTAAAGTTTCTTATAATAAAAATATATAATTTAATAAGTATGTGCCACGACGATTTATTATTTAAATTATTGACTAAATATTGATAGGACGCAATAAGTGTTGTAAGATCTTGATATATAATTTCAAATGAAATTTAAATGCGCGCCTATTTATGGATCTCAAGTTCACTAATTAATTAACAGGTGGAAGCACCTGAAGCCACTGAGGACATAACAACTTTAGCTTGAAATTACCTAAAATTTGCTGCCCGAATTGGTGGACAATTTAACAGCAAAAGTTAAAAAGAAAAATTTGCTGATAATTTTTCTTCAATTTAGATATATTTAAAGTGTGGCTATCAGGATAATCGCTCAGCTAGTTCTGCAATGAAACATTTTCGGCTAACTTAACGACAAGTTTCTGGCAAGCCTTAGCTGGAAAATAGCGTGCAAGTTGATGCATATCTACGGCCGTCATCTGAATGTAATTTAACAGAAGAACTTGCCGTCAATTTGAAGTGAAACTTCTAATCAACTTAACGTCATTGTCTGACAGTAACACTTGTCGTCAAATTGAATTCAAGTTACATACAATTTACTGTCAACTTAACTGTAACTGCCCTAATAGCCACTTTGCATTGAAATTGACGGTAATTTAATGTTGAAATTACCTGAAATCTGCTGCCCGAATTTGCAGACAATTTCACAGCAAAAGTTGAAAATAAAAATTTGCGGTTAATTTTTCTTCAATTTTAAGGTAAACTTGTACGAAAAAAAACGGTCGGTAATGTTCATTCTTACCATTTCAAAAGGTAAGCAAATTTATACATAAAATTGTCTACAAGTTGAGCGTAAAAATATACTTAACAATTTTTCAAGTCAAATTAACGATAAATTGACATAAAATTTACCTGAAAATTAAAGACAACTTTTTTCTAGTCAACTTTTGAAGTGAATTTGCATTCTAATTCGGGCATTGAATTTACCTCAAATTCAATAGCAAGTTGCATACAACTTGTCGTAAAAAACGGAAAAGTCCGAAGTTGACGGGAATTTGAAGAAAAATTCAACGAAACTTTTGTACAATTAATTAATGTAACGGGACCTAAGTCCGCCTCCGCCGACCGGAAGCCGATACCTCGCCCTTTCGGGCATACTCGCGTTGCGTGTGGTCCCTATTTTTGGCACTACCATATATTATAAAAGCGAAATGTGAGCATAAGCTCACATTAACTTACCCATTAGGCATGCATTGCATGTGGGTGTCTCACCAAAAACCACCACGAGTCCGACCTCATTTGGACCCAAACACTTCTCCCATTTCTGGTCAAAGCGGGGCTTGGAATGGATCCCCCATGGTACCAGACTTCAGCTCTGGTGAACCGCTTGCATAGGTTTAGTGGTGGGGCGCGCAAGTTCTTCCCCAACCCATAAGGGCTACCTCCACTAGGAATATATTCACCAAGATTTCAAGTACGCCATTATAAACACATACCCTCATCCATCACTCAATGAACTCTAATCTACGAGTTTTTTTGTGGACGCCATTATGTTTTGAGGCACAAAATGGCGGCGGTAGGTCCACTCGTGAGAAACTTTTGTACAGTAAACTTTTGCTCAAGCAAACTGTGCTATTAGGGTGTATGCTCTCTAATACTTTTTCTTTCCTTTAAGTTGGCTTCAGAATACCGCCGTTGCTTGAAGTTAACTTACGGTTAAGTAGCTAACAGGGAAGTGGTGTTATGTCCTGGAAGGTTACTAGGATCGGAGCAGATGCCACCTCCTGGACAGTGGGCAGTTCGTTGTCACACGGGACCAATTTTGAATTTGAAAACCGTTATAAATTTATTGTTGACTATGATGATGATGATGATTATGATTATTATTTAATGAAATAATGAAATTATGGATAAGGATAGATGTAATTGATAAAATAACTTTTATCTGAAGACTGAGTTTTATTATAAAGTGTAGATTAGATTTGATCAGTAATAACAGTTCTGCTCGTCAATAGTTCTCGGAGAGAAGTGAAGTTACATCAGACGGCAGAGAGATCTCTGACCTCCACTCTCCAACTTCTCCCCACTACTCTCATGTTCACACTCATGCTCATACAATATACATATATATATATATATATATATATATATATATATATATATATATATATATATATATTCTTATATATCCATGTTCTTTACCAAATCCGGAGACACGGTAGTGTCTCGCGCCAAGTACGCGTTCCAAACATGTACAACATGTGTGTCGCGTCGGTGTGAGACGACCGTGTCTCTATTCTCGAACCATATGTCACTTTAACCTCACTCATATTTTAAATCCAAATTAATAAATTATTGGGCTTTGTCAGCCTATAATATTAGTTCAGTTATTCATAATTATTATATTCCTATTTAATTTTCATAAATTTAAACTGTTTTTGTTAATTTAATAAAAAATTAAAAATTACAAAATTTTAATGCCCCCGTTTTTCAGATCTAACGAAGAAATTACTACGATAAGACGAATTTTCGGCTATTGGCTACCTTCATGTTACACTTGATGACATGAAGTTAGCTTATGCTTACTTTCCAGCTTTAAATTCTTCTCCTTCGATTTAATTGGCTACCTTCATGTTACACTTGATGACATGAAGTTAGCTTATGCTTACTTTCCAGCTAAATTCTTCTCCTTCGATTTAACAGCAATTACACGTCAAGTTCTGTTTTTTATTTTTCTGAATACTAGTTGAGTGCAATATACAGTGCAACTTGACAAAAAATCTCACTGCAAATCTTTTGCTGTTTTACGTCAGATATACATTTTGAACAAGTTGACGTCAACTTGCAGACCGAGTCGCTTTGGGGAAAGTGAGGACATCATCAAGTTGAAAACTTAGCTTGCCCGAAATTAATACCCTACATTTGACGGCAAAGTGACGATAAAAAAGGTAAAGAGCAAGATTTGTGGTAAACTCTCTGTCATTTGCACTGTATTTCACACTAATGATGTAGTTAAAATACTAAACAACAGAAGTTGACGTATATTAACTGTTACATTGAAGAAAAATTTGTTCACCCGGGAAAAAATGTTTTTATAAAATTTTATACAATTTTGTAAAATTTTGTAAGATTTTATAAGATTTCACAGCAAAATTTTATAAAATATTACCAGGCCATTTTCTGTATAATAAAATTTTATAAAAACATTTTTTCCCGGGCAGAAATTTTAAAATTCACCCCTGATAGCCACTTTATCCACAACTTAACTTCAAGCTACTGCTGTATTCTAAAGCCAACTTTAAGGAAAGTGTTGGAGAGCAACCAGTTACCTTTAAGTTGACAGTAAATTGTCTGTACCTTGAATTCAATTTGATTACAAGTATTATTGCCAGTCAATGACGTTAAGTTGATTGAGTTTCACTTCAAATTAACGGCAAGTTTTTCTATCAAATTACATTCAGATGACGGTGTTAAATTCGCATCAACTTGCACGTAAGTATTCTCCAGCCAAGGCTTGCCAGAAATTTGTCGTTAAGTTAGCCGTAAATGTTTCACTGCAGAACTTGCTAAACAATTATCTTTAAAGTGTGGCTATCAGGGATTCCGCAGCAATCTAGGATACCACAGTATCAGCTCCGAAATTGAAATGATACTTTTGACATCTCGATGACTACAGTATATATAAAAAATATCAGTCTAACTTTTAGCTCTCATATCATACACGTAAAATAACGTGTACAATTGACGTGAAATTATAGCTGTTTTATACCAAGTTTATATGTGATTTTATGTGTGGGAGAGAGCAATGAATTGAAATGACACTTTTTGCGTACTAGACCTCATCGAGATGTCAAATGTTTCACATCAAGTTTTGAGTTAGAATGTTGATCATCTAGAAAGCTAGAGATCTAGAGAGATCATTCTCGCCACCGGATTGGTCTAGTTAGATTTCCAAGTGTACGACAATTTTTTGCTAAAGTCGTTATCAGGATATATCCTCATTCCGTTGCAATGACCCTAAAGCCACTCTAGGTAGAAATTGACAGTAATTTGACGTTGAAATTACCTGAAATTTGCTGCCCAAGTTCAACTCGCCCGCAGGGTCAACCGATAGACCGATTTTTTTTTAGTCAATATTGGGAAACTTAGAATTCTGATACGCCAACTGGTGGCTAAAGCTATAACTACTCGAAGTAGGCTAAATTATGAATGTTTACGTGTGTCTGTACGTCTAGCAGCTAATATGAGTAATAAATACTTAATTGTCTCTATAATTATTGTGTACCTATGAATTAAAAAATTGTTTTCGTTCAATTAAAAAAAAATTTCGAATTTATAAACATGGAATTTCCATCAAAAACAAGTATATGTAACATATATTGTTTGTATACATCTTTGTTAATTTTGAATATTTATCTGATAATATGTTTAAGATGAATAAAAAAAAATATGTATGTATAATAATTATTATTGTACCTACAATTCATAATAAATATATGTCTTTTTCATAAAAAATTACTTATTTAAAATGTTTATTTAATCCTGTTGACAGCAAATAATTAACAAGATACATATAAAAGTATCGACACCAAAATATAATTTTTATTAAGTAGAAATTTTCATGACCTAAATTTATATTAGATTTTTTATTCATTCTTTTAATTTAATAATTATATTTTTCATAAAAATGTTTAAACATCTGAACTAATTAATTAATAATCTCGTTATACACCCGATCAACTTCTTTATGTAATTGGACTTAATCTATAACGTAATTAATTTCAAGTATAGAATTGATGTATTAAAGGTATGACAATAATGTAGGATTATTTCCTTTATTTATAAATATATTTAGGATGTATTGAAATTCAACCCAATAATGAACTATTGAACTAAAAAAAAAAAGTGCATATTTGAATGAATTTATGAATTTAAATTGAGTTATTATTTGATTAGTGTATGAATTGATTTTTATCATGTGCTAGTACATTAATAATTAAGAAAATAATCCATCTTATGGATTCAATTTTTCGATTTACTTAATCAAATAATTTATTTTGTCATTATATAAGCCTAAATAATTTATAACTTTTCCTCATTTTTCAATAATTAGTACTGTTTCATACAAGTTTATACTGTAATCATTATTATCCACTCAAACTTATACATTAGTATGTTCTTTATTTTTTTTAATTCCTGCCGCGCTAGAGTTCAAACCAAAAACAATCAAAATCTACATTAACTTTATGGCAATTTCTGGATCCTTAGGCAGGACACAGCTTAAGATCACTTCACTTATGTCATTTAGGGCCAGTTTTTCAATCCGAGTTTATTTTTATCCGGGTTTTAATTATCATTGCTGGTATATCTATATATTATTAATATATAGGTATACTAGCAATATTAATTAAAACCCGGATAAAAATAAACTCGGTTTGAAAAACTGGCCCTTAGTTGACAGAAAGCCTCGCCAGAATTTGACGTCACATTGACCGCCGAAAATTAGTGTCGAATCCTTTGATGGTAATTTGTTATGAATTCGGAAGCAATTCAGCTATCGGAGGTTCTCCCTATACCTTTCCGGCAACACTTTCTGTTAACTTACTTTCCAAAAGCGGGCATACGTTCCCTGATAGCCACACTCTAAATATAATTGCTTAGCATATTCTGTAGTGAAACATTTACGGCTAACTTAACGACAAGTTTCTGGCAAGCCTCGGCTGGACAATTATTGCGTGCAAGTTGATGCAAATTTACTGCCGTCATCTGAATGTAATTTGACAGAAAAACTTGCCATCAATTTGAAGTGAAACTTCCAATCAACTTAACGTCATTGTCTGACAGTAACACTTGTAGTCAAATTGAATTCAAGTTACAGACAATTTACTGTCAACTTAAAGGTAACTGTTTGCTCTCCAACACTTTCTTTTGTTGGCTTTAAAATACGGCATTAGCTTGAAGTTAATTTGTAGATAAGGTGGTTATCAGGGTTAATGACAACTATTCCTAATAGCCACTTTAGCTTGAAATCGACAGTAATTTGACAATTGAAATGACCGAAATTTTATGCCCGAAATCGCTGACAATTTGACAACAAAAGTCAGAAAAAAAATTTGCGGTTAATTTTTCATCAATTTAGAGGTAACTTTTGTCACTAGAAAAAAAACCCTAACAAAAGTTTCCTTTCCTAATAGCCACCATAACCACAAATTAACTTCAAGCTACGGCCAGAATCTGAAGTCAACTTAACAGCAAAAGTTTAAGAGCAAAAAGTTGCGGTTAAGTTGTCAGTAGATTGTCTGTAACTTGAATTCAATTTGACTTCTGACGTTACTGTCAGATAATGACGTTAAGTTGATTGAAAGTTTAACTTCACATTATTAATCGGCAAACTTCATAGCTAAGACTTGATGTCAAACTAATTGCATAAAGTATGTGAACAATTAATGAATGTTAACTTGCTATCAGTTTAGAAGCAATTTTAATTTTTTATTTGACTTTTAAAAATGAGTTGCAGATTCGGTTTATGCATATAGGTATATACATAATATAATGTGGATAGTTGTCATTGACTATCCGATTTAAGTATCGTTGAACAAATAATAAACTGTGTCTTAAGAACAGTTTTATTGTTATTCGTTTATTTGTTTTTTAAAAATATTTCAGACCGATTAATTGTTCTACAAAAAGAAATGAAATCCCACCAAAAACAGATTCTCTGTAAAAAGTTGCGCCAAGTACACGTTCAAAATTAATTTTAGACTACATTGAAAATAATATTCTTACAAAAAAAACTAAAATCATAAGAACACCAAGTACCATAAATTTTTTTTAATTTATTAAAAAAAAAAAAATTATCACTATAAAAATTAAAAAAAAAAAAAAAATACTTGAACGTACTTGGTGTGCGTTATGCAAAAAATTAATTATTCGGTCGTGTTATATCTTTTGAATGTTTCACAGTTGAATAATATATTAAACTGCCTTTAACCGCGCACACCAAGTACGTTCAAGTATTTTTTTTTTTTTTTAATTTTTATAGTGATAATTTTTTTTTTTTAATAAATTAAAAAAAATTTATGGTACTTGGTGTTCTTATGATTTTAGTTTTTTTTGTAAGAATATTATTTTCAATGTAGTCTAAAATTAATTTTGAACGTGTACTTGGCGCAACTTTTTACAGAGAATCTGTTTTTGGTGGGATATACTTATACTTTTTACTAATACTAATTCGAGACATAAACTTACATATTTACGTTCTTTACTTTACCCATTCTATGACTTTACTTATTACTTATATCATTTATATTCTATTTTCTTGTATTTGGATACAATCTTTCAGTTAAATATTCTAGACTATCAGAGGTGTATTCTTTTATAATTATTCTACACTTATCCAAAAAATTAAAGGAACAAGAAAATTTTATAAATTTTTTAGTGATTTTTGGAAGGCCGTATTTTGGTGAAAAATGATCGCATCGAAAAAATAAAAAAAAGCAAATTGAAGCTTGAAATCTCTAGTTTGAAGATCTTCCAGCAAAATATTTTTTTGAGCCACGGTTTTTACGGAATCATAAGAAAAAAGTCGAGACAAAATTTTTCTAAATTTTTTAGTTTTGTTTTTTAGGTCTACGGGGCCGGGAAAAATTTTTTCAAAAAACGAATTCATAGCTCGTTTAGGAAATTTATTCAGCCACAATTTGCTTTTTTTTGTTTCTCTGTACGACAATTTGCTGCTGAGATATCAGCCTTTAAATGAAAAAGGAGCCTTTTGTCTTTGATTATTGATATCTCAGCAAGTAATGGTCACACAGTAATTTAAAGGGCAGTTTAATAAACTTGAATAAATTCCCTACTAGCTACATTTTCGATTTTTTCAAAAAAAAATTTTTTTTCATCCTTGATATCCATTTGAAAAACCCACAAAAAATGACCATTTTCTGGTTTTTTAGTCAACTCATCGCTACTCTGCAAAAATTGATAAAAAAAATAATGTTGCCAGGTAATTTTACAGCTTAATGTACCCCCAAAAACCCTGGAAATTTTCAGATTGATCCATTGAACCGTTTGTCCGTTCCGATTGCTCAAAGTTTTGCAAAACAATTAAAGGAACAAGTTTTGTTCCTTAAATTGTGTAATCATTACCAAAATGAAAAAATTAATTTTTTTCGGATTTTCTTTCATTTTTGCGTTAGTTATTCAGTAAATGTAAGGTCAAGAGAAAAAAAAAATTTTTTTCCGAAAAACGAAAAAAAAAATAACCCCCCGAATGAAACGTAAAAAAAAAAAAATGTAAAAAAATTCTTGTTTGATCTTGTTTTTTGGAAAATTTTTTTTTTTCCTCTTGACCCTACATTTACTGAATAACTAACGCAAAAATGAAAGAAAATCCGAAAAAAATTAATTTTTTCATTTTGGTAATGATTACACAATTTAAGGAACAAAACTTGTTCCTTTAATTGTTTTGCAAAACTTTGAGCAATCGGACCGGACAAACGGTTCAATGGATCAATCTGAAAATTTCCAGGGTTTTTAGGGGTACATTAAGCTGTAAAATTACCTGGCAACATTATTTTTTTTATCAATATTTGCAGAGTAGCGATGAGTTGACTAAAAAACCAGAAAATGGTCATTTTTTGTGGGTTTTTCAAATGGATATCAAGGATGAAAAAAAATTTTTTTTTGAAAAAATCGAAAATGTAGCTTGTAGGGAATTTATTCAAGTTTATTAAACTGCCCTTTAAATTACTGTGTGACCATTACTTGCTGAGATATCAATAATCAAAGACAAAAGGCTCCTTTTTCATTTAAAGGCTGATATCTCAGCAGCAAATTGTCGTACAGAGAAACAAAAAAAAGCAAATTGTGGCTGAATAAATTTCCTAAACGAGCTATGAATTCGTTTTTTGAAAAAATTTTTCCCGGCCCCGTAGACCTAAAAAACAAAACTAAAAAATTTAGAAAAATTTTGTCTCGACTTTTTTCTTATGATTCCGTAAAAACCGTGGCTCAAAAAAATATTTTGCTGGAAGATCTTCAAACTAGAGATTTCAAGCTTCAATTTGCTTTTTTTTATTTTTTCGATGCGATCATTTTTCACCAAAATACGGCCTTCCAAAAATCACTAAAAAATTTATAAAATTTTCTTGTTCCTTTAATTTTTTGGATAAGTGTATACTTAATAAATTGATACGATTGACATTATCATTTATCGTGAAACATCATTATAGTTATTCTAATGTTATATTTCTATATTTCTATTAATTTATTTATTATACGAGTCACTCTTTATTTAATATGTATATATATTAACAATAATAATTGAGTTCTTGTGATATCGTTTTCATTTATAAGTAACATTTATTTATTAAATATATCTTTTCTTATTTGATTATAGAGTATGCATTTGTTTATAACCATATTTACTGTTAACTATAGAACAAGGGCCTATTCATGATTTTTATGCGTGTGTTTTGTTTAGGTTTTAAGTATCGGGTGACAGGAAACGTTCTAAGACCACCCAACTGTATTTATATTTCTCTGAATACAAAATAAAGATTTATTTATCTATTTATTTAAAGTTTCTTATAATAAAAATATGTAATTTAATAAGTATGTGCCACAACGATTTATTATTTAAATTATTGACTAAATATTGATAAGACGCAATAAGTGTTGTAAGATCTTGATATATAATTTCAAATGAAATTTAAATGCGCGCCTATTTATGGATCTCAAGTTCACTAATTAATTAACAGGTGGAGGCACCTGAGGCCACTGAGGACATAACAGTGGCCACCCTAGGGAAAATCCGTTTGACATCGCCACCCATTGGCTCCAATAATTAGATTACTTTCTTTAGTTTAAGTTCTAAGATTGCACTTCTATATATTATATATACACAGTATTCACTTTCTACAGGGTAGTATGCGCGGTGATATTTTGATAGTTGTATTTTATACTGTTTAAAAGTTAATAATTGAAAATAAACAAAGAAAAATGTACAAAGAACTTCTAAATGTTGAAGAAAACATCAATAATTCGCAAAAAGATACTTTAACACCTTATAAAATTGCAGTGATTTTATTGATTAAATGTTATTGTTCTACAAATGTTAAAAGTAAGTATTTAATTACTCTGGTCGTATAACCCTACCTTCTTAAGGGTCGGAGGTACTAACCGAATTTATGATACTGAAAATAGTAGACTTCAGAAAATTTTGTAATTTTTATAAACAAATTAAGGTAAAGGATCCAACTATTGGCCGTGGCCGAGTTTCTGATCTTTTCAGCTTCAATCGAAATTTTTAAAAAATTTTTCACTCAGATCATGAAATAATTATACGAGTCATTACGAAATATATTTTACGATCAATTAATAGCAACTACAAATTGATGAACTATAAAAACCGGATAAGAAAAAATCTTAAAGATTGAAGACACTGCGAGGGTAATTTTTCACTTGTAGTCTAAGTACTTCGTGTAAGAGTCTACGAAGATTCAATCGAAATTTTTTTAATTATGTAAATATAAAAACATGATAATAGAGTTATGGACAGGACAGTAATTAATTAAACTATAGTTATATGCTATAATAAAAAATTTTATTTTTAATTTCGTTATTAAAATATGGAGGTCAATAACTGGGCCCAATTTTTTACACGTGTTGAAGTTGTTGTCCCTAAGATTCTAACCTATTGTAAATATGGTTATCTGTGTATCAATAAAACGCCAAAAAATGAAAATTTATTATATTATTGATTGTTTTTTAAGAATTATTTTCTGCTATAAAGATTTCAAATTTTCATTAACCATTTTTTATTATGGACCTCTTTTACATTTGTGATTCAAGAAGAGTTATCCTGAGATCATGATTATTGACAAAGTTCAAATTTTGTTAGAATTCAAATACTTATTGTGGTAATGATTAATATACTTTACTGAATTTATGAATATATCACATTTTATTATTTTCATTGAATAGTTCAATAAAAAATTAGATTGAAAAAATTGCCAGGAGTAGAAAAATAATTTAAAAATTCTATAAAATTTTAATTTCTTAATAAATTTTTGTTTTTTTCAATTGAAATTTAAGATTTATGAAGTCTAATTATTTGTAAATTGTCATAAATAACATCTAGAGTGATAAGTTGCTTTCAATTCAAGGGTCAAAAACTGCAACCCAGAAATCGACGTGTGTCAGAAACTGGGTCCACGTATGTCGGTTTTTAAAAAATTTGTTTAAAATATTAACGAAACTGTAAGAATTTACTTAGAATATTCTAAACTTGTCGATGAAATCGTCAATTGTTTTTAAAGTTAAGTTTCCTAACAACTATTTCAATTTAACATCAACCGTTACTCTCAAAAGTCAGAAACCAGGCCCTTTACTTTACTTGTGAGTAAAATAAAATTTTTAGAATATGCACAAAAACATTTTTCTAGGTTTTTGATATGCAATTTTTTAAAGTTTTTTTCCGATAAGTATTGTAGTTTTTTATTTTTAAAAAATACATTTCTTCAACGTCTGTTACTTTTCGTATCTTCCGAATCTTCGGAAATTAAATTTCTAATTACGTTTTAAAAATATATCGGACTTGAGTGATGAAAATCTTCCAAGGCAGTTCGTCTTCCACATTTTTTCGGAAGCTGAAAAATCACTGTAATGATAATCAATTGATAAATTAATAGAAATCTAAAATTCGAGACTTGTTGATTAGGGCCCAGCCTTATAAATATGTCAGAAATAATTTTACTTATGATTTATTTTAAGCTATTTGTGAACGTCGTGATTTTTGTGTCATCATTTTAAAATTGATACAGGTTTGTCCTCATAAGTAAATTTTTTTACAATTATTTCATTAAATCGATATGATTTCGTAATATTTTTTTTCAGACACCAGATATGGAAATAGACACACTTTTGACAGAACTTCATTCACCTAATCATGTTCTTCAGTGTTTTGCTAAAGAATTAGAATCAGAGTGTGTACATGTGTGTAACACTGGAATCGAAGGATTGTCAGAACTATTCGATGTTCTTACAAAATTCATGAAATCATCACTAGATCATTCTCTTACACCTCATTTACTTTGTAGAAATTCTGTTTTAGGACTATATGTGCGCAGAATTATTGTTTTTTTTGAACAGTTATCATTTTCTGACGTAGCACAACTTTACGATGCCTTCGTTAAAGATTTTGACCAAAGTATCATTCTTGTCTCAAATTGGAAAAATCGTAGAGTTAAAGAGGTTCCCGCGAAAAAGTAAATATTTTTAATTTAAAAAAAATTGAAAAAAATTCTATTAATTCAGCTTATTTTCAGAAATAAAAATAATATATGGGATGGCCGAAGAGCTGAATTGTTAGTTGCTCAGCAAGCTCACATCTTGCAAACCAATGAATACAAAGCAATGTCACCTTCAAAATTACAATCTCTGGTTCGAGAACTTCTGAGCTATAACTCTTATTATGCAGAAGTAGTAAGTTGAAAATATATACATAAGACACTACTTTGGACAATTAAGGCATCCGAAAAAATTTTAACAATCAAAAATTATAATCTAAAAGTAATCGATTCCAACAACAATTTTAAACGATGCTTCTTTCATGTGACTTTGAATTTAATAACTGTCATTTTGTAGTAGTTATTTTTTAAGAAAAATTAAATTTGTTCAGTTTTGCTTTTCATGTCAATAAGTAACATCTTATGAGTCAATTCAATCGTTAAGTATACTTTTATAGCAACTTCCTTCCCTGTTTAGAAAATCTCATAGAATTCAATAGATACTCATAAATTTCCTTCGAGATTTTATAAGAATGAATGAGTTCTATGAGAAGTGGTATAGTTAAGTATAGGGCCTTATACGTACAGCTATAAGAATCTATCGGATTTTCTAAGCAGGGTTGCGACCCAAAATAACCATACATTATTTTCTTCGTTTTTTTATGTAAATTCCAAAGTTCTCGGCTACCCCTAACACAAATCAGCCATCCATAAGTTATCACTATTTTTTTTTTCAAAAAACATTTCGTCCGGCTATTTTTGTAATTGAAGGCACAATTTTTTTACTTTTCCTTTAAGTTGGCTTCAGAATACCGCAGTAGCTTAAAGTTAACTTGTGGTTAAGGTGGCTATCAGGGTTCACATCTGCTAATCATAGACTAACTTTTTGCAGTCAAATTGACATCAAAATTCGACCGTAAATTTTTGTCAACTTGCAGTTAAGTGGACTGTTAGTGTTTATGTATGTATGTTAGGGTGATTCATTTCCGCAAAAGTTTTTTTTTATTTTAAGTCCTCAAAAAAAATCTCAATCTACATCGAAAAAAAAAAATTCTCACCAAATATGAGCTCTTAATTCCAATGCTAAGTACATGCCATTTGATTTCAAAGATTTCCCATTTAAAATACACGTAAATTAAATTACTTTTTTTTTAACTTTCTAATACTCAGCTGCATTTCATGATATCGAGGTGGTTTTGGTCGCAAATTGTAGGGCATTTGGTGTTCTTCAAAAGTGCCCATAGTTACTTAGCTGTAATTCCAGCTGCTTCACTTGTGTCCGTTGTGGAACTCATTTTTCCTATGAAATTGACGTTTATTGGCTTGCAGAACATAAACCAATCAAAGTTCATCAAAAATGTTTATAGAAATCTTATATAAAATTTTATTTCCTTCGAAAAAAGTTCTATGAGTCAAGTCGCTAAAGTCCATAGTTTCCGAGTTATAATCATTTTAATAATTTGGAAAATATAATATAAAAAAAAATTATAATTGATATTTTATTTTTCAAATTATTACAATGATTAATTCGGAAACTATGGACTTTAGCGGCTTTACTCATAGGACTTTTATCGAAAGGAATAAAATTTCGTTTAAAATTTCTATTAACAGTTTTGATGAACTTTTATTGGTTTATGTTCTGCAAGCCAATAAACGTCAATTTCATAGGAAAAATGAGTTCCACAACGGACACAATTAAAACAGCTGGAATTACAGCTAAGTAACTATGGGCACTTTTGAAGAACACCAAATGCCTTACAATTTGCGACCAAAACCACCTCGATATCATGAAATGCAGCTGAGTATTAGAAAGTTAAAAAAAAAGTAATTTAATTTACGTGTATTTTAACTGGGAAATCTTTGAAATCAAATGGCAAGTACTTAGTATTGGAATTAAGAGCTCATATTTGGTGAGAATTGTTCAAATAAAAAAACGTGGCCGTTCAGTACGGCGTCTCTCCCGGATCTCTGGTTTCAATCCATGCATCGAGTCGATTGCTTGGTCAAAGTCGGAATCTTTGCTCATAGGTGTCACCAGAATTGGCTCACCGGATAACTATTTATTTTATTTAAATAATTTCAAACCTCGGGTCGATGTCGAATTTTTTCTCATGTTACAATATAGATATATATATATATATATATATATATATATATATATATATATATATATATATATATATATATATATATATATATATATATATATATATATATATATATTAGACTGGGCCAAAAAAATTGACTATTTTTTTTTTCATAGCTATATCGAAAATATTATTCAGGATGACAAAAAAAAAATTTCACGAAAGTTTGAGCCCTTAATATTAATTTCAAGAGGTCTATCATCGCAATTTTTAATTTTAATTCATAATTTGATGTTTTACGTCAGAACTGCTAAAACATTCGAGTAAAAAAAATTCATTTCCAATTATTTTTATGTAAAATTAAATTCCTCACAAAAAAGGTCTGATTGAAAATTTTCGTCAGACAAGCCGTTTCCGATTAATTAAGCTTAATAAATTGATATATTTTTTCGATTTAACATTTTTACTTTTGAATTTTGTAACTGATGAATCAATAAATATCTAATAAAGACCACGACAAATTTTCGAAGGAAATTTAAGGCTCTACAAAAAAGGCCTCTTAACATATTTTGCTAAATTCACTCCTTCGAAAGTTATTTACGTTATTGAAATGGTTTTGACTCAAATTCAACCTTGAATAACTTTCGAAGGAGTGAATTTAGCAAAAAATGTTAAGAGGCCTTTTTTGTAGAGCCTTAAATTTCCTTCGAAAATCTGTCATGGTCTTTTTTAGATATTTATTGATTCGTCAGTTACAAAATTCAAAAGTAAAAATGTTAAATCGAAAAAATATATCAATTTATTAAGCTTAATTAATCGGAAACGGCTTGTCTGACGAAAATTTTCAATCAGACCTTTTTTGTGAGGAATTTAATTTTACATAAAAATAATTGGAAATGAATTTTTTTTACTCGAATGTTTTAGCAGTTCTGACGTAAAACATCAAATTATGAATTAAAATTAAAAATTGCGATGATAGACCTCTTGAAATTAATATTAAGGGCTCAAACTTTCATGAAATTTTTTTTTTGTCATCCTGAATAATATTTTCGATATAGCTCTGAAAAAAAAAATAGTCAATTTTTTTGGCCCAGTCTAATATATACATATATAAAACACAAATATAACTGAAAAATAAGCGAAATAACTTTATATTTCCAAACATAATCAACATTAACGTATGGATAATAAAACTACAAGCTAGGTAAAAATAATTCTGTGAAGTTGCTAACCTGAAGAAGGAAAAAAAATCTAAAGCTATTTATAATATCAGGAGACACGGTAGTATCTCGCGCCAAGTATGCGTTCAAACACATGTATATGTGTGAAGTTTCATGGCGCGCGCCTACTGTGTATGGGTGCTACAACCTGTGCCTAACGGAGGTTACACTAAACGCGCACTTGCATCGAAAGTAAAAGTGTGTAACGACACGTATGAATAAACGAACGACAGATAAAAGTTACGTTCGGAGAAATGTAGGACTGAAGAACGTGATGAATGTATAATGTCCGTTCTGATGAACGTAATCTCTGAATAAAGTTCCCTTCGATAAACCGAACGTTTGATTAAAGTGAGATTTGTAGAAACCGAAGAACGAAAAACGAGACATTTGTAGCAACGGAGGAACGGAGTAACGGTCGGTATTGTCAAATGATTTTTTTGAACATACGTCACTATTAACAAACCTCATGTTAACTGTTCCGTACGCTGTCCACATGCCACGTTCTTCGTTCCTCCGTTTCTAGATGTCCATGATATTGTAAATAAATGCTCGTTTATATCTAAAATGAATTTTTTATGCATTTGACATCAGTTCACTTGTATTTTTAATATTTCCTGATTTTGCATATATAGCACAGCAAAAAACTTTATAATTTACTTTAGTTTCACTTGTAATTTCGAATTGTATGCTAATTGCCATAAAAAACAAAAAAAAACTTGAAATCCATTTTAATCAAACTGATGTCAATTTTTTTTTGCTAATTATCATTCTTTAATTGATAATAGATTTCCATCAACTAAATTGAGAGTTTTGATTAAATGTTGATGAAAATAATTGGAAATCGATTATTTCTCGATTTCATTTTACTCATTGGGTCCTTAAATACTAATTGACTCCAATTTTCTGCTGATTAGATACATTGATAATTACTTAATTCAAAAGTTAAAAACAACTTGATAACTGCAGTTTGTCTTTACTCGAGATCTATTGTTTGAATTTGACAATAAATTGACGAATATAATCCAAAAGGAGAAGTTTTGGTTCACTATTAATAAAAGTTTCCAGTACATTATATCTAAATGTTAGACAAAACGTTGATTTCGAAAAGTTGACGGCTATATGTCGTCAAATTTAATTTAACAGATCTTTGCTCCAGAATTTAAAAATTCCATTTGCTCAAAACATATTGTTTAAATTTAACGAAAAATTAATAAGTAAGCTTTCGCTGAACAAGCGCTGCTAAGATGATAGTTGTTGTTATTGTGGAGGCACTTTGCAGCGGTTAATTGACGTGTTCTTCGCATTTGATATCAGTGTATAACATTAATTCTATTATTATGAATGAAAGTACTCTTTTATTAGTGTCCCACGACTTTTTAACTTCCCGCTAAGAAAATCGACGATTTTCGAAAAATTGGGAAGTTATTGTTTTCACCCCGATTTTTGAAAGTCGAGTTTTCATCAGATGTCGACGTTTTGAGGTCCTAGGAAGCTATTCTGACTATTTTTAGAATGATGTCCGAGTGTCTGTGTGTGTGTGTGTGTGTGTGTGTGTGTGTGTGTGTGTGTGTGTGTGTGTGTGTGTGTGTGTGTGTGTGTGTGTGTGTGTGTGTGTGTGTGTGTGTGTGTGTGTGTGTGTGTGTGTGTATGTGTGTATGTATGTGTGTGACCAGTCTATAACTTTTTAACTAATGAACCGATTTGGATGGTTAAGGCGGCAATCGAAAGAGCATGTTGGCCATCAACTTTTCTGAAAATTTCAGATCATTTGATCAAGTAGACTCGAATATATTGGCGAATTATAGAAAAAAAAATTTTTTTTTTAGTTTTTTATTGATTTCTTAGAAACGACTTGAACGATTGACTTTAAAATCTTATCAGCTCTAGAACTCACTAAAACGCGTCGATTGCCGCCTTAGCGATCTCAATCGGATAATTCGTTCGAGAGTTATCGCGGGCAAAAGAAATGGTAAAAAACGGTTTTTTGCGAATATCTTTGAAACAGCTAAACTCAACGATTCCGAAATTTGATCAGTTTTAGAATTCGTTGAAACGCGTCGATTGCCACCTCAGCCATCAAAATCGGGTCATTTGTCTAAAAGATATTGTGGAAGAAAGAAACGATAAGAAATAGTTTTTTGCGAATATCTTTGAAACAGCTGAGGTAAGCAATACCAAAATCTGATCAGCTTCAGAATTTATTAAAATGCGTCGATTGCCACCTCAACCATCAAAATCGGGTCATTTTTCTAAGCAGTATCGTGGAAAAAAGAAATGGTGAAAAATGGTTTTTTGCAAATATCTTTAAAATAACTGAACCAAACGATTTCAAAATCTGATCAGCTTTAGACTTTATCAGAGCGGGTCGATTACCACGTCAAACATACAAATTCGATTATTTGTCAATGAAATTTTTGCGCGAGAAAAAAATGCTAAAATCGGTTTTTTTCGAAAACAATGGCACACAAAAGTATTTTCGAGCTCGAAGAGCTCGAAAATGTGTCCACAACAATGTTTTCGAGCTCGAGGAGCTCGAAAACAGCGGGAAGTTTTGGGGCTGGTCCGCAAGGTCAACCGATAGACAGATTTTTTTCTACTGAATTCAGCTAATTACAGCGTACTGAAGACTACTCAAAATTTGAAAGCAATTTTCGATTCGTTAATTTTTCTGAGTAGTGTACTTATGTAATAAATTAATTGTGAAAGTACTTTTTTAATTTGTTACCATTGATTTTTTTAGCATTACTTGAGTTATTTAAATTGCTTACGAGTAAATGAATATTGTGGAGCACTTGATAGTCTTTATCACTGTTTCGATAGATTGGCACCTCTTGACAATCGTACCGTATCTGAAGATAGATCTCGAATCTTTCGTTATGCAGCATTAAACTTAGCTGCA
The DNA here is from genome assembly GCF_029852145.1 of Microplitis mediator. Lineage (NCBI taxonomy): Eukaryota > Metazoa > Arthropoda > Insecta > Hymenoptera > Braconidae > Microplitis > Microplitis mediator. The sequence goes on along the minus strand of NC_079969.1, from coordinate 13,163,407 downwards.
CTACATGCACAATTCGACCATAAGTATTACTAATTTGTCAATATTATTAATATTAATGTCTGTTTCGAAGTAATTTTTTGAAAATATTTTTTAATAGAATAGTAGCTCAAACTGCTCTGAAAGAAGCTATCATAATGGCTCAAGAAGCTGGAGATAATGTATGTTTACAACTAGCGCATGCTTGGACGTACTATTTGCTGAGTAAAAATAAGTATGTATGATTAAAAATAGATTTAGATATTTTTTACCGAAATAGTTTAGCCACACTCATAACCATGTATGGGACGTTCTACGCCTAATCGAACGATTTGAAAAATTGTATTTTCAATTTCCTCAATTATTTATTATTTGATATTTTTGAGTACCTCTGAAAAGAGCTTTTCCAAAAAATTTTGATATTTTTTTTATTACTCGTTAAAAAAATATCAATTTTTCAAAAAAGTTGCTCTTTTTTTGGTTTTTTGTTCATAACTTTGTTAATAACGGCCCAAATTGAAGTTTTGGAATGCTCCATATATAAATACATTTATAAATTTTTTAATTAATAGTATTTCTGGAATATACGTGACTAAATTAAATAGAAAATGTTCAAATTTTTGTAAAGTTGCGTCACGAGGACAAATATAATAGTTGAATTTTTATAAACTCTATTGAAAACTACAGCGAGAGCAATAATATGAATTTATGCAGTTTCATGAATTTACTAATAAATACAATAGTTATATTTCTATAAAATCTACTAAAAGTAGGAGAACCATTGCAATAGCAAAATTTCATTTAATGAGTGGTAAGTTACGTAATTCCATTGATCACGGCACATATATAGGCATGGAAATTAAAGCTTATTTAAAGAGCTTTCAGATGAATTTTATAGAAAGTCGATAAGTTATCACATTCAAAAGATATTGAAGAAAGAATAAGTAAAAATATAAATTTTTGACATTTTGAAAATTTAAAAATGCTATAACTTCTAAACTCTTTGACCGATTGAGCTCATTTTCGAACTCGAACACGGTAGTCATCCACAAAATAGGTATACTAAGTTTCAGGGCGATCGGTTTTAAATTGTAGCTATAATCAAAGTGACAACCTGCGTAAAATTATTTTTTATAATATTTTATAAATTTTCAAAACCATTTATTTCTTTAAAAAAATTGTTAAATCAATGAGTTGTATAGTGAAAGATGAAGGCAATCGAGCGAGCTTTCAGATAGAATAAACGAAAATAAGCTATCTCTTTCCGTTTAAAAGTTACATCCAGTTTAATCGGTAAACAAATTCTTTTTGAAAATTTTTCAAAATTTCAATTAACCATAACTTCTAAACTTATTGGCCGAATTGGCTCATCTTCGAACTCATCTGAGGTAATCGTCCATAAAATAAGTGTATTAAGTTTCATCAAGATCGGTGTAGAATTGTGGACGCTATCGTTGGAGAACGGCGCGTTATATCTTATATATATATATATATATATATATATATATATATATATATATAAGGAGTGGCTTTACACTATCTGACGGATTTCACTATTTGACTACGACATATATAAATACATATATAAACTTTTGAACTAAATGTATTTTCTGACTCAGCTCATCGAGCTGAGTTTAGAGGTAGCAAAATTTTTCGAAAATTCCATCATGAGGACAAATACAACAGTTAGATTTTTATGAAATCTACTAAAAATGTATCACCAATAAATTTTAATTTTTTACAGTTTCACCTATCATCTATTAAGTTTGAAATAATGCTTTAACGGTTTATTCAAATAATGGTAGAAAAGTTTATTTAACTAAAACTACATTTTCAACTGCAAAATTTGCGCCTTAAAGTTGTATTAACTTTATAACAACAAAAAATTTTTAAAAATCCAGTTTAAGCTTCAATGTTTGAAGATTTTTGCCCCGAAGACCTGTTTTTACTCTAGAAGCTAATTTTTTTGTGCAATATAACCAGCTTTGTTATCACGATAGCACCTACAATTCTTATGGGATCCTCATAAAATGTTTAAGGCTTATTTTATGCGCAATTCTCTTGCTCAAGTTCGAAGATTGGCTAAATCAGCCGATTAGTTCAGATGTTATGGCTGTTTAAAATTTTCACTTTTCAAAACTATCAGTTTTTATTTATTGTTAAAGTTCACATAACTTTAAAACTATAACTCATAGACAACTAAAGTAAAAATTATTTTGAAGCTTGCTCAATAAGCTTTAGTTTTTGTCTTCAAAGTTTAAAGCTCAAACTTAACATTTTGATTATTTTTTTCAATCATTTCATGGCCTTGAACGTTTGGACAAAGTTAAAAAAATGACTAAATATGGTTTTAGTCCCTGATCAGTCATTCATTTCACAATACACTCTGATTCCGTCAGTTTTATTTTATAGTGAACAAAGTAATCTTTGAATTTCACAGCTTATATTTTAAGTGTATGCCTTTTATTACTTATGATGTTTCAAAAGTACCTACACGTCCTATGAATATACCCTGGCAGATCCGAATTACGGTAAATTAGGGTGTTTACCGTAAATTACAGTATTAGGAAGATTCACGGAAAAATACGGTATTTTAGAAAAAATTTCGGTATTTTACAATATCTAACGGTAAAGGAATGGTAATGTACCGTACATTTTCGATAATGCTGCGGCACTTCACGCAATAAGTACGGTACTTTACCGTAAAAGTGCGGTAAATTACGGTATTCCGTCATAAACGTGTGCATTCATTGCAAAATTACGGTAATTAACTGCAAAGTAAAGTATTGTACGGTGTTTACTGCAAAAATGGTGCAAATTACCGCGAATTGTAACTTAACCGTCAATCACCGCAATATGCATATATGATATATTATGAATACGTGTTAACGCACCTTGTCATTGCTATAGCGTCTACAATATCCCATCGCATCTCAATATAATTTCCTACACATTTTTTGGGCAATTACCTCGATCTTACTCGAAGTTGAGCTGAATCGGTCAATTAATCAAAAAAGTTATCGGTGATTCAAATTTTTCCAATTAAAAAAAAAAATCATCTTTCACTGCTTTGTTTGTAAATTAATTTTTAACCAAATATCATAGTTCTTTTCTGACAAATGCATTTCAATCATTGACTAACAAGCTTTCAATTTTGCTATTTTATCTTATCACTTAAATTTATTTTTATGAATAAATCGATAACCTTAAAAACTTTCAATAAAACCGAAAAAAAATTTTGCAGCTTTAATATCAGAGAACTTCTGTATGTTACGTAATAACGAAACATGCAAAATTTTTTTTCTATAGAATGTCTATTTGAATCTGCATAAATTAAAATGGATCTCTATAAATTTGATTTTAAATTTCATCAGATTTAATTATTCAAGTTAGATATACACTTTCGAAAACCCACCTTCCATTCTGGCAGTCAGCATTTTTTTTTTTTTTACTTATTTGAAATTAATTTTAATACTTTCCAATTGTTGATAGGTGTTTGAAATAAATAAGTAATCGTTAAGTCTATAATAATAACAATTATAACGAACGTTTTGATTTATTTCTGTGTACTTTTAAAAATTTTACTTAAATGATTATTTTGTAAATTAGAATACTCCTTAGCTAATATATTTCCGTTGCTCTTTGGTATGATTGAATGAAATTTTTGGGTCCCTGTGATTGACTTAGCTGTATTGTATCGCAAATCTAATTTCTCTTCTGCATCTAAATAGTGTTTCTCAGGTGAAAATTTGACATAAATATTCGATTGACTAGTCTTTTATACTTCTCGTATATAGTCCAGTATGTGCTTGTGTTAACACATTTTCCAGCTCAACAGCATTATTCAAAATAATTTAAAAATGCTGCTATACGATGGACGGTGTGGCCCAATGGATATACATGAATAAATTAAACGGAATATAGTATAGGATTTGGACCATTCTCAAAAAAAAATATGAACAAAAAAAGAGCGATTATTGAACGGGTCATGAAAAAAATCTCAAAATTCACGAGGAATAATTTTTTTATGGGTAAGGTAAGAGACCTAGTACCCGATCAGGGAACTAGTATATGATCACTCATATATTTGTATATCTATATTTACTGTATTTCACTAAATATAAATATACAAATACATGGTGTGATCAGGTACTAGGTCTTTCACATTACTACAAAATATCAAAAAACGAAGGAAATCAAAACTTAAAATTTTTCAAACTATCCGATTTGGCACGGAATGTCCCATGTATATCAATATTTATTGTTACCGGATTTTGGGTCAGATATAGATCCGTAGCCAACCGAATACGCCACAAAATACTATTTGGCTTACTTTGTTTGAATTAATGTTTAACTGGGCGCCAGATATTTTAGTAAACACCAAAAAAACGAATCTCGTATTCTACAGCTTAGGGTGGTGGATCAGGGAAAGATCAGGCACTTAAGATTACGATCAAAAATGAAATTCCAAATTAAAAAGGATAAATTTTCGTATATTCGATGAATATCTAAATTGAACGATATCATAATGATCGAACAAAAAATAAAATACTTACTGAAGCTTGGCTTATCACCCGATGTAAATAAAATTTTTAAAAAATGAAGGGAAAGGATTAAGGAGGTTCGACCGAAATTAGTGAGTCAAAGTAGTGTTTGACTTTTTTCATTTGCTAAATTCTCCTAATATTTATAAAAATTTATTATTTTAATTTATAATAACATAACGAATTCATAAATTAATATTTATTATTTATTTAATTAAAGAAAGTAACGAAATTACTTGGTCATTTTTGACTCATATGATTTAATAAAAAGATTTGGCAACAGCGCGTTCTAACTTCTTACACATCGATATTCAAATTAAAACGGGAAAAATTTATTTCTAATCTCGTCTCTCTTATTAATGTATTTCTATCTTTGTTTTTTCCCTCAGCTGCTTCCGCGACGTTGCCAAACCTTCGATAATATGTATCTCTGTCGATGAACGTGATTAAATTATAAAGATTAACTTCAATTATTTAAATAATTACAACGGTAACACTATATTGTTAAAATCTTATCATATTCTAAAAATATTCAAGTTAATGGCATGTTTTTTTATTTCTTAAATTTGGGAGGTTAATAATGAAAAAAATCGAATAAGTCATGACAGAAGCTTGTCCGCCATAAAGCCTGTGAATAAGAACTTTAAAAATGTCATTTTTAAATCTTTTTTTCTAAAAAAACTAGACGGTGGATCATATTCAAATTTTTAGAATATATAGTTAAAGCACTTCTTTACATGTTTACTAAGTTTCAAATCTTAAAGTTGGAAAATCCTTTTTACATTAGATTCGGTCGAACCTCCTTAAATAGAATTCGAGTTTTTTAATCTTTTTGTTTGATCAGGACGAGTTGACATATACATAGACAGGCAACAGACTTCTACGAACAAATTTTTTTATTGGACTTTTCTCAATAGTCCGTTGTGAATAACTTCGTAAAAAAAAAGGATTAGTTTATTAGAGTTTTTCTTAATATGAGAGCATTTTTCATAGCATGTGAGAATGATATGAAATTAGTAGGGGACAATATAGATGAGTGTATTCTGCGATCTTGAGACAGTACGAATAAATTACACCTGACGGTTCGCATTCAAAGAGTACAATAAAAGAATGCTACTTTTGTAGTTATCAAAATTTAAAAAATTCTGAGCGGCCTTTAAAAATTATTCGATTGAACATAAGTTTTTGATAGTCTTTTATTTAGACAACAATTAGCATATTAATTTGTCAATTCTAAAAATCAAAAAATTAGGGTAACAATTATTACCTCAATAAATTCACACGAATATCTATATGTATAATTTTTATTTTTATTTATAGAGCCCATTTAATTGAACGTTCCATTGGAAAATCCGGCATCTTTGGAATCACTCATACAATGAGTTTAGGACTGATTGCATCTGCACATCATGCAACTCTAGAAGCAAATAGTCCCACTTACGTTTTTGATGTAATCAATCATTTTCGAATAACGAATATTTTTTTAAATTAATATGATAGTAATTTATAATTAATCTATTATTTATTCAGACTCTTATGAAATCGGATGTATTAAACTATCAACATTCCATGTCAGATTTAATGTCAATGACTTATGCCGAGAAATCAGCTCTATGGGCTTATTATGGGAAAGCTAAAATTTCAACAATCTGTGCCCAATTATTGTTGCTCCATAATTCACAAAATTATAAACAAAATTTATTTAATGGTGAATCAACATGCCAAGAAGTCATCAGTATTGCTAATGCTTTAGTTGAAGTTGGTCAGTACAAGCTTGCTGACGTAGTGTTTAATCATGCCAAAGATAGATTCAATAATTTGACAAGCAATAAGGTAAGTTTAAATATTGTATTCACTCAAACAAAAAAGAAAACAAGAAATTTTCATAAAATTTTTTGCCAATTGGAAATATCAACATTGCAGTAATACGTGATTGTACACTGAAAAAAAAAATCGGTCTATCGGTTGACCCTGCGGGCCAGCCCCAAAACTTCCTGCTGTTTTCGAGCTCAAGGACCTCGAAAACACTATTGTGAATACATTTTCGAGCTCGAAAATACTTTTGTGTGCCGTTGTTTTCGAAAAAAAAACGTCTTTTACCATTTTCTCTCCAACGATATCTCTCAAACAAATTGACCGATTGAGACGGTTAAGGTGGCGATCGATGTGTTTTATTAAGTTCTAGAACTGATTAGATTTTGAAATCGATTGATTCAATTTTTTTGTAGATATTCAAAAAAAAACGTTTTTCACTATTTCTTTCATCAACGATATCTCTCGAACGAATAAACCGATTGAGCGGTTGAGGTGGCAATCATCGCGTTTAATCAAGTTCTAAAGCTGATCAAATTTTGAATTCGATTTATTGCGTCGTTTTTGAGATATTTAAAAAAAAATAATAAAAAATTTTTTTTTTAATTCTTTCGACAACGGTTTTTCTCGAACGAATGAACCGATTTTGATAGTTGAGGTGGCATTCGACGCGGCTTATAAAGTTTTAGAGCTGATTAGATTTTGGAATCGATCCATCGAGCGAATTAAAAGTTATTCAAATAAAACATTTTTGAAAAAATTTTATTTTTGAAATATCTCCGAACGCACCTTACTGATTAAGCTCAAATTTTTACAGCTTCAAGATATTAACAAGCCGCGTCGAGTGACACCTCAAAGATCAAAATCAGTTCATCCGTTCAAGAGTTATGAATATTCACATACGTACACGGAGAGAAAAATATCGCCAGATTAAGTATACGTATCGCTATTCTGGCTATACGCTGTATAGTCATCTTACTTAACGATACGCCGTATAGCCAATTCAGCTATACAGAGTATCCTCACATTGGATCGTCAAAATGACGATCCGTATCCTTATTTTAGGCATTTTATGAATCGCCGACATGACTATTGCGCAAACTCTGTGGCATCCGGCAACCGAGAACGACGATACGTATAGCCAATTTAGCTATACGGATCCTCACGCTAGCGATACAGATACCTATATCAACGAATCTACATATAGTTACAAAGGCTATTCGTCGTATTGTTAAATTAAATAAACGAATACTTAACCTAACCCAAATACGTATCTTTATTTTAACGATACTATAGATAATTAAATTAATATGAGAGTATTCCTAAATTAGGTATACGGATCGTTATTCTGACGATACGTCGTTTGAGGATACATTGGATAGTCATTCTGGCGATATTTTTCTCTCCGTGTACATACATACGTACATACATTCAGACATCATCTTGAAATTAGTCAGAATAACATCCTAGAACCTCGAAATGTCAAGATCTGATAGAAATTCGATTTTCGAAAATCGGACCGAAACCAATAACTTCCCGAATTTTCGAAAATTTTCAATTTTCTTAGCAGGAAGTTAAAAATTTTTTCAAGTATCTGTGTGTTTATATCCCCCCAAGTAAATATTTCTTCAATCATAGTAAAAATATACTCCAACCGAGTAATATTTTCTTAATTTTAAAATTTCTAGACTCATTTTAAGAAAATATACTTGGTTGGAGTATATGTTTACTAAGATTAAACAAATAGTTCTCTTGGGGTCATACAAGCACACAGTTACTTGGAAAAAGTTTTTTTTTCTCAGTGTAGTAATTATTTTTTTTCAAAGTGGATTATTTTTCAATACCTAAAATTTTATGAAAATCCTTGATTTCTTTAATTTTTAAGATTGGAATATACGGTAATTGAACTTTATAATACTATTATATTGTTATTAATTGAAGACATGGATTTTGAGTGAACGACTTTTTGAATTTACAAGAATCATGAGGCATGAAAATTGGAGTGAAGCTGAAAATATAGCAATCCAAATATCGAGTTTATGCCCATTTGAAAGTAAACTGCGTTTAGCTGAAATCGCTCTAGCAGCCGGTGATTACTTAGTTGGACTACAATTTCTTCATAACGTTGAAAAAAATAAAAATTTTACAGCCAGAAATCTCGTACAATCGATGAACATTATAAGTAAAATAATAAATCTATCATCTACTCCTGAGCAAGGGTTTACTAGCATCAACAGTATTGTATTGTTGAACTCGGCTTTAGACATAGCTAAAACAAATCATTTATCTTATTATGAAGCTATAATTAAGATAAATCTCGCTACAGTTCAGGTAAGCTTTTGTTTTCTTTGTCTTCCTTTCCCTGGTTAAAAACTCCGATTGAATCTGATTGAAACTCAATCGGATTTCTATCAGATTCAATCGGAAACAAACATTCAAATACAATTGCTTGAGAGCGTTCCAGATTGGAAATCAATCGGGAATTTTCCGCTTAGCTCCGATTACAATTTTCCAATCGGATTTGATCGGAGTTTTAAATCTGAGTTATTGACATCTATCCTTGTTTTCAAGTTAACTAAAGTATGATGTATTTTCTTTGTATAGCTCGTGAATGGAATGCCGATTCAAGCATTAGCTTTAATTGATGAAGCCGTGGAACAGATATTAGCTCATGGAAGTTGGTATGATGGAGGGTGTGCATTTACATTGTATGCCCAGTGTTTAGTAGCGACAGCTCCATTTGCGTCAAAAAAACGTAAAGTAATCTTACAAAATGCAATTCAATATCTTTTAAAAGCTGATTATTATTTTAGAAAAATTGAGGCTTTTGGTAAAATAAAAAAAACAATGTATTTTCTTATACTTCTATACAACGAATTAGATATGAAAATTGAAAGAAACCGATGTGCTTTTGAGTATCGACAAAATAATGGTGAAGGTTTAATAAAATCGAGTATCAATACATTATTTTAAAGAATGCTTTTTTGTCATTTTCCCTTTCTGTTATAATAAACTTTTCATTCTGTTTTTATATGAACAAAGACAATCTACATTGACGTAATCAAATTTTAATCTAGAATTTTTTTAACTACTGTTTGAATTACTATTATAACTGAGACTTCAAGTCCAGGGCGTGACCCCCTGTCCAGGAAGCCCAGATTAGATTCACTTGATGAATCAACTGGTTTTGTGACTAGCTCATCTGCAGGGTAGAGAATACCCAATCCTGATCACAAGGAATATAAAGAAATCGTGAGAGTATTGGAAGTTTCTAAAATAAAGGATTTATATAGGTGATAAATAATTAATGACAATTTTATTTAACCAAACCCGGACAACAGATACCACTTTACAATAATAATTAATTAATTATGCAACAATAAAACGACGGCACTAGCTAGTAAAATCTAGGAACGCAAATACCCAGTTTAATTTACAAAAATGCAAGAACACTGTGACTCGAATTTTACAATCTTTACCCAAAGTTTCTTGACATAAATTAATTTAATTGTTTCTGCACTACAGATTGAATTTATATAAGTTCCAAGACTAAATATACTGAGTCAGCTGACTGACGAAGTTAATTAGTTGAATTAATTAATTAATAAATTATACTCAATAAGCTTAATTGTAGAAAACAAGGACACCTACGTCTCGTGATTCCGCCTGCTTGGCACGTTTTGCCAGCGTATAGCCAGAATAGCGATACGTATACTTAATCTGACGATATTTTTTTCTCCGTGTATGATTTACTAAGAGAATAAAAAAAAAATTGTAAAAATATCGATTTGCTGTCGAGTTATACTCTTTTGTTTATCTGCGCGCGGACGAAATGACGCGCTTTTTCGTTTTTCGCGCTTTAATAATTTTTATCTCAGCAACTATTCGTCGTAGAGACTTCGTTCAGAATTCAGTTTGTTCGTTATTAAATCCCAAAAACAATGATACTAATTTGTCTTGATAACTTCTCAATACTTTCAGAGATATTTCATTTTACATCTAATTTTTTTATAAAAAAAAAATGATCCACCTCCAAATTTATGGTAACTTTTTTCCTTATATTTTTTCTAGTATTTTAAAGAAAAAATTTTTCAAAATCGATCTTTACCCACCGAAAAAATGATCTTTGACCATTTTTTCGTGCGCATCGACTGGACTACCGACTTGGTCGGTACGTTGAACTCTGCCTCAGAATATGGATTTACCATATTCTGCGGTGAATTTATTGTATTTTACGGGTTTTTACATCACTGTATATTTCGTGGCTATGGTTTTTTACGTTGAATTTATTATATTGCACGATGGTTCTTACGTTTTTTGTTTTTTTTTGTAAACGAACAATTTTATGTGAAATAAAAGGGCTCAATGTTACAATAGATTTACCGTAGCACAGGCTAAATTTATTGTACTTGGGACACGGTAGTGTCTCATGCCAAGTACATGTGCACAATAAAATACAACTGACGAAATTGAATTATAATTGGAAATAAATAAGAGATGAGGAATGAAAACCATATTTTCAAAATTTTTGATTTCGCTAAAACTTTCAAGGCTAACAAATTATTCGAAGAAATGGTCAAAACATAAAGTTTAAGGTCATACATTAAAGCTTATTTGACAGGCTTTCACATACTTTTTACAGAAATTGCCTATTAATATTAATTGTTAAGTTATACGAACTTGAGAGTAAATAAAAACAGATTCTTTCGAAAAATCCTGGAAATTTCAAACATCCATAACTTCGAAATTAATCGACCGATTGAGTCTATCTTCGAACTTAATCCTGATAATCCCCCATAGAATACGTGTGGAAAATTTCATTAGGATCCGATAAGAATTGTAGGCATAATCGTGTCGTCAAAACTGCTTTATATTCCATATATACTCGGGAAAAAATACTCAGATATGATCATATCTGTTCATGGATGATCATATATGAGCTCAGATATGATTATGCTTGTTCATGTATAATCTTATATGATCGCATATATGATCATGCATGACGTCATGTATGATCATGCTTGATCATACATGTTCATGAATTATTATAGATGAGATCATGTATGATCATATATGATTAAATATGAGCTCATATATGATCATATCTACACCCGAATAGACGAAAAATGTTAAGACATGATCATATCTGTTCATGTATGATTATATATGAGGCCATATATTACTTCATGTATGTTAATGTATGATTATATATAAGCTCATACATGACTGATACTTCTCTAGGTGCGTTATGGAAAAATGATGAGAGTTAATTTTTACGATGCGCGCGCACAGGGGCGACACGAAAACTAAAGGTGAAGTTGCTACATACACAACACGTGTTTTATTTTAATACAAGTGCGAATTGTCTATGTGCTTAATAATTATATTCAGTATACTGAATCACTACAGTGATTTAAATTGATCATTTGGATAAATATTATTTACTATTCATAAATATTAGTGAAAAAAATTGTGCTTATATTCTTTTTCAAGTGCTCTGATGTGATTGAGGTTAACTTTCCGTACGAATTATTCATTGATATAAATTATTATATTATTATTTAATATAATTTATACTAAATATTATTAAATTATTAATTTTAAATGTTTATTATTCATTATTTAATATTTAAAAAATAAATCAATAAATTTGTAACAAAAATTACAATTGAATATTAAATTAAAATAATAAATATTTAAAATTAATAATCTAATACTATTTTGTATAAAGTATATCATTTATGTTTATTATTCTTTAAATTAAATATTTTATGAATTATTAAATATTAAATTTAGAAAACAATAAACATTTTTAGAATAAACAAATAAATAAATTTAATAGGAGCGCCATCTGGGCAAGCGTAGTGTATACACACAGTGTTAGTGCGTCTTGCGATTTAAGTGTTTTTTCAAAGTAAATTAAAGTGACTAATTAATAAAGCGGTATCAAAAGTTGAGGAAAAACGGAGTGAGTAAATAATCAGTCCGAAGGGTGAAGTATCCAGAGTGTGTCAACCCAAAATGGGTAGTGATAATAAAAGCACGCCAAGCGAGGTGGAAGCCATAACCGTCAGCAAAGAATTGGCGGGCGGCGACATCTTGGTTGTGACGGAGCAGGCTACAAACAAAGAGGAGGCAGGTAGCAACAATTCTAAAACTAGTGAGCTAGCAGAAGAAGAAGCACAAACGACAGCATATTTGGAGGGAGGAGAAAGTGAGACAGCTAGCGAGGGAGAGGGCAAGCCCAAGAAAAAGCGGGGAAGACCGCCGGGAAGCACAAATAAAGATAAATTAAAAGAGGGGGAGCATCAGATTTTAAACTTTCTCGTGAGCTAGGAAATGGAAAAGAAGGAAAATAGGAGTAAAGAGGAGGCAGGTAAATTTAGACGAATCACAAGAAGCAGCAGCGCCCCAAAATTAAATGAGACGACAAACCACAGTGAAGGCAGACAAACAGCTTTGGAAATGAGCGCTTTCTCTACAAGAAACACAATAAGTAGGTCACCAATAAAAATCAACTCTGACCAAAGAGATGATAAAGATGCAGAAATACAAATTGGAGCACAGGAGGTGACAAGCGTTGTAGAGGGGAAAGAGAACAAGGAGGAAAATGGAGCAGAAAGAACAGAAGAAGCAAGTGACACTCGGAGTAAGGTAGCGGAGAAAGGTACGCAGACACAGGTTGAGCAGGAGCTAGTGACGAAAGCCGGCTCTCCAGAAACAGAGGACAAGGGATGCAATTGCAAGTGCTGCAATGAAAACCAAAAAAGAATGGAAAAGTTGGAAAAAAACCTCATATCCCAGCTAAGGATTTTGAGGCTAGAACTAGTGAAAGCGATAGTCAAGACGGGAGTAAGTGACTCAGAAAAAAAGACAGAAACTAAAGAGATGCTCAGTGAAATAAGTGACAACCCGAGCCAGTGGAGTGAAGCGGATGTTGAGTCACAAGAAGAAGAGGTGAGGGTAAAAGAAAGAAAAAAAAATGAAACTAAAAGAGAAGCGAGCAGGGAAGATTAGGTGACCAAGAGAGGTTTAGACTGAATGCGACACCGGAAGGAGGCACAGGGGCGGAAAAAAATACTAAAGAAATCGGAGCAGTGAGTAGCGGGGAAAACAGGAAAGTGACGGGCAAAGAAGCCCAGGGGAGTAGGGGACTAGCAATACAAACAGCTGACAGCACCCGCAAGGATGCTAGCAAAAAGAGGGGGGAGAAATCAAGCAGCGAACGGGATAACACAAGCTCAGATGGGTCTTTCAAAAAAAGGGGAAGCAGGAAACAGTATGGAATACACGCGGCAAAGGAGACCATCAACAAGCCAGGCCCAATGGCAGCTGAGGAGTGGTCGGAGGAATTTAAGGAGAGAAGCAGGAGGAGAAACACGATATATATGTGGGGAGATATGGACCTAGGAGACAAAACAAACGCAGAGCTGGAAGGAATAATTAAATTAAACCTTGGAGAGGAGGTGAGAATTGAAAAAAGTATTAAAATGGAGAAGGGGTACGTAATCCACCTGGATTCAATGAAAACGAAGCTGAGAATCATGGCAAAAGAATCCGGGCTCAGAGGAAAGGGACTCTGGGTCGACGATGACCTCACAGAGAGGCAGGCTGTGGTGTTACAGTGGCTGGAAGCAGAGGTCACTAGGCTGCGGAAGGACAGACAAAAAGCCAGAAGGAATTATATGAAGGTGGAGTTAAACAATGAATGGCATCTCTCTGCTGAATGCAGGATACAAAATATTGATGAACATCATCACCAGTAGACTGGAAAAGTGGGCTGAAGATGATGGCATTTTAAGTGAAAGCCAGGCAGGGTTTAGGAGACGCAGGGGAACCAGAGACCAAATATTCGTGATAAATGCAGCAATTAACAACTGGGTAAAAAGGAAAAACAAAAAAGCGTACGTATGTTACGTGGACTTCGAGACTGCCTTTGACAGTGTGGACAGGGAAAAACTGTTCAAAAAGACAGAGGAGGCAGGAATCACAGGCAGAATGTTAAGGTATATAAAGGCAGTTTATAAAGTGACCAAGAACAGGGTGGCGGTGAACAACGAAAAATCAGAAAGTTTTGTATCCTCTAAAGGAGTCAGGCAAGGGTGTCCACTCAGCCCGCTGCTTTTCAACATCTTCCTGGATGACATAGACCGAGAGTTCAGCCGAAGACAAATTGGAGGCATAACGATGGGCAAGATAAAGGTTTACCTAGGTAAATACGCAGACGACGTAGCACTGTTAGGCGAGAGTGAGGAAAGTATAAGGGAAATGCTGAAGACCTTAAAAACGTATGCAAATAAGAACGGGCTAAAAGTAAACACGAAAAAGACGAAGGTAATGAGAGTTAGCAGACGAGGGAAGCAGGGTAATAGCAGCAAGTGGATGTACGGCGAAGAAGAAATTGAAGAAGTTAAAGAATACAAGTACCTGGGATGCTGGATGACCAGCAATAATAATTGGAAGAGGCACACAAAATATTTGGCTGGTAAAGCTCAGAAAGCACTGAACGCAACCTGGGGGCTGATCAAGAGGACAGACAGGAGCAGATTAAGTGATAGGATGTATCTATATAACGCACTAGTCAGGTCGGGCGCGCTATATGGAGTGGAAGCATGGGGCTGGGAGGGAAGCAGAGACATGGAAACAGTGTACAGCAGGTATTGTAAGGCAGCAATGGGACTGGCGAGAAATACCCCAATGTACATATGGAGAAATGAGGCAGGTGTTGAGAACATAAAGCTGATTATAAGAAGAAGAGCTTGTAGACACATCAAAGATGTGTTAGGTACGGAAGAATGCAGGTGGACAAACATATGTCTCAGGGAAGAATGCAGAAACATCTTGAACAAAAGCCCGTCCAGATGGGGCAAAAGTTTTGAGGAAGCTCTGAAGGAAATGAAGGTTGAAGACTTCATCACGAGAATATGGAGAAAGGAGGATCCGAAGGTGATAACAAAGAGATTGGTTGCAGGACTGCAGCACTATTGGGGAAAACTGATAGTAGAGGAGGACGAAAAAATCATGGAGTCAACGTATAATCCTTTGTACAAGTTCATAAAGACTTGTGTAGGAACAGAGCATTACTGGCAGGAAAAAAACACACCTACATGGATGAAAGTAGTATGGTGCAGAGTGAGATGCGGAAACATCGGCAGAGCTGGAAAGAAAGGGTACAGTGACTGGTCGTGCAGGCTGTGCTGCTCTGAAAAGGAAACGCTGGAACATATATTCAGATGCCAGGAAATGATGAAGAGGGTCAGGAAGGATGTCAGGGAGTATGTGGAGGAGTGGAAAGGTCAAGCAGTGGAGGCAGAGTTTGACTCCCTACTGACACAGACACTTAGGAAAGGGCCTGACGAGAAATTGTGTTGGTACCAGAAAGAATATGAAAAACTAGTCAAAGCAGATACTGAAGGCGAAGAGTAACCAGTGACACGGTGCAATAAAAAAAAAAAAAATGGAAGGCACGAGGCAGTGATAGTGGGAAGCAGAATACAAGTGATAGGCATGTGATATAAGCAATAAAGACTGAAGGGGGAACTGATATCTGTGTGTGATTCATAAATTATAAATTACAAATTTTAATTTTAATTTCCACAGGTAGAGAAGAAAAGTCATTGAAGAAAGCAAAAATTTAAAACTAAGAAAAAAATGTAAAAAGATACTCATGTATACTATACATTGAAATAAAGAATTTATTTATTTAAATAAATTTAATAAAAAAATATTAAATAATAATGAAAATTAAATATTTAATTAAATTATTAATTTTTAATATTTATTATTATGATTTCTCATATCAATTTGTCTACAATACGTTTTATTCATCAACCTAAGATTTTTTTATTGTGGATTTTATGACAATTAATGGTAACATTCAGTTTCTATTCCAGTTCTTAAGATGGGTAAAACAAATGCAAAAATTAGTAAGGACCATCACAATCGAAAGATGCTATGGCAGTGGACATAATTTAAAAATAACATTCAACTAATTTTTATCAAATGTGTTGACGATCCATTTGTAGTCTTTTTATTATTTTATTATAATTAATTATTTGCATGTAATTGAAAACTACTTTTTTGTGATGCCAACTAAGTATAACTTCTCACGCGCGTACATAAGTACAAGCACCCGTTTCATATAACATAAATTTTAATGATAATGTATACAAACATTCTTTTAAACATGTGCAAACATTATATTCTCGAGTGCATGAATTTGATGTTTGCAAAAAACACGGTATCAATACTGAGATCTGATAAGATTCGAAAAAGATCCTGTCGATCATATATGATCATTCATGATCATATACAATCATACATGGTTATATATGATTATGTATGATCATGCAGGATCAGATCCAAAAAATGGCCCTGCATGATCATACATGATCGCATACCTGCTCATACATGATCATTAGGGTGAGCCAAAAAAACCAACCTATCGAATTTATGTCTTAAAAAGGACCTATATATCGAGAAAAAAAATTATCCCATTGGGCAAAATTTTTAGCTCAATTTTAAAAGGTGTCGGTAGCCGTCTGAAATTTCCCATTTAAATAACATGCAAAAAAATTTTTTTTGATTAAAAATATTATAACTTTTGAACCGTGTGAAATAAAAATTCGGCTCTAGAATATTCTTGTATGGCATTAAATTTCTTTAAAAAAAGTCCTGGGAGTCGAATTTGTAAACTTGATATTTCGTATATTAACAGCCCTCGCAGATTTGAATCACGGTGGAAACACCGTGGAAGTGTAAACACCGTGGATCCACCGTGGTTACACGGTGGGTTTGTTCCATTTCACCACCGGGTATACACAGTGTATCCACTGTGATTACGCGGTGTATATACCGTGATTCCACGGTGGCTTGACCACTGTGTATACACGGTGTTTCCACTGTGATTACGCGGTGTATCCACCGTGATTCCACGGTGGCTTTGTGCTATTTCACCACCGAGGTTCTACGGTGTATCCACCGCGTAATCACAGTGGAAACACCGTGTGTACACAGTGGTCAAGCCACCGTGGAATCACGGTGGATACACCGCGTAATCGCAGTGGTAAAATGGAACAAACCCACCGTGTTTCCACCGTGATTCAAATCTGCGAGGGAGGCCATCAAAGTCTAGAGTAAACAGAATCATACAAATTTAAGGCTTTATTATTAAAAATATCAATACTACGAGAAAATTTGTTCTACATGTAGTGCAATGAAATCACCAACAATATCCACGTTGTGACAAATAATTTTTTTTTATCGATCACAATAGAAGAAAAGTATTTTGAAAATCCAAATAAAATCTTACATTTGTATGATTCTGTTCACTCTAGACTTTGATGGCCTGTTAATATCGAAATATCAAGTTTACAAATTCGACTCCCAGGACTTTTTTTAAAGAAATTTAATGCCATACAAGAATATTCTAGAGCCGAATTTTTATTTTACACTGTTCAAAAGTTATAATATTTTTAATCAAAAAAATTTTTTTTGCATGTTATTTTAATGGGAAATTTCAGACGGCTACCGACACCTTTTAAAATTGAGCTAAAAATTTTGTCCAATGGGAGAATTTTTTTCTCGATATATAGGTCCTTTTTAAGACGTAAATTCGATAGGTTGTTTTTTTTGGCTCACCCTAATGATCAGACGTGATCATACCTGCTCATACATGATCGTACATGGTCCTGCATGATCATACCTGCTCATACATGATCATGTATGGTCCTGCACGATCATAGATGATCATTTTTCGGATCTGATCAGATCTGAGTATTCATACATGATCATATATGATCATATCTGAGCATTTTTTCCCGGGTACATACACATACATTTATAAATTTTTTATCAATGGTATTTTTGAATCCTACTCAAATAATGATGATAGGTTATGACAAAATTCCTAAAAAAATCGACCATGAGGACGAATACAATAGCTATGTTTTGAAAGAATCTACCTAAAAATCTACTGGATAACTTGATTCCAGAAATGTTTCTCATATAAATGCTAGTATATCTGCCAAAAATCTTATACCCTAGAAGACCGGATTTACCGTAAATTTACGGTATTTTTACCGCAAATTACCGTAGAATTCGGATGGATTTACCAGCTTTTACGGTAAATGGGTAAATTAAGGCGTGTTTACCGTAAATTAACCGTAGAAAACGGTAAATCCACCGTAATAATTCGGGTAGATTACCGAATTGCCATAATTTACGGCTGGTCGCCGTACATTACAGTAAAAATCACCGTAAATTACGGTAAATCCAACTACACGTAGGGTAGGCTGGCCCCAACCTCGAGAACTACCCCTGAAGCAGTTAAATTACATCATTTTTTTTTCATTTTCGTTTCGCGAAAAACGTTACGATCTTCTAGTATATGGGAAACTACGAAATTGTCAACAGTTTTTATGAAAATAAGTTACTCAATCTACAGGGTAGAGTATTATATCCTTATACTACAATCTATAGGCTAGAAGTGCCGTTTTAGGCCACTTTAGGGCCAGTTTTTGCCACTTAAAAATTTTGCATAAAATAATTTGTCAAATGCGCTACAACATAATTAATTTTTTTAACTTCTCGCTAAGAGAATTGTGAATTTTCAAACATTCGGGAAGTTATTGGTTTCGGTCCGATTTACGAAAATCGAATTTTCATCAGATGTCGACGTTTTGAGGTCCTAGGAAGCTATTCTGACTAATTTCACGATGATGTCCGAGTGTATGTATGTATGTATGTACGTACGTATGTAAATACCTGTATCTTTTGAACGGATGAACCGATTTTGAACTTTAAGGTGTCATTCGACGCGGATTGTCAATATCTTGAAGCCGTGAGATAATTGAGCTTGATCGGTAGGGCTTGTTCAGAGATATTCCAAAAATAAAATTTTTTCAAAAATGTTTTTTTTGGATAACTTTCAATGTGCTCGATGGATTGATTCCAAAAGGACTGGGCTCTAGAGCTTTATAAAACGCGTCTAATGCCACATCAACCATCAAAATCGGTTCATTCGTTCAAGAGAAACCGTTGTCGAAAGAATTAAAAAAAAAAAATTTTTTTATTTTTTCTGAAATATCTCAAAAACTACTCGATAAATCGAATCCAAAATTTGATCAGCTTTAGAACTTGACAAAACGCGTCGATTGCCACCTCAACCGTCTCAATCGGTTTATTCGTTTGAGAGATATCGTTGGAGAAACAATGGTGAAAAACGTTTTTTTTCGAAAACAACAGCATACAAAATGTATTCATAATAATGTTTTCGAGGTTCTTGAGCTCGAAAACAGTGGCAAGTTTTAGGGCTGGCCCGCAGGGTCAACCAATAGACAGATTTTTACATGTGTTTTAAGATATTTTTATCACACTATTGCAATGAAATTGTTTTTTAATACGTATTTATTATTCAAAAAAGGCCATTCGGCAGCCGAAATGGAAGGTAGATTTGCCAATTAATCTATATAAAAAGTTACATACATACATATCTTGTGATACATGTTACCCTGGCGGATCCGATTCCACTGAATCCCCTGAAATCCCACCGTGTAAATGTGAAAAAATTCCACAGAACATACACTTAAATTACACCGTACTCCTCCGGGTTACACGATTTTTACCTGCTATTCCCACCGGAGCTTTGATGAAAGAAAGAGTACACCAATACTACACTGACTTTACACGACGACTGTTTTAATGGAAATTTAAATTTTACGCTTAAATTACATCGTATTACACGGTTCTTACTCGCTATTCCCACCGGAGCTTCACTAGAAGAAAGAGTACACTATAACTACACTTATTTTACACCACGGATGATTTAGTGGAAATGTAAATTGTACGCTTAAATTTCATCCTATACAACGTATTAAATAAATTTTAAATTTTTGTTCATATAGTAGAAACTCTATACTTTTTACAAAAATAATTTTTTTTCGTAAGTCCAAGTTTGATTTCTGAGAATTAATATTCATGGAAGCATTGGTAATAAATACTAGTGCCACGATGTAAAATAGGATATACTATGATACCAACAAAAAAAGTGCTTATCACTCTGTCAAATGACAGAGGAGTACTCGTGCCAAAATTGCTTCCAGCATTGGAATTTAACACTTCTGAAAAAAGTCTCTTACTAGAGACACAACAACCCGTGGGCGCGATCTCGTGGCGAGCATAGAACTACTTCCGCTGCTGCTTATAGCACCGATGACCTCCCTCTCCTACATATTTATCTTCACTCCCGAGTTATTTTTCTCTTAGTTTAAGCATTTTTTTTTTTTTTTGGTTGGAGCATATAAAAATTTTTGCGCTTAAAAAATTGTACTTATTCCGAGAAAATTTATTGTCTTCAAATCAAAAAATGTAATATTGTTTCAAAAAACTAATACATCTTTCTTTAAGAAAATATCTCTCATGTTTAGAAAAAAAAACTCTTAAAACAAGTATAAACTTTTTTTGTTCAAGCATAAAAATATGTTGACTTCAGGAAAAAAAAATTTTGATTCAAGATAATTATTTACTAAGTGCAAGAAAATTTCAATTTTCTGAATCGTTAAACAAAATCTCTTGTATCAAGATTAATTTTCTTGGTTCAAGTGAACTGTATTACTTTGTGAAAAATAAGTTGTAGGAAGTGAAATGATTGACATAAAAGACTCTATCACATTTTAAAATAAGTCTGATAGTTTCGCCGAAAAAGTCAAATAATACTAAAATTTACTATGAATCCAACTTTGACCTCGAATAACTTTCAAAAAATTAACTTTATCGAAAAATTATAAGAGACTTTTTTTGTAGGACGTTCAATTTTCAACAGAAGTATCCATTGATTTTTCCGATACACTAATTCCCGGGTGAGTGATAAAATTCTAAACTGTGAAAAAACATTTTTCCTATGTTATTTAAATCAGAAATCGAAAAATGCGATGGACTACCTCTAAAACTTGAATTTAAGAGCCGATCTTCTGATAGAATTTTTATTTTAACATATTTCATCAATTTCTGGTGGTACCCAGAAAAAAAAATGTTGTTTTCCGGCACACCCTAATTATTATATTATAAAATAATTACAACTTTTAGTATTGATTACAAATACATTTTACAATTATCTGATACTTTTGCACCAAGTAAATAATTATCTTGATAATTTTATCTTATGTCAAAATGTTTTCTTTTTTTTTCAAATCAACATATTTTTATGCTTAAATTGTTATAATTTCAATTGCTTAAAGTGTTATTATTTCTTACTATGAGAGATATTTTTTTGAAGAAAGTTATTCGTTAAAAGTGAAAATGAATTGTATTTTTTAATCAAACAATTGAAAGCAAAGTATACACTTATCCAGAAAATTAAAGGAACAATAAAATTTTATAAATTTTTTAGTGATTTTTGGAAGGCTGTATTTTCGTGAAAAATGATCGTATCGAAAATATTAAAAAAGCAAATTGAAGCTTGAAATCTCTAGTTTAAGGATCTTCCAGCAAAATAATTTTTTGAGGTACGGTTTTTGCGGAATCATAAGAAATAGCTCGAGACAAAATTTTTCTAAATTTCTTGGTTTTGGTTTTTGGGTCTACGAGATCAGGAAAATTGTTTGGCTCATTTAGGAATTTTGTTTATCTACAATTTGCTTCTTTTTTGTTTCTTTGTACGACAATTTGCTGCTGAGATATCAGCCTTATAATACAAAAGGATCTTTTTGTTCTTGATAATCGATATCTCAGCAACTAATGGTCGGACAGTGATTTTGAGGGCAGCTTTAGAACTTGAATTAATACCCCACAAGCCTCATTTCCGATTTAAAAAAAAAAAAATTTTTTTTATCCTTAATATTAATTTGAAAAACCTACAACAAATGGACTTTTTATGGTTTTTTAGTAAATCAACCGCTGTTTTAAGAATATTGATGGAAAGAGAAATGTTGCCAGGTGATTTTACAGCTTAATGTACCCCCAAAAGCCCTGGAAATTTTCAAATCGATCTATTGAACTGTTTGTCCGGACCGATTGTTTAAAGTTTTACAAAACAATTTAAGGAACAATCTTTGTTCCTTAATTTGTGTAATCATTACCTAAATGGTAAAATTAATTTTCTTTCGTTTTTGCGTTAGTTACTCAGTAAATGTAAGGAAAAGAGAAAAAAATAAATCTCTAAATACGAGATAAAACAAGAATTTTTTTACGTTTTACTCGGAGTTTTTTCTTCCTTTTTTATTATAAGGCTGATATCTCAGCAGCAAATTCTCGTACAAAGAAACAAAAAAGGCAAATTGTAGCTGAAAAAATTTCCTAAACGAGCTAGTAATTGATTTTTCGGAAAAAAATTTTTTCGACCCCGTAGACCAAAAAACCAAAACCAAAAAATTTAGAAAAATTTTGTCTCGAGCTATTTCTTATGATTCCGCAAAAACCGTAGCTCAAAAAATTATTTTGCTGGAAGATCTTCAAACTAGAGATTTCAAGCTTCAATTTGCTTTTTTAATATTTTCGATACGATCATTTTTCACGAAAATACAGCCTTCCAAAAATCACTAAAAAATTTATAAAATTTTCTTGTTCCTTCAATTTTTTGGATAAGTGTAGAATTATATATAATTATTTAAAATTATATATAATTTTTTTCACTTGGGCGCTTAAATTACATCGTACTACACGATTTTTACATGCTATTCCCACCAGAGCTTTGATAAAAGAAAGGTACATGTACCAAAACTACACACTTATTTTACTCAGCGGCGGTTTTAGTGGGAATTTCAATTTTACGCTTAAATTACACTATGTTAAACGGTTTTTTTCAGTGTACGAACTCCTTTAACGTGAAAATAACTGTTTTACATACTGATTACACCAAAATTTTAAAATTTAAAAAATACGCTAGAAAATGCAGACAAAACGTCGTAAAAAATCATAGGAAACACAGTAGAAACCTCTTGTCATCATAGCAGACATAACACCGCTTTTTAACGAAAAACACCGTCGAAACTCCGTTGATACGTCGATTTTTTAGCGAGTTTGTACGGTAGCGCTTGAACCACTAGAATATACTGTGGAAACTCAATGGTAATAGAATGTAAAATTAGTGTCAGTAGATTAGTGTGAAACAAGGGTAAACTAAGAGAGAAATTCTCACAAACCCACCGTGTGATACACGTGAAATTTCGGTGTATTTTCAGTGTAATTCGGATTACACTAAGTTAACACTGAAACCCACGGTGGAAACGGATCCGCCAGGGTTTAAGGGACAAGTAAAATATTTTATAGTCCCAATAAATCCAAATATTGAAGCAAAGTATTGTTATATTAACTCTAATAAACATTACTTAGATACAAAAAAATATATTCATTTAGAATAAATATATATATTTGTTCGAGGTTAATAAATATCTATTTGAACCTAATGATTATTGATTTAAAAAGTTATAATGTTAGGCAGCAGCAGCGGGAGTAGTTCGGTGCTCGCCACTAGATCGCGCCCACCATTTGTGGTGTCCCTGGTAAGATACTTATTTCAGAGTTTTTATATTCGCCAGCTTGAAGCATTCATGGGACGGATTATCCGCTGAAAATTTTTGATTATAGTGGTATCCTGTATTAGACTATGACATTAATGTTTAATATTAATGTTTTTTCTGAACAAATTTGTCATAGTACGAAAAAAATTAAGTGGCAAGGAAATAAATTATTCTTTTGAATATGCATTTATTTAACTGTTAAATAAATATTCTGTCATTCTAAAATAATATTCAATTATTATTAATAACACATTCTCTAAAGATCACTCATATATTTCATTATGACTACTTTATAAACTCTACAGGTAATTAATTTGATTTTATGCTTTCTACTAAACACGTAATTATCTTTACTAAATATTTTATAGTTTCCAATAACTAGTTTTGTTGGTTGATTATAAAATATTTAGTTAAAATAACCAAATATATGATTGGCAATGCGGGCAATCAAATCATTTTCTTGTCATAACTAAAATTTAGTTGTCAGGAGAAAATTATTTTCTCAGTGTACTATTTCCACATAAAACCTTATAGGAAAATCGCAGTCGATTATTAATATTTTCTCATTTAATTATAAGACGAAAATACCTTTCAATCGCATAAGATTATTCAAAATCGCTTGAAATGATAGACTGCTCTGCTAATGATTTCATGTCTCATAAAATATCATAAACATACAAAACATTCTAAATTTCTTATAAAAATTTTATCAGATTTTATGAGAACTGAATAAAAAATAAGAGTTTTGCGTTTTTTCTCATACAATCGTTCTATGAGAAACTATGAGGAATTTCAGTGCCAAATACACTGCCATTTCTCATTAAATTTCTAGGGTAAATATTTTTTTATGGGAATCTATGAGATTGTTTCAACAGGGTAGGATGAAATGGTCGAAATACAAAGTTTAAGGTCATAAATTAAAGCTTATTAGACAAGCTTTCAGATACTTTTTACGGAAATTGTCTATGATTATTAGTTTTAAAATTATATGAACTTGAATGTGGAAAAAAATTGATTTTTTCAAAAAATCATGGAAATTTCAAAAAGCCATAACTCCTCAACTAATCAACCGAGTTTGCCCATCTTCAAACTTAACCGTGATAATCGCCCATTGAATAAGTGTGAAAAATTTCATTAAGATCTATTAAGAATTGTAGGCGTAATCGTGTCCTCAAAACTGCGCTATATCCCATATATCTATATATATATTGAGACAAATCGCTTTTCGTCTTCGCGATTTTTACCAGCAGCCACCAGAATTCGCGGGTTGAACCCTGGCTTAGGCTGGCCTCTAACAAATTTTATTTTACTTGGACAGAGCAGTGGGCTGGGGTTCTTGCAAAGCAAAGACCCGCACTTATTCAAACTCGGCAACGTATGAGAAAACTTATCAACTTACCTCACGGCTTATAAAATTATAGAATATTCTTATTGATAGTCAAATTACTATTTGTCACTTAATTAATATTTATTTTATCAGACTATTTAATATTCTTACCAGTAAAATAGGAAATAAGTAGGATGAACAGTGATAGATGGAATAAAAGGAATTAACCAGAATACTTTGCAAGTTTATTGCCAATTATAATAATCAAAATTACTTACAAGAAAATGCAAGTGCTGGATATAATGTAGACAGATTCGTGGCACAGTATAATTTTCTATCGCGGGTATATCGCCGGTAACGTACAGTAATATTTAATTGAACTAACTCTATTTATAATAATCAGGAACTTGGACAGTAAAGTATATCGCAAGAGAATTGCTAGTAATACCACTATAACGCAAGTTAATTTCCCGATTTACAAAGTAGTTATCCGTATTAACAAAGTCGCAAATAAATTGCTAGTATATGACAGTAAAACTAAATTATACGTCTTATCGCTAATTGATCCAGGATCGAAGTGAAGTTCAATCACCGTAGGGTCTTAGGGCTGAGTTTTTGGGCTCGCTCCCCACTTCCCCTCACGGTCATGCGTTGAGGTGATAACTAGTCATGTGACCATGGCACTATGACTAGCTTTAGGTGGTTTCAGACGACAACGAGACGGGGAAAAATGAGAACCGCAAGGCTGAGGGAGAAGATGACAATTCACATTGTCTCAATATATACATACATATATAAATTTTTTAACGGATGGTATTTTCGAACCCTACTCAACTAATTATGATAAGTTGTGACAAAATTCCTTGAAAAATCGACCATGAGGACAAATACAATAGTTAGATTTTAGAAAAATCTACCTAACAAATGAAGTATTAAATGTCCAAAAATGGAGCAGTGGCCACAAATAGTACTTCTACCCTATGTATGTACATTTTATATTGGTTTTAGAGATAATTTCTTTTTGTCGCTCTTACCCTCCGAAATGTTAGTTCATTTTATTGCACGACTCATGATGCGAAGCATCAGAGTGTGCTTTACGATCGAAAAATTGTTTTAATTTTAATTTCCCATCGAATTATCATTCAAAAATTTATTTTCATTAAAAGTTTAATCACTCGTGAGGAACAAAAAAATTTGGAAAATCCAGAAGCGCCCGCGTCGAACGCTCATGTTACGTTTTTTTAAAAAAGTTAAATTTTGAATAAAATTGAATCACCCGCTCTTTTCCCGCAGAAATTTCCATGGTAAATATACGGTAATAAAAGTAAAAAAAAAAAAGTAAAATAAGGAGAACATTTCTAATGATCAATGGCGGCAGTGTGTGTGTGTTTACATGTAAAATTGTCAATTTTAACCGTAATGATTTATTTTTTAAAAAACGAGAAGGCCTACAGTAGTGATTTTCGAAAAGAACCTTCTCTGCTTAATTCTGAAAATTGTGAAAAAAAAATTAAGTCGTTTCGTCAAGTCGTTCTCGAGATATCCGTACCACGCCGTTTTTTTGCACAGACTAATGGACGTCCACGATTAATTTTTTTTAATGAACTTTTTGTTACATTAATACATATTGGATAACTCAAAATAAGTATTAGGATTACTCATTAGTGTTTCAGCTTTATATTGATGTGCTTTTCATAATGTGTAAGAGTAATAGAAAAATAATATATGCACTTTAATGAGTGGAAATCGTGTGACCTTGACAGGTCGGTTATAAAGCACAACCTCTCCGCTTCGCTTCCGAGGCGTGCAATATTTCCTAAATTTATGCATAGGTCTTTAAAGCTTATATCTCAAGCTTTCCAAAACCTTATTATAAGTCATAATTATCATTATTAAAACGTAAATTGACGCTATCTGAAAAGTATCTGTTGTTTCATTAAAAAATGACATTAACAATTTTAATTTTAATTTTTTTGCTACTTAATTGAAATCATTTCCATATCTCGGGATGCATATCAATAGTTATCAATGATGGAGTATTAATAATGGATCACGATATTTTTTGAGTTGTAAATTTTTAAACATTTATTGTTTGATTTATTTTATATCAGTCTTTTATTGGTTACATTTTAAAAACTTTAGTATTTTAAGAATTGTATTTATTGATCTTAAACTAAATATATTTTATAAGTCTTAGTATATTTATAATTTTCTTTCATTTCTGTTTGGGCGAGAACTAAAAATAATTAGTTTATAAATTTATTGGTGTTTAGTAATAAATTTATTATTATGGAGTTTATATTTAAGAGCAGATTATATTGTCTTTTGACTGTTGCAAACTCAGAGTGGATGTTAGAGTGGTGGACTGTATTGGATGACTCTGGTACTGGTGATGGTTTCAACAGGATAGGTGAAACACTCCCGTGGCTGACGATCTCGCTGTGTCTAGCTTGGCAGGGTCAAGCTGTTGCTGACGTGATCTGGCGGTTTCAGAAACGGTACAGGACTCTGGTTCTTGGACTGGAGACTCACAGCGCTCGTTCAAACTCGTACTTTGCTCGTTCAGTTCGTAGTTTCTCGTTCGCAGTGATTAAGCAGCAGCTGTTGGGAATAATGTGTCGTTAATGGCTTGCTCGGATATTAAAGAGATAGCTGCAGATCAGCTTAGGAGTCAGAAGATGATACTGGAGTTCTCGCACGCTACGCATGGGCGTTGCGGGAGACTCGAACAGAGCACAGTTAAATTATAGCTTAAGTAGACAGGTGCACGGTCACAAGAACATCTCGAGCTTCGTTTCTCATCTAGCCGATCCACCACAACGACTGACGGGTCGCCAAGGCGGTGTCCCGGTCGCGGAGAACCAGGGACCAGTCTGGGGTAAGGCCTTGGCGAAGACTGGGGGCAGGTCAGCCATGGTGATGCAATCGGCAAGAGCAGGAAGATGATGCTGCCTGCTAGGGCATCTGACAGTTCACCAGGAGGTGCCCTGGCCGCAGGTGAGCCGGGACCAGACACTGAAAGAGCTTATGACGTACTGAGAGAGGTCAGATGCGGACTGGTCAGGTGAGAATCCAGTAGGTACCTCTCGAAACTTTCATCTAGCCGATCCACCACAACGACTGACGGGTCGCCAAGGCGGTGTCCCGGTCGCAGAGAACCAGGGACCGTTCTGGGTAAGGCCTTGGCGAAGACTGGGGGCAGGTCAGCCATTATGGTGCTCTCGGTAAGGAGAGAATACCCGAAAGGATTCTCCAGAATAGATGTGGTCCGCTATAACTACTGACGAGTCACAAGGTGATGCCCCGGTCGCAAGTGAACCGGGACCAGACTCAGGAAGACCTTGTGACGAACTGGTAAAAGGTCAGTCATTATAGCGCGACCCACTTAGAGCGTCAGAGTATTGACAACATGCGAAAGAGAATAGCAATTGAATCTGTTTACATACCGAAGGTAACCCAGGTTGTAATTTACTTAGGCCTGAGTTTGGTGGTGGAGTGCTGGTAGTCTGCGGCTGGATATCGCGGTCACACCAGTGCGGGGTGAGCTGATGCAGATGAACGATGACCACGAGCTGCTGAGTACTCTGGATGCTGCGCACTTGTTTTCTTGATGGTAATAATTGCTCGCTAAACTAGGATTAATTGAGTAATTATAACTGAACGGTTATTAATTTCACTGTGTCAGGAACAAAATTGATTGAACTGATATATGTAAACTGTTGCGAAACTGGTCAGGAAAATTGACAAGTTTGGAAACACTCGATGTGCTCGGTGTGAGAGGTCAGAGAATGACTGACTGGAAACAACGGCAATGAGTTGGTGCAGACTGCCAGTATGCTAAAAAAAAAGGTTCAAGAAACTGGTTTGGAAGTTTCTCGAGTTTTCCATTTTCCTAAGAGCGTGAGAAAGTTCTGTAAAATTATTTATAGTAAAAAGTTATGTATAAAAAAATGGGAACGAAATCTGGCGACCAAATGTTCGCGTAGAAGAGCTGCGTATGCGGGTGAAAGGCTCGCGCTGTGTACGGAAAGGATCAACTTTTATGGCCCCGAACCCGGGACGGTCATAAAAGTAGGTACACGGGCGATGTTGCGAGTAGCGCGGAGCTGAAATATTTAGTTTAAAAGAAAGAATTATAATTTTGAATGTTTTATTTTATTTCTAAAATGCACAGTTGTTAGTTTCTTGTAACAATTATTTTTAATTAATTTTTTGATGTATCAATTTTCAACAATTTCTCTTATCATACTTAGTTTCACAACCAACTTTAATACTAATATCATATCAAAATAATTTATACATAAGTGGTTAAGATATTTTGTACTTTTCATAATACATTAAACATTTCAACATTATACCACAATTCAGAATATATAACATACTCCCACTCTTTATTTGAATAATATTAGTAAAAATACGAAAGAGTGTTGACCTGTTAGCCAATCCCAATACTTCCCGTTTAGAGCCCTAACAGACCTGATGTACCGTAAATTTACGGTATTTTTACCGCAAATTTACTGTAGAATACGGTTAATTACCGTAAAATTCGGGTGGATTTACCGTAATTTGCGGTAAATGGGTGAATTACAGTAGGTTTACCGTAAATTACGGTGGGTTTACCGTAAATTTTCCGTAAAAATACGGTAAATCTACCGTAACTTGTGGTGGTCCCAGTCGACTTTTTTACGGTGGATTTACCGTGGAGTACGGTAAATTTACAGTAAATCAGACCCGCTAGGGAACCTACCGTGGAGTTGCAGTAAAACTTACCGATAATTTTCCGTAATTTACGGTAAACCCACCGTAAACTTACCGTAAATGGTGGTGGGTCCAGTCGAATTTTTACGGTGGATTTACCGTGGAATACGGTAAATCAGATCCGCTAGGGTAGGAAGCTATTCTGACTATTTCCAGATTGATGTCCAGTTTCGTACAAATTTTTTAGTGTATCAAATTTGCATCATAGTTGTATAGGTAAAATTTTCCGTATTATAAATAGTTGAAAGTTATAGACCCGCTAATTCCTATTTTTATAATTTTTCAACTATGTTATGTAATATATTAATGATAGATATAACATTTGAATAACAAATATAAAGTACATTCACTTACAGATTATTGATTGAATATGAAGTACAGGAAATTAATTTCAGAAGTAAATTCTTTCTTCAGTAGAAATCAGAGGAAGGAAATGAAAAGTATTCATAAAATTGAGTCTTCTTTGAAATAGTTTATTACGAGCGGTAAAATCATTGCTGAAAACACAAATAATGTATAAGAACAAAATATAAAAATACATATTACACATTCATATGTAAATATAAAAAGTATGAAACAATTATCTTTGTACTAAGAGAGAAAGTAATTAAAAAAGCTTTCGACGGTCAAACAGAGGCGATTTGATTAAGTGAAGAAAATAAGTGAAGAAAAGACGGAGAAAATTTAGTAGGAGACAGTTTTGTTTTACGTGACATATTTTTGATAATATATTAACCAGGATATGTTATATATTTATTCGGTCATAATTTTATCAAAAAGTACTAAAATCTTGGATAAAACAGCGATTTTTCAAATTTTGAGATGTTTAATTGGATTTATCTCGAAAACTACTAACTCTACAGTAATGGCTTACATAACTTTTTTTGTAGAAAATAAAATTCTCTACAAAAAAAGTCCTGTACAATTTTGTCGTAAAGTTAATGGTTTGTGAGTAAAATAAAAGAAACCATGAAATTTGAGAAAAAATTGGCTTTAAGATTTTTTACCGGTGAGGTCGGTTACAAAACATAAATTAGCTACAAGCACTTTCAAAGAGAAACGATTCCTCTGTGATTTCCACCTATGGTCGATCAAATATCTTGAAATGCCATAAAGCTATAGATAATTGAAAAAATAAAATTAAAATTTACGTGTTAATCAAATGGGAAAATTTTAAATTCATTTAGCGAGTACTTACAATTGAAATTAAGAGCTCATCTTCGGTAAGAATTGTTTTTTCAATGTGTACAATGATATTTTGACATGGGACTTGGAAAAAAAAAATATTCATCTCAAACGAAGCACCCTAATATATATATATATATATATATATATATATATATATATATATATATTAGGGTGGCTCATTTGAAACGACTATTTTTTTTTTTTTGCTCCATTGACGGAATATTGTTCTAGACATAAAAAAAAAATTTTCCACAAAATTTGAGCCCTTAATTTTAATTTTAAGAACTCGCTAATTGAATTTGAAATTTTCCCATTCATTTAGCATGTAAAGTGGAGGTTTTTTTTTTTAATTATCTATAGCTCTGCTGCATTTCACGTTTTTTTACTGTCCATAGGCAGAAGTTGTAGGGGAACCTTTATACTTCAAAAGTTCCTACAGTAAAATTTATGTGACAGGAACGGGGTCAGAGTTAAAAAATGTAAAAGTCGATTTTTATCGATTTTTGCGTATTTTTTGAGTTTTTCGTAGAAAATATTGTAGTTACCGAAAAAAGGCAAATGACAAATTTGTAGGAAATCAAATTTGCTACAAAAAAGGTCCTGTAAGCCAAGGCTGTAAAATCTGTTGTTTCTGAAATAAATTGAATTATACATATGAAAATTCAAGATATCTTTGCAGTATATGGTTTGTTAAATTAATAACTTAATTTTCATTTATTAAATGTTTTTTTTGGACATCATATTATTTTTTCATGAAAATATAACTTAAAAAAAATTTATCTATATGGGGCATTCCACGCCAAATCGGACGGTTTCAAAAATTGATTTTTCCGATTTTCTTCAATTTTTGGTATTTTTTAGTACCCCTCAAAACAGGCTTCCCGGTAAGTTTTGAGATCTTTTTGATTAATGGTTCAAAAAATATCGAATTTTCAAAAAAAAACCGCTATTTTTATGGTTTTTTGATCATAACTTTCGTAATAATGGTCGAAATTCTATTTTTTTTTATTCAAAATTTTCGATTTTTCAAAATTAAAAAAATTTTTTTTTTTGCTATAAATTATCATCAGTACCGATTTTTGACATTTTACACTTGTTTTTCTTGCATATTATAAATTCATTCCGATATTTTTTCGTTCTAAGTAGGAATTTAAAAGCAGTAAGTAAAAGTTAATGCTTTTTATAAGCTGTTATAATAAATACTTTTATTTTTTAAAAAGCAACTATTTCGAAGCAAAAGAAACATTAGATTTGCTATACAATACAGCTAAGATCATTACAGGAGCTCCAAAATTTTATATAATTATTCGAAAAAGCGACGAAACTGTATCACAAACGTTTTTAATTATTTCCGTGTTCTTTCGAAAATTTTACATTAACGATTGTTTTATGAACTAGAGGACTCCTTAGTGAATATAGCTTCGTCGCTTTTTTGAATAATTATATGAAATTTTGGAACACGGTTGAAAAATTAAAATTCAAAAATCTCGATCAAAAACATTTCGTATATTTGTTATGCATTTTTGTCTGTAAAGGCCAACTAAAAACGAAAATTTTGAATAAAAAAACATAGAATTTCGACCATTATTACGAAAGTTATGATCAAAAAACCATAAAAATAGCGGTTTTTTTTTTGAAAATTCGATATTTTTTGAACCATTAATCAAAAAGATCTCAAAACTTACCGGGAAGCCTGTTTTGAGGGGTACTAAAAAATACCAAAAATTGAAGAAAATCGGAAAAATCAATTTTTGAAACCGTCCGATTTGGCGTGGAATGCCCCATATAGATAAATTTTTTTTAAGTTATATTTTCATGAAAAAATAATATGATGTCCAAAAAAAACATTTAATAAATGAAAATTAAGTTATTAATTTAACAAACCATATACTGCAAAGATATCTTGAATTTTCATATGTATAATTCAATTTATTTCAGAAACAACAGATTTTACAGCCTTGGCTTACAGGACCTTTTTTGTAGCAAATTTGATTTCCTACAAATTTGTCATTTGCCTTTTTTCGGTAACTACAATATTTTCTACGAAAAACTCAAAAAATACGCAAAAATCGATAAAAATCGACTTTTACATTTTTTAACTCTGACCCCGTTCCTGTCACATAAATTTTACTGTAGGAACTTTTGAAGTATAAAGGTTCCCCTACAACTTCTGCCTATGGACAGTAAAAAAACGTGAAATGCAGCAGAGCTATAGATAATTAAAAAAAAAAACCTCCACTTTACATGCTAAATGAATGGGAAAATTTCAAATTCAATTAGCGAGTTCTTAAAATTAAAATTAAGGGCTCAAATTTTGTGGAAAATTTTTTTTTTATGTCTAGAACAATATTCCGTCAATGGAGCAAAAAAAAAAAAATAGTCGTTTCAAATGAGCCACCCTAATATATATATATATATATATATATATATATATATATATATATATATATATGTCGGAGGACCAGTAATATGATGGGCATCACCCTGACCATCGGGTGTATTATTTTCGTCTGGCATTTTATTTCAAATATAAACGAATAATAATTACACAAAACAGTAATTTATTATTAAAGTATTATTCACAAATAGTAGTAACTAAACAAACGGTATAACGAATATAATATCTCACAATTGTTAATACATACAGAATTATAACTAACACAATATTTGTTACACATAAAATGATAACAATAAATTAATAATAATAAATGATATTAATCGTAGTATACAATCGCCCGATAATATTAATAATAAACTATGATTAGATAATATACGAGTACTACGGTAAACTAGGCTTGAGAACGAATCCACGGTCAACAGAAAAACTTGTACTCGCACAACGAATGCTCAATCAGAACTGACCGACTCAACTAGTCCAAAAACTCTGTACTCTTCATAAAAAACCCTTTATTCAAAATATTCAAAGAAGGACAACAATCACATTATCTTACTACCTTGTCCTCTGTGTCTTACTATACCCATCCTGTGACCGTGGCTACGTTTGGTGAACAGATGTCACAGCGAGCCTAAGCCTCCCGTAATAAACATAATCTACTAACCCTAGCGGTATTAAAAACATTCTGGATACACTCTGGAAATATTCTGGTAACACGATGCAACCATACCGACTCCAGAGTATTTCCAGAATGGTTTTGTGCCCTTTTCTGAGAGTGAACCCAGAGTATTTCCAGAGCGGATACGGAGTAAATCCAAAGTGTTTCCAGAAAGTATCCAGAGTGGATACATACTGACACCGTTATGCATCCACATTGAATACAAACTGATACCAAAGTGTTTCCAGAATGTTTCCAGAGTGGGATCAGAGTGAATACATACTGAAACCAGAAGGTATTCAGAGTAAATGAATACTGAAAAAAAAAACAATTTACCAAAATATATTATTTTAAGAATATTCAAGAGCATTTATTGAATACAAAAATCAATTTTTTTTCATTACCTGAAACGTATTTTATGTTTCTGGATTGTAAAAACAATTTTTTGAAGAAAACAAAAATTTTTGACATTATTGTCACAATGTAATATAGCATCTACTATATGACCATCGAAACAGGCACTTGTCACTCTGTCAAATAACAGAGAAGTACCCGTGCTAGAATTATCTTTCAGTATAGAGTATAAGAACTCTGAAACACCTATCTAACCGGGAACAGAACAATAATAGGTTGGGCGCGATCTAGTGGCGAGCACTGAACTCCTTCCACTGCTGCTTAGCACCGGTGAATTTCTCCTCCTTCACAATATATCTTCTCCCAGCGAATTGTTCTCTTAAGTCTTTCACATTAAAACCCGGGTCAAAGCTGTCAAAACTTCCATTAACTGTCGACATTTTTAAACCAAAGACGATAAATAAATAATAAACAAAACATAATCAATTCTGTAACTTAATATATTTTTTATAAATATTGCCCATAAATAAAAATATTACAAGTCCATAATATAATCTAGTTTAGTCCTTGCAAATTTTCAGAACTAAAATTTTCAAAGTTCAAGAATTAATCTAGTTTTGTCTGCCCATAACGCAATTGTTTTTTAAAACAATAGATCAAAAACAGCTTAAAATTTTTATAAAACATCAAAAACAGATCAAATAATTAATTAATTTTTTCTTGTTGAAAGTTCACAGAAAAACCCTGATTATATCTAAACTGAAACCCCCGGATTTGTTTTTACTTCTTGGGGCTATTCTTGAAAGGGTTTAGAAAAGATCGCCGTTAGAAAAATTAAAAAAATTTCGATTTATTACTTCTTTATTAACAATCTAAAGCATTGAAAAATAAAAAACGTGAATAAAGCGTTCAAGAAAATTTATTTTATTGCTAAAAAGTGAATTTGCTAATTAACAATTTTTTTTTATTTATTAAAAAGTATTCATAAAAATTACTTTTATTCACAATTCATTAAGCAATTGAGTTAGAGCTTCGGTTACAAGCTCAATTTGTCTAATGATTAATGGATAATAAAAAAGACTTGAAGTGTTGTAGTTGTGTCTACAATAAGTTATTTTAATAACAATGAAGAAGAACAGAAAGGTAGCGACAAGTCCAAGTGTACAATAATTTAAAAAATTATATAAAAAATGAAAAAAAAATTTTTTCTACAACAAAAAACGCATAGTTATTTTTAGAATTTGAGAAAAAATATTCCGTAAAAATTTATTTGTTTATAACAAATAGTTTGATTAATTAACAAATAATAAATGAATGAAAAAAATTTTTTTTAATATAACAGAACATGATAAATGATGATTAAAAAAAAATTATGGTTCCTTAATATCAATATTGAGTAAAAAAAAATTGTTAATTAGCAAATGCGCTGTTTAGCAAAAAAAAATTTTTATAAGAAACGATTTTTTTCTTAAAAATCCTTCTTTTTATTAAGCGTTTTTTCCCAAAAAACAATTTTATTAAATCTAATTAGCAATGCATTTGTTTATAACAATTATTTAAACAATGCAAGTAAAAATTTTTTTCAAATTATTGTTATGTAGCTTTCAGCAATAAAAAAACAAAATAATCAAAAAAATAAAAAAAAAATAAATTTTCTTGATTGCTTTATTTACGTTTTTTATTTTTCAATGGTTTAGATTGTTAATAAAATCGAAATTTTTTGATTTTTTCACCGGCGATCTCTTCTAAACCCTTTCAAGAATAGCTTCAAGAAGTAAAAAAAATCCGGGGTTTTTAGTTTAGAAATAATCAGGGTTTTTATGTAAACTTTCAACAAGTAAAAATTAACTAATTAACAAAAGCATAGTTAATTAAAAAATTGGGGTAAAAATTGTTTTTCTGTAGATTATTATTGATTTATGTGTTTAGAAAGTACCAAATTTTTTTTATTCCTTAGTATTTAAATTTCATCGACTCTGGGCCCATTTTGAAAACACTCTGATTTCATCCTGCACTCATTTTGAGCCCATTTTGAAAACACTTTGATTCCATTCTGGACTCACTTTGGGTCCATTCTGAAAACACTTTGATTTCATTCTGGATTCACGTTGGATCCATTCTGAAGACACTTTGATCTACTCTGGATCAATTCTGAAACCACTTTGGTTTCACTATGGAAAAAGGGCACAAAACCACTCTGGAAACATACTGGATTTATAATGTTTACATTCTGACTATGATCCCAGAGTGTTTCCAGAGTGGGTTGAAGGTCGCAAGGGAAAGTTGTAAACAACTAGAGCTTAAATTTTATTTAATTGTTACTGTAAAAACTAGTCTCGACTGTTAGGAATTTCCCGTCCCATTGGAAAACCCCATTTTATTCTTTCATCTCCGACATATATTTATTATGGTGGCGCAAAAAAACCGACTATTTTTTTTTTTCGATCTCGTATGAAAATTTGTTGGTTTACGATGTTTTGAGAAGCCTCTCCAAAAATTGGCTCGATAAAAAATTTTCAAGAGGTCGCTCACGAATTTTGAAAATATCAAAAATAATCGAAATTCGGATTTTTATTTCTAAATTTTTTTCTTTCTCGTGGCAGCAATAGTTTATATTTGTGAAATCATGACTACGCAGAGAAGTTCAGCCCAAAGTTAAAATATTTAAACCTCGCTCAAGAATTTTGAATGTTTCTGAGTGCTGTCTTTTGGACTTTTTTGAGCGACCCTTAAATCCCTGTGGAAAAGCTCTCATAAATTCTGATAAAATATTGAATATTTTTTATGAGAATCTATGAGCTTCGAAAATATCTATGAGATTTAAAAAAATTCTCATATGAATTTTTATGAGAATCTATGAGTCAAAGCTTTTGATGTTTTCCTATCATGATTTCCGTACTAGATTTTTAAAAGAATGAGTAAGATTTTTTAATTTATGAGATTTTGTGACTCGAATTCCGCCAACGATTATGAGATTCAATAAGTACTTTCATTTCTATAAGATTGTTACAGTTTATTCTAATGTATTTTCAATAAGAATTGATCAGGCGAATTCCGATGTTATAATACTTACAAAATCTCAATAAGATTATTTTTTTATACGAAATTTTCAGAATTTATAAGTTTTAGTAAGAGTTATCCTAGGAGATAATATCTTATTGAATATCATAAAATATTTGTCATATTTTATGAGAAAATATTTAACATGTATTTCTTCGAAATTTTATGAGATTGAATCAGGAATCACATGGACAAATGCAGACCTTTTTCTCATAAAAATTTTATGAGAATTAGTAAGAAAATCTATAATCGAATTAACTTGTAAAAACTTAAAAGATTTAATTTTAATTTAAAAGCTATGTGATTTATGAGTTTTTGTAAGTTTTAGTTAGAAGGCTATTACTTATAAAATATTATGGAGTACTTATGAGATTTTATAAATAATTTCCATTCACATAAAATATTAATTTTATCAGATTCATTCAAAAATAATTGCTTAACTTCATTTTTGTTTTATAAGAATTTACACCCAAAATACTAATATTATCACTATTTCTTGTACTTTAAGTATTTTAACTGTTCTGAGATGAGTGAAAATATAAGTTTTTATGTGATTTTTTACAAACCCAGTAATGTATCTTGCCCCATTTTTTTTTTTTTTTGGTGCAAGATACATTATTTTTTTGTAGTGATATTGCATTTTTTTGGTTCAACAGAATAAAATTTCTCGGAACAAGTACTATTCTTTTCACGCAAGTTTTTTTGTATTCTCCGACCAAAATAACAAAAGTTGTTTAAGCCAAGAGAAAAAATTTCTCGGGAGAAAAGATCGATATGGAGAAGGGGAAAGTCACCGGTGCTAGGCAGCAGCAGCGGGAGTAGTTCGGTGCTCGCCACGAGATCGCGCCTACGATTTGTAGTGTCCCTGGTAAGACATTTATTTCAGAAGTGTTATATTCCAAATTTCAATACGATTTTATTCGAGTACTCCTGTCATTTGACAGACCAACAAGTACCTGTTTGGGTTGTACTATGGTATATCCCATAATACATCATGACTTTAATATTTAATATTAATGTTTACTTGAGTAAATTTGATGAATAAATAAACGGACTCAATTTCATAGATTTTTCGTGAATAGATTGCTAAAGATTTTCCGCGTAAATACTCATACAAATATTCTTGAGTATACATAATAGAAACTTTTTGAATTCATGCTAAAAAATTCAATAATTTAGCATATAAACTATATGGAAAATAACTGTACTCACATTGATTAATCAGTATCAAATCTTGTATGATTACTTTAGAAATCGTCTCATACAATCTTATTCATTTCCAAAATCTACTCAATTGTAAACTTTACATTTTTCGAAAACTTATAAATACTTATAATTACAATATTACAGCTTCTGTTTCTTATAGATTCTGATAATTTATATGAGAATTTTAAGAAAAAAATTTTTTTGATGCACCATCTATGAGAAAATAATTGTATCAGAATTTTTGAGATTTTTCGTGGACAAATACTGATCGTTTTCTCATAGCCAATTTTTTTTTATGAGATTTTATAAGACCTTTTCCACAGGGATATTAATAATAAAGCTTCTAGATTTTTTCACCATTAATTTGCATGACAATGAATGTAATTATAACCCGAGAAGTAGAAATATCAAGTTTTTTACATACTTTTTTATTTTTTAATTCAATTTGTAGGTTTTTTCGCTTATTCAAAACTTACCAAATTTTATTGTTGAAGACTGTCCTGTATATTTTTGGTTATGCAAAAGTTATATTTAAGTGAAATGACAATAATTTAGTTATAAAAACTAATTCAAATTATTAGTTACATATTATCAGTTAATGTTCTAAATTCTTGAGCGAGGTTTAAATATTTAAATTTTGGGCTGAAATTCTCGGCGTAGTCATAATTTCACAAATATAAACTATTGCTGCCACGAGAAAGAAAAAAATTTAGAAATAAAAATCCGAATTTCGATTGTTTTTGATATTTTCAATATTCGTGAGCGACCTCTTAAAAATTTTTTATCGAGCTGAATTTTTTAAAGGCTTCTTAAAACATTGTAAACCAACGAATTTTTATGCGAGATCGAAATAGTAGTTTATCTATCGAGTGCGATCGTGTTTAAGACGTGAGTGTGAAGATTGGTGCCCGAGCCGAAGGCGAGGGTACCAACACTCGAGCGTCTTAGACTCGATTGTACTAGATAAATACATTAGTTTTTGTGACAGATATTTGAAATTTACTACATTTAGTGCCTATAAATGACAGATTATAAATCCACGTTTATTGATTTGGTAAGATTGTTTTGATTATATGTTGAAAATTAGAGAGAAGTCGGTAAGTGGACGAATTAGAATGATGATAAATTTTGTCACAAGATGGCTCGTTAAGTTACTTCGATATTTTTTGGTCGTTTGCTATCGCACATGTAACCAAAAAATATTTTTTGATCCGATGATGACGTCACTATTAGAACGATTAGGTATCTTTTTTACCAGCTGTATCTTATCTCATATTTTTAGCTGCCGGCTATAGGCGCTAAATGTCGTAGATTTCAAGAGTCTGTCACAAAAAAAAAAAAAATAGTTGGTTTTTTTGCGCCACCCTAATATTTATTCTAAATGAATATATTTTTTTGTGTCTAAGTAATATTTATTAGAGTTGATGTAATAATATGTTGCTTTAATATTTGGGGTTGTTGGCACTGTAAAATAATTTAGTTGTCTATTAAATAAATATTTTCTTAACTTAACCAAATGATTTTATTATCTTAAAGAGAGAATTATTAATGTCAACCAAATAGAGTCTATTAAATCATTTATTAAAAATGAGAAAATAGATCATGTTAACGTAATAAAATTTAGTTGTCCCAAATCAATTTAGTTTAATAGAATTTAA
Organism: Microplitis mediator; assembly: GCF_029852145.1. Classification (NCBI taxonomy): domain Eukaryota; kingdom Metazoa; phylum Arthropoda; class Insecta; order Hymenoptera; family Braconidae; genus Microplitis; species Microplitis mediator. Next base: position 13,122,955 of record NC_079969.1, on the reverse strand, counting down.
CAAAACCAATTTAATTGCCGAAGAGGAATTGTTTTTGTGTATTAAAACTTCCTGTAGAAAATTTGTGCAGCTGTGAAAAGTGTTATTTGGAGTTTTTATATTTATTAAAATTTGGAAAAAATATTCATGTTATTTTTTTTTAACTGTTGATTATTTATGATTTAAAAATTTAAAAAAATTTAAAAATAGTATGAGTATTTAAACACATGAGTGGAATCATCAAAAAAATTTTATAAATTTGATAAAAAAAAAACATGTTTTCAATTACTTCTTTAGATTACACTCAGATGGTTTATTACCTAACATGTTTAAGCCACAATTATATTTATATTTTAATATATGTATAAATAATTACCAGCCGTAACAAGTAATTGAAGTATCAATTATCGTCGGCATTATAAATTCGTCTCTTGACACTTAAGTTTCTAGCAACAAATTATTTTGCACGTGACAACGTAATCCGCCAAAAATTTTAATAAACATAAAAAACTCCAAATAACACTTTTCACAGCTGCATAAATTTTCTACAGGAAGTTTTAATACACAAAAAAAATTCCCCTTCGGCAATTAAATTGGTTTTATTAAATTCTATTAAACTAAAATTTATTTGGGACAACTAAATTTTATTATGTTAACATGATCTATTTTCTCATTTTTAATAAATGATTTAATAAACTCTATTTGGTTGACATTAATAATTCTCTCTCTAAGATAATAAAATCATTTGGTTAAGTTAAGAAAATATTTATTTAATAGACAACTAAATTATTTTACAGTGCCAACAACCCCAAATATCAAAGCAACATATTATTATATCAACTCTAATAAATATTACTTAGACACAAAAAAATATATCCATTTAGAATAAATATATATATATATATATATATATATATATATATATATATATATATAAATATATATGTATATATTAGGGTGATCCAAAAAATAACAAACTTTTTTTTTTTTCTTCAAAACAGGTTCAAAAGTTTCATTTCGATAAAAAAAGACGCCTGTGAAAATTAGAGCTCTTAATATTAACATTAAGAGGTTCCTCATCGCATTTTTCTATTTCCCATAAGAATAACATGGGAAAAATTTTTTTTACGTCTTCTGATTTTTATAAGTAGCTAACGATGCGTCATAGGGATAAATGGCAGGCATATTTTTGTAGGGAATTGAATGCTCTACAAAAAAAGATTCTAGTTATTTTTATTTTAATGTCAAGCTCTTAAAATCGATCAGAAGACTATTTTTTTATGAGCATGACATTAAAATAAAAATAACTAGAAAACAATGCGGAATTCGAAAAAACTTTATGAGAAATAACTTTTAGGGAATAAAATTGTCTACAAAAAAAGTCTGATGATATTTTGTAATAAGTCTGATAGTTTCGCCGGAAAAGTAGAAAATCTCAAAATTTAATATGAATTCGACTTCAACCTCAAATAACTTTTGAACAAATAGATTCCTCAAAAAATGATAAGAATCTTTTTTTGTAGAGCATTCAATTCCCTACAAAAATATGCCTGCCATTTATTCCTATGACGCATCGTTAGCTACTTATAAAAATCAGAAGACGTAAAAAAAATTTTTCCCATGTTATTCTTATGGAAAATAGAAAAGTGCGATGAGGAACCTCTTAATGTTAATATTAAGAGCTCTAATTTTTACAGGCGTCTTTTTTTATCGAAATGAAACTTTTGAACCTGTTTGGAAGAAAAAAAAAAAAATTTGTTATTGTTTGGATCACCCTAATATATATATATATATATATATTGTAACATGAGGAAAATTCGACATCGACCCGAGGTTTGAAATTATTTGAATAAAATAAATAGTTATCCGGTGAGCCAATTCTGGTGACACTTATGATCAAAAATTCCGACTTTGACCAAGCAATCGACTCGACGCATTGATTGTCACGAGAGATTTGTTGGAGACTTCGAACTGAACGGCCACGTTTTGATCAATTCGATTCGCGACTAAAAAGAAAAACTTCGATTACGGAAAGAACAATTAAATCGCGAGTAATGATTATTACGTGAATAATAATACGATAATTTTGTGAACAAATCTTCGAGTTTTTGTGAACAAGTGAACAAGCCGAAGCATCGGCGCGATTTGAACAAAGTGTACTAGTGAATTTAGTATTGAACAAGTGAACCACGTTCGTTTAATAATTAATAATTAAGTAATTAATTACGCGTAATAATTATAATTATTTGATCGTGTAATTTAACGTGTTACCGAAATAAAATATTATTTTATATTTTATTTCATTTCAATCGAGCAATTCTGAGAATTACGGATTATCTGTGTCTCATTCGCAACAGCAGTCTTGTCGCCTCGCCGTGTAAGAATACTCTGACGTAACTCGTCAAGTATTTCTTTAATACTTCCGCTGTGTGTGTCTCCGGACAATAAAATTATTTTTTTTTTATTTCGTAAACCGACTGTGTTTCTCCGAGCAATGAGCTAATTGTGGTTTCGATCAACTACGATTTTTTTTTTTGATAATTTTGTTTATATCGAGTCAAGCCGACAACGGCATTTATATTTTTTTTGTAACCGATAACTTTATTTGTGATACTGATCAACGATTTTGTTTAATTAAAATACGACTGATTATTTGTTTAATTCTGATCAATTATTTATCGTAATCTTAAGTGCCTGACCTTTCCCCGATCCGCCACCCTGAGTCGACATTTTTGATAATTGTTTATTTGGTGATTGTTACATAACCTGGCGCCCAACTAATAATTTTGAACAAGGTTGCCAAAAATCGTAAGTGTATTCGGACTTCACTCCGGTAGATCCCCGGTGGTGAAAAACCCGTTACAATATATATTAGGGTGCTTCAAAAAAAAACTTTAATTTTTTTTTTCGCGCTTACCCCCTACAACGTTAGTGGTTGCCGAGAAAAAAATCCTCCCAAAAGATGGGCTCTCTAGCTAAACTCTAAGAGGTCACTATTTTAATTTTAATTTCCCGGGAAAAAATGATCAGACCTGACCATGCCTGTTCATGTATGATCGGGCCTGAAATTAGACCTGATCATGCCTGTTCATGTATGATTAGGCCTGAAATTAGACATGATCAGGCCTGATCATACCTGTCCATGCCTGTTCATGTCTGTTCATGTCTGAAGCGTTGAATACACTCAGGCCTGTTCATGCCTGTTCATGTCTGAAGCGTTAAATACAGTCAGGTCTGATCATGCCTGTTCATACCTGTCCATGCCTGTTCATGTCTGAAGCGTTAAATACAGTCAGGTCTGATCATGCCTGTTCATACCTGTTCATGCCTGTTCATGTCTGAAGCGTTAAATACGCTCAGGCCTGATCATACCTGTCCATGCCTGTTCATGCCTGGTCATATATGTTCATGTCTGTTCATGGCTGTTCATGTCTGCTCATAGATCTAAAATTTTGTTGACCAAGAATCTATCACGTATAAGATTTTTATTACTTGAAGTTCATACGAAACTTACTTTTCACCTAAATCTCTTAGGTCAGTGGGTAGCGAGTTACACTTTCGAGCGCAAGGTCCACGGTTCAAATCCTGCACACGCCCGGATTTTTTATTTTTTTTATTTTTATAGCAATAATTATATACATGTATAATTGAATTTAGTTATACATAATTATATATAATTATATAGGGCCACTTTTTATATATAATTTTTTTACCCGGATGGGCATGAACAGACATGAACATACCTGATCAGACCTGAACATGCCTGATCAGGCCTGGCCAGGCATGGTCATTTTTCATGTCTGATCAGGCCTGAAGACTCATGCCTGTTCATGTCTGATCAGGTCTGATCATTTTTTCCCGGGAATTCCCATCTGATTAACATGTAAAAATTTATTTTTTCATTCAAAGTGTAATTACTCGTACGCTGTTCAATATTTTTCAAATTTATACATGGATCTTTAAAGCTGAGTCTTCAAGCTTTCCAAAACCCTATGACAAGTCATAATTACCATTATTCAAATGTCAATTGAAGCTATCTGAAAAGTATCGATTTTGTATTTCAAAATGAAATTGCTAATTTTCGATTTTTTTTTTTTGCTAGCTTCAATTGGGGATAATTATGCCTTGTCATAGGGTTTTGGAAAGCTTGAGAAATCAACTTTGAAGATTTATGTATAAATTTGAAAAATATTGAGCCGCTTATGAGTAATTACACTTTGGATAAAAAAATAAATTTTTATATGTTAATCAGATGGGAAATTAAAATTAAAATAGCGACCTCTTAGAGTTGAGCTAGAGAGCCCATCTTTTGAGAGGATTTTTTTCTTGGCAACCACTAACGTTTTAGGGGGTAAGAGCAAAAAAAAAATTAAAGTTTTTTCTTGAAGCACCCTAATATTTATATATATATTTGTTCGAGATTAATAAATATTAGGGTGATTCAAAAAACAAACAAATTTTTTTTTTCTTCCAAACAGGTTCAAAAGTTTCGTTTAGATAAAAAAAGACGCCTGTGAAAATTAGAGCTCTTAATATATTAATATTAACATTGTCCGCATTGCACTTTTCTATTTCCCATAAGAATAACATGGAAAAAATTTTTTTTACGTCTTCTGATTTTTATAAGTAGCTAACGATGCGTCATAGGAATAATTGGCAGGTATATTTTTGTAGGAAATTGAATGCTCTACAAAAAACGATTCTTATCATTTTTTGAGGAATCTATTTGTTGAAAAGTTATTTGAGGTTGAAGTCGAATTCATAATAAATTTTGAGATTTTCTTACTTTTTCGGCGAAACTATCAGACCTATTACGAAATGTCATTGGACCTTTTTTGTAGACAATTTTATTCCCTAGAAGTTATTTTAAATAAAGTTTTTTCGAATTCCGCATTGTTTTCTAGTTATTTTTATTTTAATGTCAAGCTCTTAAAATCTATCAGAAGACTATTTTTTTTATGAGCATGACATTAAAATAAAAATAACTATAAAACAATGCGGAATTCGAAAAAACTTTATTTAAAATAACTTCTAGGGAATAAAATTGTCTACAAAAAAGGTCTAATGACATTTCGTAATAGGTCTGATAGTTTCGCCGAAAAAGTAAGAAAATCTCAAAATTTATTATGAATTCGACTTCAACCTCAAATAACTTTTCAACAAATAGATTCCTCAAAAAATGATAAGAATCGTTTTTTGTAGAGCAATCAATTTCCTACAAAACTATACCTGCCAATTATTTCTATGACGCATCGTTAGCTACTTATAAAAATCAGAAGACGTAAAAAAAATTTTTTCCATGTTATTCTTATGGGAAATAGAAAAGTGAAATGCGGACAATGTTAATATTAATATATTAAGAGCTCTAATTTTCACAGGCGTCTTTTTTTATCTAAACGAAACTTTTGAACCTGTTTGGAAGAAAAAAAAAATTTGTTTGTTTTTTGAATCACCCTAATAAATATATATTTAATCCTAATGATTATTGATTTAAAAAGTTATGATGCTAGGCAGCAGCAGCGGGAGTAGTTCAGTGCTCACCACTAGATCGCGCCCACTTTTTGTAGTGTCCTTGGTAAGATACTTATTTCAGAAGTTATAAATTCTGATCTTGAAGCATTCATGGAATGCGTTACTTGCTGAATGTTAGCAGAGAGATGATAATCCATTTTTGATAGTAATATAGGGGTATCTTGTATTACACTATGACATTAATGTTTTCTTGAACAATTTTTGTCAAAGTACAAAAAAAAATACGTGTTAAGGAAATCAATTATTTTTCTAAAAAATTCTAAATTACTCTTTTGACAGCTGCACAAATTTTCTACTGAGAGTTCTATTAACTCAGAATAACTCTTCTGGAAGAGTCCGAAATCTTGGAATTACCCTGACTTTATACGTCAAATTAAAAGTTATTCCGAGTTTATAAGACTTTTTCAAACTTTTTAAGAAAAAGTAAAAATTTCAGAACTGTTATTCAAACTTATAAATAATTATTTTCAGTTCCTACAGAGAAATTTTTCCACAAGGGAAGAGTTGATGAGTTTTTGGAATCGATCGGTAAGGCCGCTTAAAAGTTATTCCAAAAAACGTTTTAATCACGCTTACAACGCCTGAGACGCCTGAGATATGTTTTAAATTTCAACTCATACAAACAAAACAGACAAAAATTATTTTTATAGTATGTTTGTATAGCAACTAAAAATCAATGTTCTCATAATTTAACCTATTATTGTAAATTTCATTATTAACTAAATTTATAATAATCCACTCGTAATAAACTACAGTGTCAACTCTATATAACGACACTCCATTTAACGTCAAACTCCGTATAACGTCAAAATTTCTCGACTTTGGTTGGTTTACATTGTTGTCTATACAATAATACACTCCATATAGCATCACGCTCACTCTAATTAACGACCACAATAAGGCATTACTAATAACTAGGAAGTACTGACTAAGTTGCCAAAATCAATGGAAATGTAGTTGTGTATGTTTTCTTTTACTGACATACCGAAAATTCTAAGAAATGCAGTCGTATGTTTGTTGTGTGAATGAACTTACACATGTTTACCTCAACTACTCGGCTTTCGTTAGTTACACGTTATCATAATCTCTCAGTTGCCTAAAAACCCTCAAACTACAAGAATGGCGAGTAAAAGAAAATCTTTGTGTGTTGACGAAAAAGTTTCATTAATACGTGCTATAGAAGCTGGTGAAACAATTAGTGATGTTGGGAGACGGTTTGGATTTAGTCGCTCCACCGTGTCTACCATATGGAAAAATAAAGAAAAAATTCTGCATGCCGAAGAAGATGGACGATCTGCCAAAAAATTGAAGAAACCTCAATATGAAGACCTTGATCAAGCAATGATAACATGGTTTCATAGGCAACGTCAAAATAATATTCCTATCTCGGGACCAATCATGAAAGTTAAAGCAGAACATTTTGCTGAAGAACTAGGATTAAGTGCTTTCAAAGCATTAAAAATTTATCTGAAAATTTACAAACCTACATAGAAGTTGACGACAGTCTGGTTACAACAGTTTCATTGAAAGATGAAGAAATTTTAAATTCTGTGAAAAACACCGAGGAACAGCAGGTGGATGAAGATGAAGATGAGAAAGACGACCCTGAGCCTCCACCAAGCATCAACGAAGCACTTAATGCAGCAAAATTGTTGGAAAAATATTTTTTATTCAATGAAGTTGATGTGACAGTATCTTATGATATGAGTAAAATTTATAATAAATTACAGTTAAAATATTGGTGCAACAAAAAATATCAGACTAAAATAACCGACTATACGCAATAAGCGTTGCTATTCGTATTGTATTGTTGTTATTTGTATAATATTATTTGTATAATACACTTGTACATGTTAGAACGTTAAAATAATGCATTTTTTTCTTTCTTTCCATTTAACGACCACTCTCTATAACGTCGAAAAATGCACGGTCCCTTAAGTGACGTTATATAGAGTTTACACTGTATCTTAAAGAGGACTCAATTTTATGAATACTTTTTATTTCCTTCTTCTGATTTCTACTGAAGAACGAATTTACTTCTGAAATTAATTTCCTGTACTTCGTATTTAATTAATAATCTGTAAGTGAATGAACTTTATATTTGTTATTCAAATTTTATATCTATCATTAATATATTACTTTTTTTTTTCAAATAAAACTAAAAAGCATTATATGGGGAATTCCACGCCAAATCATGATTCTGAAATTAGTCGACGTCCATTAATTTTTTAACTTTTCCGAAAACGTTAAATTTAAAAAGAGATAAGATTTCAGAAAATTGCACCTATTCTTTTTCAAATTTTCTGATTATGCATATTTTTTGTTTTTCAAATTAAATTGTTGAAAAATACCCGAAAATTTTTACTTGTCTGCTAACTCCAGGATCATGCCAAATCGACCACTTCGTTTTGAAAGTTTAAAAATCGAAAAAATAAAAAAATACACGTGTAGATTTCGAAAAATTTTAAATAAACGGAGCAAGCTTTTCATTTTCGTCTCAATCTATAGTCTAGAAATAAATGATTCAAAATTTAATTTTTGAATTATAACGAAGATAACTATTTCTTTAATAAACTATAAGAATACTCGTCCAAATTTCGGAAAAATAAACACGAGTATTTTTTTTAATTCCAAAAAAAATTTATTTGTTTAAAGTTAGGGAATTTTTAATTTCAGAAATGTTGAATGTCGGCTAATTTCAGGGTCATGCATTACCAACATAATTCTTTTGACATCAATCTTTTCAACAGATTGACTACCAGTGAGAAATACCAGTACCATTCCTAACCTAACTTCGGTATAGTCGATTATGATAAAAGTAATATTTTCGTTTTTTTCTTTTTGTGAAATATATAATTTATTTTATCAATATTAATAGCTTTAAAAATTAGGCGAAGTACGCAAGAATTTCATTAAAAATAATTTAATATAATCAAAATTTTAAATCGGAATTATTTGAACAAAATATTTATTGAGTTTGTCTTTTTTTTACTATGGAAGAGTTACTAGAAATTAATAACAATGCAACCAACAAATTTTCTCCAGTTATATCAAAAACAGGTTTAGTTCTGATTTCTATCACAGGTAAGGCTTATCATATTATGCATGCAATTTATGTAATCTATGCTCTTTACTCAAACCTTATATATGCAGGGTCAAATCACCAGTTGTGACTACCCCATTTATGATCATTTTACCCCATCAAAAAAATCCATGTGGGATTACAGGGGAACCCATAGGAATCGATATAGAAAAGTATGGATTTATATAAGAATCCATAGGAATTAATATAGGAGTGTATGGATTTATATAAAATCCATTTCGGAAACTGTGGGTACTTAGATTCCCATGTAGGAACTTGACATAAGAATTTGGATGTATGAATTTCTTTGTTGGAAATTTGTATAGGAATCTGGATTTCTATGTAAGTAATTTCTATAGAATCTGGGGTATCTGGATTTCTATGTCTATCGTCTATTGATACGCTTATAGGAATAAAAGAATAGATTAATATTCCTATAGGAAACCATGTGGGAATCAATCCGAAAACGCCATGTGGGAATCCAGGCTGGATTCCCATATGGATTTTTTTGATAGGGATACTTCATATTTATCAATGCGAAGTACTAAAAGTATTGTAATGACTATAATCCGTAATTTGTACGCAACATTTTGCCAATTTTACTTTCAAAAGCAAATTTTAAATTTGATGTAAATTGATAGTTATTAACTACAACCAATAAATAGTTTAAAAACACTTATATTCATCAAATATTTATTACGTAATGTAATAGTTTCCTGATTAAGAAAAGCGATTTAGGAAGTTTAAAAAAAAAATTTTTAATACTTTTTAAATCTTCCATAAACTTCAAATCTTCCTAATTTCTAAGCATTAGATCCTTTTGGAAAGTTACGAATCACCCGTTATTCAATAATTTTGAAAAAGTTCAAGTTATTCAATTTTCTAAATACTACACAATAATGTTTAGTCGCTAAAAATAATAGCCGAATTTTCTAATTGTTGAAAGACGGGACGATTCAAAAATATAAAATTTTTCAAAATACTTTTCAGTCACTTAATAATAATCGAATTCCATTTTATACGGAGATTCAGAAGAATTCAAAAATATTACAGTTTTCAAATACTTTGCAATTTTTTTTAATAGCAAAATAATACTGAAATTTCGATTTATGGAAAGATTTAGAGAAATTCGAAAATACTCAATTTCTTTTAGTACTTCCAAATACTTTTAAATTACTAAGTCATAGTTGAATTTCATTTTACAGCAAATTTGAAATTATTAATATGTTTAAATACTCAAATTTTTTTCCTATCGCTATACAAAAGTCAAATTTTGATTCCTGGAGAGATTTAGAACGATTCAAAACTACTAAATTTTTTTGAATACTTCTAAATAGTTTTCAACCACTCAAAAATTTTTTAATTCCATCAAATATTTTTTAATTCTTATCGAGAATTCAGAAAGATTAAAAAAATACATTCACATTTTTTTTTAAATCTTTCCTTATCAGGATTGACATTGACTATCAGGATTCATAACAAACAAATTTTTTTATTTTGATATAAATATATTAGGCTGGGCCAAAAAAAACAACAATTTTTTTTGTTTAACGATACTGTGAAAATATTAATCATGAAGACCAAAAAAAATTATCGTGCAAGTTGAAGCCCTTAATATTAATATTAAGAGGTGTATCATCACAATTTTTGATTTTCTTTTAATGAGCGGGTTTTGTCTCATAACTCTCTAACAATCGAGATAAACGAAATAGACTTGAATACATTTCTTGTAGGAAATTGAATGCTCTACAAAAAAGGTCTGATTGAAATTTTTTGTCAGATGAACCGTTTTCTTATAATCATGCCTTGAACATCAGTATGATTTTACAAATTGATTGTTCAACTTTGAAATTTTGTAATTAATGCAAAAATCAGTTCCCGAAAAAAAGCAGATGAAT